>NC_043708.1:34812721-34843085 GCF_006229205.1 Suricata suricatta
CTGAGCCACCCAGGTGCCCCTATCTACACATTTCTGTTGGGTATGCACCTAGCAGTAGAACTGTTGAGTTGGAGAGCATGATACATAAAACTTCAGTGGATGTTAACAGATGCTTTTCCAAAGTGTTTATGCAAACGTACATGTGCACCACCATTGCAGGAGACATCCAGCGGTTTCGTATCCCTGCAAACATTTCGTATTGTCCATCTTTCTCATTTAGCCATTCTGGATTGAGTGTAGTGGTATCTCCTTGTGGATTGATTGGTTGATTGGTTGATTTTCTCATTGGAATTTTAATTTGCATGTTTCTAATGACTAATGTTATTAAGCACCCTTTAAAAGGCCACTTCAACATTCCTTTTGAGAATTTTCATTCAAGTCTTTGGCTTATTTTTCTTTTTGGTCATTTGTCTTTTTATTATTCAGGATATGAGGGTTTTTTTTGTTACTGTATGAATTGCAATTATATTGTCATTCTGTGGCTTGCAGTTTTGTTGCCTTGTGTTTTTTTTTAACAAACAAAAATTTAAATTTTAATGAAATATGGAGTATTGATCTTTTCTTTTATGAGTAGTTGAAGAAATCTTTGCCTATCCCAAGGTCATGAAGATATTCTTCTATGTTCCTTTGTTATCTTTTGGAAGCTTTATTGTTTTACCTTTCACATTTAGGTCCATAATTTAGTCGTAAATTACTTTTGTGTTTGGTATGATGTAGGAGTCATTTCAGTACCCCGTGAATCAGCACCATTTACTGAAAAAACCATCCTTTCCCTGCTGTATTGCAATGTACCTTTGTTGCAGATCAGGTGATTATATATGTAGGGTCATTTGGGGACTCTATTTTATTATTTTGGTCAATTTTACATCCTCTCACTGATACTGCGCAGTTCTGATTATGGTAGGTTAAAAATCGGTAATGAATCTTCCTTGTTCTTGAGCAAGATCATCTTTGCTATTCTTGGCACTTGGCATTTCAGAATTTCCTTGTTAGTTTTACATGCACACATTTAAGTCTGTGGGGATTTTGTCTGGAATTTAATTGGATCTATATATAACATTGAGGAGATTTAACAGCTGCACAAAGTTTTATTTATTTATTTTTTAAATCCATGAACATGGTATATAACTCCTCTTTTTCCCTTTATTTTGGTAATGTTTTGTAGTTTTCTGTACATAAGTTTTGCACATCTTTTGTTACATTGATTTCCGGGTGATGTTTTTTGGTATTACTGATAATGATCTGTTTTTTGAAATTTCACTTTCAAATTGTTTGTTGCTGGCATAACAAAATGCAGCTGACTTTTGCACACTGACTCTCTATTCAGTGATGTTGACCCATTTCGTAACCATTTTGGCCTCTCTCACTTACAGTTTATTGGGCAGAACTCAGTCATATGGCCACACCTAAATGCGAGGGAGTGCCCAGGGTGAACATTAAAGAAGTTTTGGGGAACACAGCAAATTCTTCCATTATACTACACTGAGATTTTAACATTCATGGATTTACCTCGCCACTTCACTATGCTGCAAGGAATGTTAAAGTTCTCCATCTCAAGACAGTGTTTAGCTAATTTATAACAAGTGTTTCAGAATGCTCTAGTTGAAAAAAAGACTGCATTAATAGTTACACTGTTACTTCGGATAATCACATGGCCCGAAGATAATCAGAAAACACATGTAAAATATTGCCTTGAAATTGCCTGGTGGAATCCTGCTCCAGCTACATAAAGATCATCCAGACTAAGCTCTGTTTCTATGGTTTTCGATTAGCATAGAACTAAAGCACAAACCGCCTACCTCCTAATGAACTTGCAGATAATATGTCCCACCTCATGCCTCATTTTTATTATAACTGCCCAAGGCTGAAGTCATCTAGTTGCTTTATCTTTGAATGACTCGGTTCAAAATTTTCTCTCTCATAATGTTGTGATCTCATGCTTTGTTTAATTGCTGTTACCAGACACAAATGAATTGCTTTCTCAATTAATTTCATTTGTTTATAAAATGGCAGTGGCTAAGCCCGTGATTCTGTCACTGAACTCTGATGGCTGGTGCTGGGCATGGCTGAGTCCTGACTGGTTGAATTTGGTGGGGTGTTGGTAGGGGGGTCTTTAGGCTGTCTGCGATGAATGTAAGATACAGTTTAACTGCTTTTGTGATGATCAGATATACTCTCGTTTTAAATTTTACACATCACACAATTCCATTTGTTCTGTGTACACTTCTGACAATGTTTAGGTTAATGGATTCTGAAGCTGGGATGCTCCCAAACTCTGTCTCTCCCTCAACAGCAGCTGAAAACACACACACATTTCCACTGTGTGTTTTGTGCAGGTTGCACTGCTGTGAACAAAGGAGAAACTTGAATGTGAAACTTTGTCACTCATGCCAGGAGATGTTTGCTGAGGCCTATGAAGGTCAAGGGCTCAGATACAATCCTGCAAGGCTTTGAACCTCCAGGCTCTGGGTTTCCCTTCCAGGGAGCTTGCAGCTGGCTATGCTTCCTATTTCACCCCAAGTCTAGCACAGAGAAAGAGGTCATTTCCCAGCTCTATGGAACTTAATTCTCACTTCCTCTCCCCTTCCCTCTGTCTCCCCTCCTCTGCCCTTCTCTCTCTGGCTCCTCTGCAGACGTTTGGCTAAGAGTTTCCCGACAGCTCTCTCCACCTCTCACAGCCCCTGCCCCTCTCCCACCCCAGCCCCTTGGCACAAGGGCTTTTCCCTAGACAGCCTTTCCATTTTTTTGTTTTGTTTCTACATATTTCTTTTTTAAATGTTTTTATTAATTTATTTGGAGGGGAGGGCAGAGAGAGAGAGAGAGAGAGAATCCCAAGCAGGTTCTGCACTGTCAGCAGAGCCCACTGCGGAGCTGGAACTCCTGAACTCATGACCCACGAGATCATGACCTGAGGTGACGTCAGACACTCAACCAAGTAACCCAGGTGCCCCTCAATATATCTTTTTTTTTTTTGAGAGTTTCGTGAGGTTTTAATAACACTGTAATAATACTGTTGAAAAACAACACATACGTGTCCTTCACTTGCAGAGACACATATGCACACGCCTCTTCCTCTCCACATAGACTCTGAGGTAGAAGGTGTACTGCCTAAAGTATAAAAATCAGTGGGCTGAGCCATGGCCCAGACCACAGGTTCATGAGCACTTGGTTGAAAGGTGGCACCTAGGGAGCAGGACCAGAGGCTGGGCCAGCTGCGCGGAGGCCTTGGGCAGGTCGATGGGGGCCACTAGTTGGACATCCCCGGCTTCCAACATGAGAGCCTACACAGGAGCAGATGCAGAGGGTAAGGGATGAAGCTCAGGCAGCAGCCGATCGTGTTCGGGTCCCGAGGATAGAATGTTCCTGGCACAGAAATTGCTCTCAGTAAACATTTGTTGAATGAACTGAATGAGGGGTGGGGGCGGGAGGAAGAATTCTGGAGAACACATCGTGCAGGTTCTGGGCCTTTAGCCCAGGATAGGGGAAACTTGGGGGAGGACAGCACCTCCCCCACTTTTAAGGGTGGCCAGGGAGGTGAAAACACCAGCACGAGCTTTGGGGCACCAGCTGCACTGGTTAGCAGGGGTACGATGGGGAAGGGGGGGTGTCTCTTCTTTCCTCCCAAAGTGCCTGGTACATAACCGGGGCCCTTGAGCCTCCAGGGCCCAGCCTTTCTCCTCTTGTTCTCACTCTTGAAGTCAGGCCTCTCTGCCTTACTCAACTCTGGTCTCCAGTGCCCAGCACTCCAGGCAGTAAGTGCGTCTTGAGTGAATCAAGGCCCGCAGCTGCATTCTACCAATTGATGTCATCTGTTCTGTCCTCTGCCGGGTCTGACGCTGCCTCAAAGGACCCCATTCACCTCTCCCTTCTGTGGCAGAGCAGCCTCGTCCCTAACCCTGGGGAAAAAGTTCTGAGCCAATTGGGCCACGCGCCTGTTCTGAGGCAGCTGATGCCACTCGAGGGGGCGGAGGCCTCGGGTGCCATCCACGCGGTCGGGCTCCCAGCGGCAGCTAGGGTGCAGCCAGCGGTAGTAGACGAGCCGCAGGGCCAGGCCCAGGAGGGCCGCCCACAGGCAGCAGCGTCTGCAGTGGGATTTCACTGGGCAGCCGCCAGGCGATGTGAGTCAACCAGGTGACCACCATGAGAACACTGTCACTCAGGAGGAACACCAGGTGGATGGTGACGCGGCCTTGGGTACGGCCCTTGGCCACGTTGAACCAGGAGAAATAGAGGATGGAGGCCACTGTGGCCCAGTACAGCCACTCAGAGCAGGAATCTGGCATGAAGTCCTTGCCCTGAAGCCAGACCCAGAAGAGCAGTACCAGCCACAGGCCCAAGAAGTGCAGGGCCACTTAGTGGGGGAAAAGAGCTGAGAAGAGGGCCACGGGGAAGACTCGGGGCCACAGCAGCAGCAGGTTCCACAGGAAGTAGACCACAGAAGAGCCCGGCCCCAGGGGCGTCTTGGAGGGGAGGCAGGTGCGCAAGGCCCGGTGGTAGTCAAGCAGCGCCCACGAGATACTCACGAAGGACGTGCCGATGCCGACCCACTGGTAGGACTCGGCCCGGCCACTCTGCAACACGATGGCCAGCGCCAGCGTGAGCTGTGGAGTCGCCTCCAGGAAGGTCTCAAAGAGCCGCAGCATGCTGATGTCCAGAGTCAGGAAGTCGGCATACGCCAGATCAAAGTCGGAGGGCGCCTCCTGCTGCCATACCAGCAGCCCCTGCCGCAGCCCCTGCACACACCCTAGAGTCCGCAGAGAACCAGGCACCTTGCTAGGCACGTCCCGACGCTTGCCTTCGCTCCTCTCAACAGGCCCGCCTGCCAGAGATGTCTCTAGATTACCGCCTCTGTACAGGTAGCCGAGCTGCAAGAGATGCAGCAGCGCCAGGCAACGGCCTGGGGGCTGCGACGCGTGCAAGCCGACGGGGTTGGCGCGCAACCAGACCCAGCTGAAGAGCTGCAGCGCCACCGAAGGGAGGCCCAGCAGCGCCAGCACCAGCGCGGCCCACAGGTAGCGGCCGCTGAGCGCATACTGGCCCCGGCCCACAGGTCGGCCCAGGTCGATCTAAAAAGCAGCGGTGCCCCAAAAGCCCAGGACCAGGTCCCAAAGGAGCGCGGTGCGGGGCAACCAGGCTCAATATATCTTTTTTATGTCTTTATTTTATTTTGAGAGAGAGAGACAGAGAGTGAGTAGGGGAGGGGCAGAGAGAAAGAGGGAGACACAGAATCCGAAGCAGCCTCCAGGCTCTGAGCTAGCTGTCAGCACAGAGCCCGACGTGGGTCTTGAACCCACAAACTGTGAGATCATGACCTGAGCCGAAGTCAGACACTTAACCAAGTGAGCCACCCACGCCCCCCCCAATATATTTCTAAGGTGTTTTCCACCATGTGCTGTTAAATCCCATCTGAGCCTCAATCAGTGGCTTAAATTAAAATTCGAAAGCAAGAAACAGGGGCTAAAAGTGCCCAAGACAAAGTGGTCTCTGAGGGCCAAGAAAAAAATCTTTGTAGCCTTTCTCCTCCACGGTATCAACTGTAGTTCTTCGGGGCATATTCTAATCAGAATTTTGAGTGTGCCTACGTATTGGGGATGTTGGTTTTGGGTTGTTTTTTTTGTTTGTTTGTTTGTTTTCCAGGAGCACCACGCACGTGCAAGGCACTGGGAAAGCCTGGGACTAGTTTTGACGGACAGGGTCAGCTGACATTCTCAAAAGGCCCAGCAGGTGGCAGTGTTTTCCACAGTGGCAGAGCTCCCCGAGGTCTGCACTGAGCACCTATCAAGAGGCCTGAAGACAAATTTGTGGGGTCAGAAAGACCATTCCGGCTGCCTGTGTCATACATTTTTTTTAATTGCCTTTTTTTTACAGTTTATGTTTGCAACATTTTAGTAAAAATACGCAATGTAGGCTTTCTGAAAATGGTAGAAGAGGATGTGCCTCCCTTTCTCCTCTCTGCAGTGTTCCCCAGGGATCTATCCTTCCAGAAACACCCATGGGGGTATTATTCCAATCCTCCACTTCCCTCATCTGTCCCCCTCCCCATCCCATCTCCGTGACGGCCTGTTCTGCGAGCCTGGTGAGACAGCTCTGCACCCACCTCGGTCACTCTGAGCTGCGACCCTCCTGGGAGAAGCAGGCACACATCCGAGGGGGGACCGTGAGGCAGACCGTCTGCAAAAAACCCTAGTGCCCAGAGGAGTAACTAAAGGCGGCAGCTGTTTGCCGTGAGGAAGCCATTTCAGGGCTGACGGAGGTTTTGCCAGGTTTGTGTTGCATGTCCAGCTGGCAGCTACTACAAGTTCAACAGTAACAAGTGTCTCCTCTCCCGCCCACAGCCTTCATATAAATATTTCCTTTTACCATCTGTCACACAGCCTGAAGTCTCCGTATTGGAAATCCACTTCTTTTGATTTTGAGAATGGTCAGGTTTTCCAGAGCTTCCTACTACAAATGTAAACATGGCGTGGGGGGGGGGAGCATCAAACTGAGGTATAAATACTACAGAAAGGGGGAGGGGCTGCTTCAGGGGAAAGGATGGAACCCTACGAACCGTATAGAAACACACCTGAAGAAACTCTCTGGTAATTTGCCTACTGATAATGTAAAAC
Organism: Suricata suricatta; assembly: GCF_006229205.1. Lineage (NCBI taxonomy): Eukaryota > Metazoa > Chordata > Mammalia > Carnivora > Herpestidae > Suricata > Suricata suricatta. The sequence continues at coordinate 34,819,330 of NC_043708.1, forward strand.
ACTTGTAAAACACAGTACAAACTGTGTTAATTGAAAAGTTAATCAGAAAGCTGAAATATTGGGGTGCCTGGCTGGCTCAGTTGGTAGAGCTTGTGACTCTTGATTTTGAGGTCATGAGTTTGAGCCCCATGTTGGGGGGTAGACTGTACTTAAAACTACAAAATACATATATTTTTTTAAAGAAAGCTAAATAATTCTTAAAATTTGGTTTTTACAAAAGCCCACTTTGGGGGACCTGGCTCAGTTGGTGAAGCCTCCAACTTTAGCTCAGGTCATGATCTCATAGTTTGTGAGGTCAAGCCCCAGTTGGACTCTCTGCTCTCAGTACAGAGCCTGCTGCAGATCCTCTGTCTCCATCTCTCTACTCCTCTCCTGCTCGCTTTCTCTCTCTCTCAAAAATAAAAAATAAGAAAGATATTAAATTGGCCACTTTCTACTCAACACATCTCTGGAGGCAAGGAAACAAAAGCAAAAATGAACTATTGGGCCCTCATCAAAACAAAAAGCTTCTGCACTGCAAAGGAAACAATCAGCAAAACTAAAAGGCAACTGACAGAATGGGAGAAGATATTTGCAAACAACATATCAGATAAAGGGCTAGTATCCAAAATCTATAAAGAACTTATGAAACTCAACACCCAAAAAACACATAATCTAGTGAAGAAATGGGCAAAAGACATGAATAAACACTTTTCCAAAGAAGACTTCCGGATCGCCAACCGTCACATGAAAAAATGCTCACCATCACTCATCATCAGGGAAATACACATCAAAACCACAATGAGATAACACCTCACACCAGTCAGAATGGTTAACATTAACAACTCCGGTAACAACAGATGTTGGCGAGGATGCGGAGAAAGAGGACCTCTTTTGCACTGCTGGTTGGAATGTAAACTGGTGCAGCCACTCTGGAAAACAGTGTGGAGGTTTCTCAAAAAATTAAAAATAGAACTACCCTACCACCCAGCAACTGCACTATAGGTATTTATCCAAGAGATACAGGTGTGCTGTTTTGAAGGGGCACATGCACCCTAATGTTTACAGCAGCGCTATCGACAACAGCCAAAGTATGGGAAGAGTCCAGATGTCCATCGACGGATGAAAGGATAAGGAAGATGTGGTATATGTACACAATGGAGTATTACTCAGCAATCACAGGGGACAGGAAATCTTGCCATTTGCCACAACATGGATGGAATTCGAGGGTATTAAGCTAAGCAAATTTAGTCAGAGAAAGACAAATATATGACTTCAGTCATATGAGGACTTTAAGATACAAAACATATGATCATAAGGGGAGGAAAGCAAAAATAATATAAAAGCAGGGTGGAGGACAAAACATAAGAGACTTTTAAATATGGAGAACAAACAGAGGGTTCCTGGAGGGGTTGGGGGGGGCTACCTGGGTCAGGACCATTGAGGAATCAACTCCTGAAATCACTGTCAGACCATACGCTAACTAACTTGGATGTAAATTTAAAAATAAATAAATTATTAATTTAAAAAAATAGGCCACTTTAACACCTCAGAAGTTTTGGTTGGAGGCACAGGTCTAAGGCAGACAGGAGGTGCTAGGAAGTTTGGGAGAAACCTTTTAATAAGTCTAGCTTATTAAATATTTAATAAGTCTAGCTTATCAGCTAACTTTTATTGGGTCTGTTAAAGGCCCACTTGGTGCCATGTGCTGCAACAGACACTTTGTATACATTATTTTGTTTAGCATTGGGCTGTTTTATCAATAGGAAACCGAAGCTTCAGAAAGTTAACTTGTCCATGGTCCCTAAACTCATAAGCTCTAGCCAGGATTCAAACTGGAATGCAAGCCCAGATCCAGAATTCCCTGCCCTTTCTACTTGACCACCATGTGGTTATGACAACATCACAAATTAAGGGGAGGTGACCAGCTACTGGAGACCTCCCAAAGTTTTCATAATATCTGTTGCAAGTCTTTATTTAAATGAAAGAACAGAATTGTCACACAAGTATCCCTTGCTTTGAAAAATCTGTGCTCTGGGCGGTGCTGTGGTTAGGTGTCTGACTTCAGCTCAGGTCATGATCGCATGGTCTGTGGGTTTGAGTCCTGCCTCAGGCTCAGAGCCTGGATGGAGCCTGCTTCAGATTCTGTGTCTCCCCCTCTCTCTGGCCCTCCCCCGTTCACTCTCTGTCTCTCTCAGAATAAAATAAGGACATAAAAAGAATTTTTAAAAATGAAAAATCTGTGTTCTACTTCACTTTTACAAAACACTGACATTAGTACCTATTTTCACTAACTGAAAGAAATCCGAAAACAGTTTTTGCTTTTATGATGAAAAGCAAAAATAACATTCAGCATCTGTTTTGCAGCAAGATCCCCCCCGCCCCAACCCCACATCTCAGCACCAAGCCGCCAGAGCTCTGAACTGTGTCTGTGAGCATCTGGGCTTTGTGTCCATTTATTTTGTGCAGCCGTTAGCAAGATGTGTCCTAAGATATCAGAAAAGTCTAGGAAAGGTTATTTTTTTAGGTCCAAAAATGCTCAAAAATTTTTCCATATAAATTAATGGTAACTTTTTTCACTTCAGGCCACTTCTGCCTCCAAGAGTTCTCAGAGGAACACGGTATTTTTAGAGAGCAGAGGAACCCTGTAAAGCATTCCCCTGACCACCTGAACTCTCTGATGCTATACTGAGAAGGATTCTACCTTTCTGTCACTAGATCAGGACTAGTATTCATTCGTTGTGACTTCTGCACAATGCCACATACTACTCAAAAGGGAGATTTGGTTAGACTTGGGACACATGAGCATCACAGCTAAGCCCTGTCAGACTCTGTGTCCTTGTAAATTCCCAGCACATAGAACTTTGCATTCCTTGCCTTCCTCCACATCTGCCTCCTGGCAGCTCTCACCCCCGTGTACACACACACACAGGTACATACGTACATGTGCACACACACACATGCTCCAGAGAGCATAGGGGACAACAGGCATTAACCCATCAGCCTTCCAGTGGTGACAAAGGGAATGTTGTGTGCCCCACAGAGGCGGTTTGTTTTGCTCTCAGACCTTGGGGACCAGGGCCAGCCCGTGGCATGGTTCCCATGTAATGGGATGATACTTGTGAATATATATTAAACCGGTGTGTTTTCTTTCCGATTAAATCATGGTGTTCTGTGGCTCTCCACCCATTTAATCAACAGGTTTCCATGCTTCAGGGAAAGGGAGATGCCAAAGAGAACAACCAGGTCATTGCTCAGCTTTGGCCTGCCAAATTCTCTCTTGTTTTTTATCCCTTGTAAGACAACAGCAGTGAGCATGACCTCCAAAGTGGGGTGTGCCAACACATCGGGTGCAGAAAAAAATATTAACGCTTCTATTTTCATTTTTATCTTATCCTTTAAAATGCCTTTGGGTGGTGGGGGGGGTTGCCTGGTGGCTCAGGTCATGATCTCATGGTTTGTGGGTTCGAGCCCTGCATTGGGCTCTGTGCGGACAGCTCAGAGCCTGGAGCCTGCTTCGGATTCCATGTCTCTCTCTCTCCTCCACTCTGCTAGTCATGTTCTGTCTCTCTCCCTCTTTCAAAAACTGAATAAAATTTTTAAAAAATTTAAATACCTATTGTGGGATATGTTTTATAAAACACATAGTACATTAGTACAGCATTAAATATATAAAATTCTAAACATATATATGATGTATATATATATATACACACATATATATGTATATATATCAAATATGCACATATTCAAAAAAAGTGTTGACTTTTACTCCAGGCCCTAGGGAACGAGAACTTAAGTCACACTTCCAGTGTAGGAAAGCGGGGGAAGAAGAGGAAAGAAGGCAAATAGCATGAGGAGGGGGGACATGCCCCACTCCCTGTTTGGGCTAGAGACCCTGTTGGGTCCGTCTAGGGGGCTCCCAGAGCAGTGGGGCTATTCCTTCGTTCCTCAGGCACCTTAGGGAAGGTCTGCATCCAACGTGGGCAGCCAAGGCTGAAGATGGGGAAGTGGTGGGTGGGCTGCAAGGGGGTCTCACAGAGCCCTAAACTCTGCAGCAGCGGTGCAGCCACAGCCAAGGGCACCAGTCTCCCAAGGGGCTTGGGAAAGTACTTGGGATGAGTAGAGTGCAGAAAGTTGAGGGATAACGAGAGACCACAAAACATAAGAACCAAATGACCAGAAGGACTCTTGATGCAGGAGCCAAAGAGCCTGGTGAGAGCAGCTTCCCCTGAGTGAGCATTTGGCAGGCACTGGGAATTCAAAAACTGGATCAAAGAGCCACCCTTACAGAGAAGACCAAGAGGGAGGCTCCCAGACCCACCACCCTCCTGAGGACACGTGCATATCCATTCCCACTCAGACACGCCTACCACCAAATAGCATTTGTTATGGGTTGAAGTGTGTCCCCCACCACATTTATATGTTGAATTCCTAACCCTTTTATAAGATTTCTGCACCCAATTTCAGTGTGGGGAGAGGGGTTTTTCACACACCAGCTAGCAATTCTCTGACACCACCTGGGGGTCCTATAATTTAACTCTGTTCTGACACTATCTACCCAGAGATAGCGTCAGGTTCCATAGGTTAAGGGCTCAGTCCTACCAGACTGCCCTCCCTCCAATATTTCAGAATCCAACTGTAGGTTCAGGTCATCACCTGCACTTCTTATTGGAGGTTCCAACGACCTCATTGGATTTGATTAATCTGCTAGAGTGGCTCCCATACCCTAACTGAGCATGCCACAGTCCTTGAATAGCACCTGAACGCTCTCTGAACTCCATCCTTTTGGGTTTTCATGGAGGCTTCTTCACATAGGCACAATGGATTGTATCACTGGCCATTGGCAATTGACTCGCCTTCCAGCCCTGCTCCTAGTACCAAAGATGGGGGTGGGAGGTGGGCACATTGAAGTTCCAAACCTCACATCTCATGGTTGGCTTCACTGGCAAGCAGCCCCATCCTTAGGTGTGGTTCAAAGTTAACTTCATTAACACAACAGAGGACACCTTTTATTGCTCTCATCACTTGGGAAATACCCAGAGTTTTAGGAGCTCTGTGTCAGAAATAGGACAAAGGCCAAATATATACCTCTTACTATAAATCACAGTATCACACCCCCAGAGCCTTACAACGTGACCTTATTTGGAAATCGGATTGTTGCAGATATAATTAAGATGAGGTCATATTGAATAGGATGAGTCCCTACTTCATGACTTGTATCCTTATATAAAATGGAAAACTGGAAGACATAATCAACCCTCCTAACACCTTGACTTTGGACTTCCAGCCTCCAGAACTGTGAGACAATCAATTTCTGTTGTTCCAGCTACTTAGACTATGGTCCTTTGTTACAGCAGCGCCAGCAAATCAACACTCCATCTTTCCTCTAGGCCCAAGGTGCGTGGGGAGAAAGCTGAAAGACTAGATCTGTATTCAAGAGGGGCTGAGAGAGCCTCGAGAGATGATTCTAAACTAAAAGAAAATGAGATCTTTTGAATTCCCTTTCATAGGCAAGTGGAAGTCTCTGCCCCCACCAGAGGAAACGGAGTCCGCAGAGGAAGGGAAGAAGAATCGTCCCAAGGGATGTGGCTGTGTTCTGTACATCTGAACGTGCAGAGTAAGATTTCTGCTCAGCTCCACTCAGTCTCTCAGAGGTTCTGGCCTCCCCTGTTCCTCTGTTTCAGTGCCACCAGAGCCCAGCCTCCTGGGTATTTTATGTTTTCCAAGCTGGTCACTTCTGATATTACAGTCGTATACTAGATCCCAGCCTCCTCGCTCCCGGCTTGGACGCAGGCAGCAGCTCCTAAGTTGTACGGGAGCAGTGGCTCACTGCAGACGTCCGTGCAAACCCACAAGCCCTGGCTATGAATCCTCAGGAATCTCAGGAGCTGCCTATTAAATACAGGCATTATTTAAAATTAAATTACAGGGTGCCTGGGTGGCTGCCGGTTGAGCATCCGACTTTGGCTCAGGCAGGTCATGACCTTATTATGGTCTGTGGGTTCAGGCCTCATGTTGGGCTCTGTGCTGACCGCTCAGAGCCTGCAGCCTGGTTGGAATTCTGTCTGTCTGTCTGTCTGTTTCTTTCCCTCTCTCTCTCTGCCCCACACCCACTCACACTCTGTTTCTCTCTCAAAAGTAAACATGAAAAAAAATTTTAATAAGAAAGTAAAGTAAATTACACTTTGAGTGAAATAAATTGTAGTTTTCAAAAGGTAATAAATAAAAGCATAGCTTTGCAGACACATTATGTTTTGTTACAAATTGAAGGTTCGTGGCAGCCTGGCACTGAGCAAGTCTATCGGAACCATTTTCCAACTGCATTTGTTTACTTCAGGTCTCTGTGTCACATTTTAGTAATTCTTGCAATATTTCAAAGTTTGTCATTGTTATCGTATTTGTCATGGTGAACCTGTGATCACTATGACTCACTGAAAGCTCAGATGATGGTTAGCATTTTTTAGCAATAAAGTATTTTTATTTTTAGCAATAAAGTATTTTTAAAATTTTTTATATGTTTATTTATTTGTTTTTGAGAGAGAGAGAGCACAAGCAGGAAAGGGGCACACAGAGAGGGAGACACAGAATCCAACGCGGTTTCCCCCCCAGGCTCTGAGCTGGCAGCGGAAAGTCTGATGTAGGGGCTTGAACTCATGAACCGTGAGATACTGACCTGAGCCGAAGTCAAATGCTTAACTGACTGAGCCACCCAGGTGCTCCAATAAAGTATTTTTATTTATGTTTTTTATTTCTATTTATTTTTAATTTTTTAATCTACATCCAAGTTAGTTAGCATATAGTGCAATAATGATTTCAGGAGTCGAATCCAGTGATTCATCCCCTACGTGTAACACCCAGTGCTCATCCCAACGGGTGTCCCCCTCAGTGCCCCCGACCCATTTAGCCCATCACCGCCCCCCCAGCCCCTCCAGTAACCCTCAGTTTGTTCTCTGTATTTCAGAGTCTCTTGTGTTTTTCCCCCTCCCTATTTTTATAGTATTTTTGTTTCCCTTCCTTTATGTTCATCTGTTTTGTATCTTAAATTCTATATATGAGTGAAGTCATAGGATATGTCTTTTTTTTAGGATATGTCTTTCTATGACTAATTTCACTTAGCATAATACCCTCTAGTTCCATCCACACAATTGCAAATGGCAAGATTTCATTCTTTTTTCTTGCCAAGTAATACTCCATTGTGTGTGTGTATGTATACATATGTGTATATATATGTGTGTGTGATATATATGTGTGAGACACACACGCACACACACATATACACCACATCTTCCTTATTCATTTATCTGTCAATGGACATTTGGGTTCTTTCCATTAATCTGGCTGTTGTTGATAGAGCTGCTATAAACATTGGGGTACATGTGCCCCTTTGAAACAGCACAGCTACATCCTTTGGATAAACACCTAGTAGTGCAATTGCCGCGTCATAGGGTAGTTCTATTTTTAACTTTATGAAGAACCTCCATACTGCTTTCCAGAGTGGCTGCACCAGTTTGCATTCCCACCAGCAGTGCAAAAGAGATCCTCTTTCTCGGCATCCTCGCCAATATCTGTTGTTGCCTGAGTGGTTAATTTTAGCCATTCTGACTGGTGTGAGGCGGTATCTCATTGTGGTTTTGACTTGTATTTCCCTGATGATAAGAGATGTAAAGCATTTTTTCATTGTCAGCCATCTGGATGTCTTCTTTGGATTATTTGTTTTCTGCCCAATAAAGTATTTTTAAATTAAGGTATGTACATTGCTTTTTATACATAGTGCTGTTGCACACTTAATAGAATGCAGTATAGTGTAAACATAACTTTTATATGCTCTGGAAAACCAAAAAATTCATTCGACTCACTATATTTCAGTGGCCTGGAACCAAATCTGCACGATCTCCAAGGTATGTCTGTACTCAGAAATCATCATTTCCTAATTATTTTGACGAGGAGAGCAAAGGCAAGAGAAATGTGCCTTAAATTAAATCTCCTTACAGCTTGCAGCCCACTGATAGACGCCTGAAACATGCAGAGTGTGACCTTCCTCAAGGAACTCATGGCTGCCTTAGTGCCTTAATGCTTATGTTTCACTAAAAACTAAAAGTAACCTCAACAGCTGCCAGCCCGTCAAGGTCCTGAAAGCCTTGCTTCCAAATCCCTTAGAGATGCATGCTATCCCTAACCTCCACTAATTATAAAGTATATGATCAGGCACTCCTCACAATCCTGTGCAGCTCTTTCTGCCCACAGGTCCTGTCTCTGTGCTATAATAAAATCACCTTTTTGTACCAAGTCTCAAGAATTCTTTCTTAGGCATTCACTCATGAACCCCACTTCAAATTTCATCAATTTCACTCTAGTTTATGATTATCTGTGCTTTCGGGGCAACTGCGTGGCTCTCAGTCGGTTGAGCATCCAACTTTGGCTTGGGTGATGATCTCATGGTCCATGAGCTCGAGCCCCGTGTCGGGCTCTGTGCTGACAGCTCAGAGCCTGGAGCCCGCTTCTGATTCTGTGTCTCCCTCTCTCTGCTCAAATTCTGTCTCTTTCTCTCTCTCAAAAATAAATAAACATTAAAAAGAACTGATTGTGCTTTTGAGGTTATTTATATCTATTGCATCTGTATGGTGGAAATAACTTTATAATGAATTGCCACCATGCATTTCGTGCCTATTTCATGTTCAGTGAAGTCATGTTGGCAGCTTGAAATTGACTATGGCGGCGGCATTTACATCATGGAAACTGGCAAAAGCTTCAGCCCCACCCCCCTTCCAGGAGTGCCAGTTGGATTTTACCAGCATGCTAGTGCATAGATACTGACATGGGCACCTTTGTTCTAATAAAGTAGTGGATGAACTGAAAAAAGCTTCAAAAACAAGTGTTATCAGGTGTGCCCTGGTCTACTTTGGGATGGAAACCATCGAGGAGCAATGAAAAGAAACCCAATCTTTCACAGCTTCGCAGAGAAGGGAGATGTCCAGTGAGACCACCTGTGTTCCCAAACTTGGTTGGGACCCTGAACAAGTCGCTACTGACCTCAATACCTTTGTTTTCTTTTGCCACTATTGAAGAGTCAGAGTGCTGAACAGGGAACCCCTGAGGTGGCTTCTACTGAACCATTTCTAGTCCTGCCTCCCTGCAGCAAGAGAACAAGGAAATTGAGATGGGACCCACCCTCCAGGACCGAATCACAGTACTCTGAAATCCACTCTGTAAACAACCCCTCTCCACTGGCCAACATGGTATTTTTACTAGCTGGCGGAGCTGAATCCTTGGGAAGGCTGCTCTCTTTACAGAGTGACAGGTATAAAAATAGCAGGTGGCCCCACTTCGGTGACAGATGCCAAGCACAGTGTTTCTGGGACCACAGCAAGTCACAGTAGGGCTTGGGGGCTGAGTGGGGCTTGTAACCAGATCCACACTTACCAGCTGTGTGGCCTTGGGCAAGCAATGATCTTTCTAAGCTTCCCATTTCCTCATCTGTAAAGCAGGGATATAGAGACTGTCAACAGTTGAATGAGCAAGAGCAAGAGATTTAAGTAAATATTTTCCAGTTATAATGTTAACCAATGCAGCAGAAGAGAAGTAGTAGTTTACACATACATATACAAATTATGGGGTGCCTGGGTGGCTCAGTCGGTTAAGTGTCCGACTTCGGCTCAGGTCATGATCTCACAGTTCGTGGGTTTGAGCCCTGCATCGGGCTCTGTGCTGACAGCTAGCTCAAAGCCTGGAGCCTGCTTCAGATTCTGTATCTCTCTCTCTCTCTCTCTCTCTCTCTCTCTCTCTCTCTCTCTCTGACCCTCCCCTGTTCACACAGTCTCTCTCTGTCTCTCAAAAAAAGTACAAAAACATTTTTAAAAATTTGGAGGGGGGTGTCATCGAGATGGTGACATAATTTAAACCCTTGCTATGACAACAGAACAGAATTCAAGCATACCATTTAGAGAGAAGGGGATAGCTCCCAGAAGCAGTAAAAACAGAACCAGCAAATTAGTTACCTTTAGGTAACTGGGACTTAAGGTGGGGAGAATCCCAGCTGTTGCTTTTAATTGCTGGATTGTCCAATTTTTTTTTTTACTCCTTAATCTTGTTCATGTGTTACCTCATTTCAATTTTTAAAGAAGAAAATAGCTGTGTATCTTATTAGCTAGAATTGTAACCTCTTGAAAAGCGAGTTGATTTCATTTGTTCTTTTCTCCGGAGCTGAGTTTACGTGCCTTGCTATGGGAACACTGGAAATCGTTTATTTTTACAGTTTCTAGGCTTTGTAACTTTCTGTGGCTCCTTTAAGTCTGTTTTGCATGTCTCTTGATTTATATGCTGGTGAATCATTCCAAATAAAGCCTTCTTTTCTTGAGGAAATATGTAAAGAAATAGCACCAGATGATTCAGAGTTTGAAATGAATGCTTTCGTCTCCAGAGCACTAAGCTGGGCGGTGAGCAGTTGTGGCGGCCTGAGCCTGCCTCCTGCTCCGTCTTTTCAGAAAACCTCCCTCCCACCGCCAGCCTGAGCCCCATCTCCAAGCCAAGTAGGAAATTTTGGCCATGTTAACCCCAAATTCACAGTAAGGGGTGATTGGATGGGCTTCAGGAGACCCACAAACCCCCGGAATTACATATGCAACCATGTACTTGCCTGCGAAGATTGTCCAGTTTTCAGATTTTCAGTCTCCAGGACCCTAGAAGGAAAAAGGCTTAGACCCTAGAACTGTAGGTCTCTAACGCTCCTGACAAAGCAAACGTAAGCGGTTTTTACACCTATATAAACAGTAAAGACTGAGATTCTCCACCCCTTCTTATGTTTGTAACTAGAGTGGTGGCGAAGAGCTCCGACTCCAGAGCAGAATGGCCTGGGTTTGAAGCCTACTTCCGGCCATTTCGCAGCTGCGTGGCCTCAAGCAAATCACTTAACCTCTCTGCGTCCCTGCACTCTCAATGGAAGCAAGGGGCAAATACTAGCACCTCCCTCGCTGGCTTGTTGTGAGGGTTAAGTGAGTTAGTGCAGGTAAAGTGCTTAAGACACAGCTGGCACCAAGGCAGCTCCTGGGCCATCCTTCATGCAGCCTGACAGTTCCAGGAGGTCACCCGCGGCTGAACAGTGTGGGCAATCTTCCATGTGCTGGGGTGCAGCTGAAGCACAGCCTGGGAATCATGCCTTACGAGGCCCTAAATGCGTAGCTGACACCACAGACTCCCTTTGAAAACAGCAGAGCCTTCCCATTGATATGTGTTATGTGCTGAGGGGTGGGGGCCAGAGGGCACGGTGATTCTTACATTAAGCACCCCTTCCATGGGCTCCTGGGACCCCTTCATCTGCGGGGCTAGGACGGCTGTCCTCACCATCATCCCACCTGACCACCCTCTTCTGTGCCCACCTGGCTGACATGTCCTCATCCCGAATGACCCAGCTCGAGTCCCTCCTCTGAGAGGTCTTTTGTGAGCGCCTCTTCCCTGCATGAAACCTGCTGTTTTCTTCCGTTGGGACCCCCTGCCCCCTGTGTGTCTTACCCTGTGCCCAGCAAGCGTCAGGCGTTAGCTCATTTACTCCTCCCAACAACCCTTGGAGTAAACAGCAGAGATTCTTATCCCCCCATACAGACCAGGAAATTGAGGCTGGGAGGAACTTCTAAAACAATCTCTCAGAGGTCAGGACCCATGCTTCAGTCCACTTCTACAGACCTCCTCTGGTTCTGCCTAATTCCAGCAGCATTTATTTTATTTATTTATTTATTTATTTATTTACCATTAATTTGTTTCTAATCCCCAGTGACCCTCCTGAAGACAGAGATCATAGCTGATTCATTTCTGTACCGGAAACATCCATCACTATTCAATAAATGGATGGATGGATCTTGAATTCAGGCTCCTGGACATTTCTGCCCCAGCTTTTCCCAGATTACAACCTTTAAAAAAGGCCTCCAGCCGCGGGATGCCTCTGTGGCTCAGTCCATTAAGTGTAGGACTCTTCATCTCCACCCAGGTCATGATCTCGCGATTGGTGAGTTCGAGCCCCTATGGAGCCCTGTAGTGATTGCACTGAGTCTACTTGAGGATCTCTCTCTCTCTCTCTCTCTCTCTCTCTCTCTCTCTGCCTCTCTCTCTCAAAATAAACACGTTTTTAAAAGCTTCTAGCTTTGATCTGGTGAGTTTTAAGCAATTAATTCAATAAATGAGTATTTATTTAGTGTCTACTATGTGGCAAGCAGAGAGGATACAGCAGTGAACAAAACAGCAGAGCTTCCTGCCTTAGTGGCACTTATGTTCTCTTTTCAGGGACAGAACCTCTGTGGGGACCTCCTCTTGGCAGCGCCTTGTGATACCTCTTGCTAGATGACTGTGGTGAACAGTAGGGACATGCCCTCTTGGAGTTCCAGTCCTGACAAATAAATACATGGATAGCAATAAAACACTACGCCCACACTCAAACCAAAACCGCCAGCTCCCAGGCGGGTTGGCAGTCCTGGGGCCGCTGTGTCAGCACAGACCTCCCGGCGTCCTCCTCTGGGTTCACAGTTCCCACTTCCCGGGCGGCTGCTTTCTCCCCTCCCCCTCCTCCCTGGTGCGGACCCAGGGGTAGAGCCCGGGCAGGTCCAGGGCAGCTGGGCTGCTGTCAGCTCGGAGACCGAGAGGAGACAGTGCTGCCAGAAGTGCAGGGCGGGGAAGCCAGGAGCTGAGGTGAGAGCGGGCTCTGGGTTGGCGGTAACCGGGGCGCCGCCGGTCACTTGCAAGGACGAACTTCAGAGGTCCTGAGACTGACCAGGGAGCCAAGGTCATAGAGCTCACCACGTATATCCTTCCTGGCATTTTCCTTCCGTGCACAGACTTTTGACTATGAAATTCCTTGTAGCTGTGGAAGGGAGGTATCCTCTCTTACCTCAAAGAAAATCTCGTGAGATTATGTAGGCTCAGGGCAGAGCCCAGAGGGTGGGTCAGCTCAGCCCTTGATTCTTCCCTTCCCGTTGCCCCTCTGTCCACCCTACAAGACAACCACAGCTGTTTAGCCATCTGACCTCCTCACACAATCCGAAAGAGTCCTCGGCAGCCCTTTCTGCGTCTCCCGCACCCTCTCATCTTCCATCCGACTAACCCTGGGCACCAGCAGTCTAACACCCTCTTCCACACACCCCTGCAGCTTTATAATTAGCGATTTTCACTTCCTGGACTATGTATGTGTGCATTGGGTTACTTGGGGTGCATGTGGGGAGGCTGGAATTTAGAGGCTTCTTCACCTTCAAGGGTCCAGATCACCTCTTGATTTAGGAGTAGGGTTGTAGCTTAAGAGGATTCTCTTATTCTATTAAACCAGTTGAAGGAGAAAGTCTGGAAGGAACTCAGAGTAAAGGAGGAGGGTCACAGCATAGGTGCCGGGACGCACTGGGTTTGCTTTTGCTTTTATGCAGTGTGGAGCACCCTTATTTTCTTGCCTCCCTTTCCACCTGAATAACTCTTTCTTGATTTTTTAAAAATATTTTTTTATTTATTTTTGAGAGACAGAGAGAGACAGCGAGAGCAGGGTAGGGTCGGAGAGAGAGGCAGACACAGAATCTGAAGCAGGCTCCAGGCTCTGAGCTCGCTGTCAGCACAGAGCCCGACGCGGGGCTCAAACCCACAAACCGTGAGATCATGACCTGAGCTGAAGCCGGACGCTGATGCTTAACCGACTGAACCACCCAGGCACCCCTCTTCCTTGATTTTTAAGATTCGGTTTAAGTAGACTCTTCTAAGTCACCTTCCCAGAACCCTCCAGTCCGCAGTACCTTAAGCTGCTGTGAACGTGTAGAGCTGTCCCTACACGTGCACCACATTCAATCACATGTCGCTCTGTCTTCTTCTGGGTTGAGAACTGGATCTGTTCAGTTTTGGCCACCAGGACCCGGGTCTGCATGGAAAATACCCTTGAGTGCATAGTCTACATGGGGAATGCCTTGGGGGCAGAGGGCATGCCCCCTGGGAACCTCCTTTGCCCTCTGGCTTCCTGACGGGTGTGTCAATGCACACCTCCTTGCTGATCGATGGCTGATTCAAGGTGAAAACTTGCTCCATCATTTGATTTCACTCCTGATAAAACAGGGAGGCAGCTGGCATTTGGGAAGGTGCCCATACCTTGTCTATTCTTTGGCTCGTGTGCTGTTTCAGCAAAAACCGAGGCTGAATAGAAATCCAAAGGAGTGTAAATTACAGGGAACGCTGTGCTTTTCTAGGCTTGTGTTCCAAAGCGATGATAAAACATCCAAGTACACTTCCATTCCTAGCTCAGAAACCACAACAGATGGAAGCAAGTGTGGGCAGTAATTAGAGGCCAAGGTGAGGGAACAGAGTCATCCATCAGGCCCTGGAAAACCTCATCAAAGGAAATCAGCACAGAGAATAAATGCTCCTTGGGTTTGTTTTGGAAGAAAGGACGGGGGATTATGTCCTGGCTCCTACAAGTACAAGAGACCTGGTTCTGGCTCGTACCATCCAAATATCAAACCCGGTAATTATGTGTTGTGGGCAGGGCCAGCCTGGTTTCTCAGTGCCACAGCCGCTTCCTGTGGTGGGTGGCAGGTCTACAAGGCACGGTGACGCCAAGCTTCCTCAGCTCTCTACTCTGTGAAGTTAGAATAAGGCCAAAGAGCATGGTCTAGAAACACACAGTGAGCTCACTGTGAAGAGCACTTGAGCAAGACGCGCCAGGTTTCAACCAGGCGAGCTAGCTCTTTATGAACAGAAGCTAAGTCATGGACCGCGGAATCTCCTGGGGGAAGAGACGCCCGCAGGCAGGAAGCGAGTGCGGAAGCCCCTGCTCTGACCTGGGCCAGCAGACAGTTTGGCCAACTTCATAATCTTTCCCAAGAACTACACAGAAGCATCCAGGGATTTCTAACCCTGTGAGAAGTTTAGGGTCATAGTCACCACTCTCTCCCTTAGCCTGGCATTGGCACCTTCTATTAAGGGAGATAGCTCCTTTCCCTTCACCCCACCAAATCAACTAAATCAAAATGTCCTAATTTGGTGAAAGTAGTCATTGGGTACCTTCACGTATAGGAGCTAAGGGAGTGGGAGGTACCCGAGAGGAAGAAGTTGTGGTTCCCACAATTTTTGGAGGGAAATCAGTGCATCTCTCCAAAAAGGAGTCCTTCCCAGGGTTATGCACCCCATGGAGTAAACACTCCAGGGTGTCCGTCCCCTTATGCCCAGGCCCTGCAATGAGGACCACCCGCAGAGTGCTTTTGAGGGCAGGGTCTCCAAAGGACCAACCCAGAGGTCTCATTATCTCCAGCTCCGTGAAGATTGAAGAAGAAAGCCTTGCCCATAGTGAGTGCCAATTATCTCAATAGGATGTTTGTGTAAAATCTGCTTACCGCATGTAAACCCTTTAAATTTTTAGGAGGCGCCCATCCTGAGATGTTACTCAGCATTATAGGAGTTACTTCCTCACAGCCTATGGTTGGCATGCCCTTCACCGACTTGGTAAAGATAGCCAGTGAGCTAGGGAACAACATGCCTGCTGTCTCTTTTTCAGTTCTCTACAGACATGTGTCCCCACTAAGTCTTTGAATTTTCTTTCCCAGCTGTATTGAAATATAATTGATCGAATATATTTAAAGATGCAAAAAACTAAACAATTTAAATAATCATTTCAACAATTATTTTTAGGTTGTATTTGGTAATACTTATATTAATATTTGTTCATGGGACAAAATCTAGAAAAAAAACAAAATTATTGAAATAATCTTTTAATCTCTCTCTTTCTCTCTTGAGAGCAGAGGAGGGGGAAGAAGGAGAGAGAGAGAGGATCTGAAGCAGGCTCCACACTGAGCACAGAACCTATAGAGGGCGCAATCCCATGCTCTTGGGATCAGGACCCAGGCTGATATCAGGCGTCCAATGCTTAACCAGCGGGGCTACCCAGTCAAATCATCTTTCTGGTTAAAATAATCTTTTAAGGGGGTGCCTGGGTGGCTCAGTCGGTTAAGCCTCTAACTTCGGCTCAGGTCATGATCTCACAGTTCGTGGGTTCGAGCCCCGCATCAGGCTCTGTGCTGGCAGCTCAGAGCCTGGAGCCTGTTTCTGATTCTGTGTCTCCCTCTCTCTCTGCCCCTCCCCCCTCATGCTCTGTTTCTCTCAATCTCAAAAATAAATAAAACATTAAAAATAAATTTAAAAAAAATAATAAATACATAAAATAATTTTTTAGGGGTGCCTCAGTGGCTCGGTGGGTAAAGCATCTAATTTTGGCTCAGGTCATGATCTCACTGTTCCCAAGTTTGAGCCTTGCATTGAGCTCTGTGCTGACAGCTCAGAGCCCAGAGTCTGTTTCAGATTCTGTGTCTCCCTCTCTGTCTCTGCCCCTCTCCAGCTTGTGCTCTGTCTCTCTAAAAAATAAACAAACATTAAAAATTTTTTTTAAATACTCTTTTAATCTCTTATGACTGCAGAAACCAGAATTAGCCACCACTTTCTGTAAATATGCTTCCAGTATTCTCTCTGTCCCCCTCTCTAGTTTTATCTTTATTTATTTTTTAGGTTTATCCATTTTGAGAGAGAAAGAGAGAGAGCATGTGACTGCAAGCAGGGGAGGGGCAGAGAGAGAGAGAGAATCCCAGTGCAGAGCCTGACATGGGGCTCGATCCCACGAGATCTCATGACCTTGATCTTGAGGTCATGACTTCAGCTGAAATCAAGAGTTGGATTCTTACCCAACTGAGTCACCCAGGTGCTGCCCACCCATTTTTATTTTAAAAATTGAGATCCTATAGCGTTGTATCTGGTATACATTTGTGCGCATGCGCGCACACACATCTTTTAGTCATATTGTAAATACTGGCAACCAGTATTTCTTCATGCACTCCTAGAACCCCTACCACAATCAAGATACAGAATATTTCCATTACCGCAGAAGGTTCTCTGTGCCCTTTCCCAGTCAGTTCCCTCAATCCTCAGCTCCAGGACACCACCTGTCAGCTAGCTGTCACCCCAGATTATATGTGTTTCTCTAGTGTTCATATAAATGAAATCATACGGTATGTATTCTATTGTGTTGCCCTCTTTCACTCAGCATAGTGTTTTTGAGGTTCATCCACATTGTTGCAGGTCTAAGTGTTCATTACTCTTGATTACGGAGGAGGGTTTATTCCATTGTATGGCTACGCCACAGTTCACACATTTACCTGTTGATAGATATTTGGATTGTTTTCAGTTTGGGGCTACTATGAATAAGGCTTCTATGTACAGGTCTTCGTGTGGACATGTCTTCCTTCCTCTCGAGTAGATATCTAAGAGTAAAGTTGCTGGATCATAAGGTCTTATTTTAAATAATCATTTAAATTTATATATTCAATTTATACATATTAGGGGTGCCTGGGTGGCTCAGTTGGTTAAGCATCTGACTCTTGATTAGGGCTCAGGTCATGATCTTACAGCTTATGGGATGGAGCCCCATGTCGGCCTCTACACTAACGGCATGGAGTGGCTTGGGATTCTCTCTCTCTCTCTGCTCCTCCCCTGCCTGCTTTCTCTCTCAAAATAAATAAATAAAACTTTATTTAAAAATGCATGCATTTTGGGGCGCCTGGGTGGCTCAGTCGGTTAAGTGCCGACTTCGGCTCAGGTCATGATCTCACTGTTCCTGGGTTCAAGCCCCACATTGGGTTCTGTGCTGACAGTTAGCTCAGAGCCTGGAGCCTGCTTCAGATTCTGTACCTCCCTCTCTCTCTGACCCTTCCCTGCTCGCACTCTCTGTCTCTCAAAAATAAATTAAAAACATTAAAAAAAATTTTAATGCATGCATTTTAAAAAGTCAAAGTGTTTTTCAACATATTTGTACTGTTTTATAGTCCCGCCACACACTCGCACTTGTAGCCATTGATTGGCTGTGTCATTACATATATTGGTTTTGGTTTTTGGTTTTTGGTTGTTTTTTTTTTTTTACATATACTGGTTTTTTTTAATTCAACATTCTATCATGAGTGTTACCTATGATATTAAAGATTCCTTATAAATGTCACTCTTTGTGGATGTATTATATATCATCATGTAGGTGAACCATACTTCAGTTTAGTAATCCCCTATTGGTGAACATGTAGGTTGTTTGTAGTTTTCTCCATAAATAAGGCTGTGAAAACATCTTTGCCAGAATAAGTGGTTATTTCCCTTGGATAAATTACTTCAGCAATTCTTTATAATGGCCATGAGAAAGAACAAAATCATCTATAAGTTTACCACTTTGAGATAGCCAACCCACACTTCAAACTAAAGTCAATTTTAAAAAAAAATCTATCTTCATTAAAAAAACAAAAAGAATCCGAGCAGAGAAAAAAATACTTATTTAGGACTCTTGATACATATTATCCAGAGCTCATTTCTGGCATTCTGGTGCCAGGAGAAGAGATTCTAGCCTTTCAATTTGTCCAATGGGCAACTTTCGGTTCTTCCGGTGGAAGGAGTCCAGACCTTGAAAATAATTCCCTACAGATCCCAGGGCAGACTGTAGAGATGCTCGCTCTGAAAGTGTCAAGCGCAGCCCTAACCCTCTTCAGAGGAAGTGGAACCCACAGAACGCAGAAGTGGAACAACAGGTTCTTTTTTTCTGGCATCCTCAACCTGCCCTGCTAAATATATATATTCTGCAAAGCATTCTGATAGAATCCTCCCATTTCTGGGCTTTGGAAAGAATGCGTTGCTAGACACACCCTCTCTAGATCCAGGGAGGAACTTTCTAAAAGCTGGGTGGTGTGGATTAAAAGAAAAGAGAGGCTCTGAGTTGGACTGTTAGGACAGATCTTGACAGGCCGAGGTCTGAAAGCCCCAGGCAGGCGAGCGCCTGAGGAAGACACACAGGTAGAAACCACCACTCTCCAGATGGTAAAGAAAGGAAGAGAAAAACAACTTATTTTCTTCATCCAGAGATTATAGTTACGTTACAGGTAACGTTATTTCTAGGCAGACTGAAGAAGCAACACTTGGAAAATGTGTGCCGAAGTTGCCTTGGCACTTTATATGTGCCACGCACCGGATTGAGTGCCTTTATGTGCATTAGCTCTGATATTTAATATTCACAGTGACTCTGTGTGGTTGTTAGTACTATTACCCCAGTTTTGTAGACAAGGAAATAGGGGCTCAGAGAGCTCATATGTGTGACCTGAGCCTCTCTGGCCAGATCCATGTTATATGGATCTACATAGCCCAGTAGTTCCCAGTCTTCTCCCTCCCACACCAGGCAGCTCTCAGAACAGTGCCGGCTAATACTACCCCTGCTCTGTTCATTACATCCACGTCTTCCTCTAGAGCTGGTCACACTGGTGCTTTGGAAAGTATACACACCAGGACAGAAGAAAGGTGAATGATTCTCCTGGGGCACCCTCATGAGGGAGAGAGCCTTGGGGAGAGCAAAGGGCACTGGCCTGGGACTGGAAGGGCCAAGTCCTAGCTTGGGATCTGCCATCAATAGCCTGAGAACCATGAGTAAGTCATTTGACCTCTCTGGGTCTCTGCTGGGTCCTCTGTATAGGCACTGACATGCCTCCAGCATCCTTTCCCCCATGTGACGATAAGGCCTCCCTCCGGGCTCCTTGTGGGGACAGAGACAGTGTGGTTTAGTATGAAGCCTCCAGAGCCACTCAGCTACTAGAGAAAACAGCCTGGATGGAATCCCAGCTCTGCCACTTGCTGGTTGTAGGACCTTAAGAATTTACTAATTTACTGTGCCTCAGTCTCTCCTCTGCAGAATGGACCCACTCCATGGGGCTGCGTGAGGGTTAAAGAGACAATGCCAGAGTAAGCAGTACCTACGTGTTATGATTCCTGTTAGTGGCATGCAATCTACATGTCCCCACACTCCGGCTGATTTTTCTTGTCTAAGGCTCGCACTTCAGTTCCTATGACGAAGAAATGAAACTCACACAGGCTTCTGGTTCTCTTCAGAAGGTTGCAGCAGGACAGGACACATGCTTGGTGCTGTTATTTAAAGGTGTTTAAACCCAAAGCCAGTAAGACAGCTGACTCCTTTTTGAAGAGAGAGCCTCCTGCCTCTTGGTTCACTGCACAGTGATTGGATCATAGGCAAGATGCGCCCCCAGAAGGAAACAACATTAGTATGGGGTCTGGAGTCAAGTTCCATTGGGGATGTGTTCACCTGGGGTCTGAAGCCAGGGCAGAGCCGGGAATACAGGAAGAGGGCGAGCGGGAGGGGAGGGCCTTCTATAGACATTACCCATCTGCTTTTCATTTTAGAGACTGATGAGAGTGCAGTGTTCTCGCTCCTGTATTTAAATAAAATTGTCCCAGGGGCACATTGCCTTAAAACCTGCAAGCACGCCACACTAATTCAGACCAGGTGGACTTTGTAAAATGTCAGCACTTTAGACTATTTCATTCAACTCAAAATATTTTCTAATTTCCCTTGTGCTCTCTTCTTGGACCCTTGGGATATTGAAGTGTGTTGTTTCATTTCTAAATATTAAGGGATTTTCCAGATATCTTTCTTTTATTGACTTCTAGTTTAATTCCATTGTGTTTAGAAAGCATACTTTGATTTCAATCCTCTTAAATTTGCTAAGATTTGTTTTATTGTCCAGATTATTCGTGGGGCACATTTTGTGTGCACTTGAAAACAATGGGGATTTACTGTCAGGTGAGAGGTCCTGTGTCAGTTAGGTCAAGTTGGTTACTAGTGCTGTTAAAGTGTTCTCTATCCTTACTGTTCTACTGTCTGCTTTGTCTGCTCCCTCTGTCTTCCTACTGAGGGAAGAGTGTTGAAATTTCCAACTACAATTATGAATTTCTCCATTTCTTCTTCCATTTTATCAGTTTTTATCTCAGATATTTTGTAGCTCTGTTATTAGGTACATTTATGTTTAGAATTGTTATGTCTTCTTGATAAAATTGTTCTTCTATCATTATATAATGGACCTCTTTATTGCCAGTAATATTTGAAGTCCATTCCAGCATTCTTGTGATTTACTCTTACCATGATTTATCCTTCTCCATCTTTCTACTTTTAATTTATATGTGTCTTATATTTCAAGTAAGAAACACCTTATAGGCAGCATCTCTAGGCTTTTTTATTCAAGCTGATAATCTTTCCCTTTTAGTAGGAGTGATTTAGACTATTTACATTTAATGTAGTTACGGATATGTTGGGTTTAAATCTACCTTCTTGCTAGTTGTTTTCCATTTGTCACATCTTTTCTTTGTTTCCTTTTTCTCTTTCCGTCTTTTTTGAATTCATTTAGTATTTTTTTATTATTCCATTTTACCTCCACTTAAGCTTTTTATTTATTTACTTATTTATTTATTCACTTTTTTTTAAAGTAAACTCTACCCCCAACATGGGGCTCAAACTCCCAACCCCAAGATCCAAAGTCACATGTTCCTCCAACGGAGTCAGCCAGGTGATTCCTCCACTTAAACTTTTTAAATTGAAAGTGTTCCCATACATACTGAAACCTTTTAACATACTGAGCCTTTTTTAAAGTTTATTTTGGAGAGAGACAGAGACAGTGCAAGTGGGGGAGGGGCAGAGAGAGACGGAAAGAGAGAGAATCCCAAGAAGGCTCCACATTGTCAATGCAGAGCCCAATGTGGGCCCCAAACCCACGAAGCCGCGAGATCATGACCTGAGCCAAAACTGAGTCAGACGCTTAACTGACTGCGCCACCCAGGCATCTTGTACTGAGTCTTTTAAGGTATTGTTAACTAGAGGTCTTTTTTATTTTAACTGAAATTTCGGGCACAGACGTTGGAGTCAAACAAACCTTCATTTGTAACCTGGTTCTGCTAACTGGCTGTGTGACTTTTGTCAACCATAGGACTCAACCATAGGACTTTCATTTGTAAAACTGAAATAATCATGACTACTTTTCAGAGTACAATGAGAATCAAATGAAAAAATTATGATAACTGTCATGGGTCTAGAACACAACAAATGCTTACTTAATGTCATTTGCTTTCATTTTATTTGTTTTCTTCACACAGCTATTTCTAAAAGAGGTTTGAACACCACCAAGGAAGGAAATATCCAGCCTATTTGCTGCCACTTCTGATCATCCTTCATGAGCCCAGAACAGACATTGCTAATCAACCACAGCACTGTTTTAAATAAAGTCAGATATAACATGATGCCAGCCAAATGGAGAAGGCCAAAGGCTAACACATCAAACCCTATTTAAAGTCTTTTTAATACCTTTATTATTGTAAGTGGGTTAAATCCCCCTTTCCTCTAACAACTTTTTACTTTGTTCGCTTAATCAAACCCTTCACTAAAGCTGTTGCAAAGGAGAACTTCAGTTTGTTCAGCTCCGGTGATCCCAAATGCTGAATCAATAAGGTTTGTATTTGGCATCTGTGAAACCAGACACCAAAGAAGAGAGCGGGGTGAAAACAGAGTCGCTGGCCAGACGTCAGGGGCAGGATCGCAGCACCGGCCTCTCAGTTTAGAGTCTGACACAGCATGTGATGAGGGCCTGGCGTCTCATGACGGGCACCAACTATTCCTCCTGGGGCCTCGGGTGTCACTTAGCTATGGAGGGACAAAGGAGGATCTGTCATTTGTCATTTGCTTTGAAAAAAGCCCTGACCTTGTACCATAGCAAAGCACTGAATGCTCCTTGTCCAGCTGTCTCTCTCCTGCTCAGCTCTGAAAATAAAGACTTCCTGTTAATGGTCCTGGGGCCATTGGCCATGTCCAGAGGCGAGCTGGTGCTCAGGAACATACATGCAGCTTTGTCTCCTCAGGATCCTGAGCCTGCTGGGTGGGGACCGGCTTGGTCAGTGGCGCCCAGGCTGCCCTCCTTGTAACCCCAAGAGGGACTGATTTATAACAGGTCTGGCTTCTTATTATTTAGGAAAACATCAGTGAGAAAACAACCCTGCCAACTGAAGGGAGATTAATAAAGGTCCCCTAACCTGCTCTAAGCCTGAATCTGCAGGGACACCTGTGTTCTCCACCACCACCCTCCTTGTTCTCTTTTTTCTTTTTTTAAATTAATTTATTATTTTGAGAGAAATAGAGAGTGCAAGTGGGGGAGGGGCAGGGAGAGAATCACAAGCAGACTCTGAAATGTCAGCACAGAACCTAATACAGGGCTTGAACTCGCAAACTGCAAGATCATGACCTGAGCTTAAGTCAGATGCTTAACCGACTGAGACACTCAGGGGCCCCTACTGTTTCTCCCTATTGTTCCTACTATGGAAAGTTTCACAAAAACATCAGCGGGTGGGCCTTCTCCTATGTACCTTACCGTACAGTGTTCTATACTTGCACCAATTTGAAACATAGAAAT
This sequence comes from Suricata suricatta, assembly GCF_006229205.1. Taxonomy (NCBI): domain Eukaryota; kingdom Metazoa; phylum Chordata; class Mammalia; order Carnivora; family Herpestidae; genus Suricata; species Suricata suricatta. Next base: position 34,842,573 of record NC_043708.1, read on the forward strand.
AAACTGAATGAGTGCCCACTTTTAACATACTTCCGTGATGTGAGCAGATATTACCATAATCCTTAGAAACAGAGTTGGAGGAGGGACACTTGGGTGGTGGTGGTGGTGGTAGCTTTCAACTTCAGCTCAGGTCATGATCTAATGTCTCATGAGTTAGAACACAGCATTGGGCTCTGTGCTGACAGCTCGGAGCTTGGAGCCTGCTTCAGATTTTGTGCTGCCCCCTCACTTTCTGCCCCTCCCCCACTCACGCTCTGTTCCCCCCACCCCCAAATAAACATTAAAAAAAAAACAGTTGGAAGAAAGAGTTCCTTTTACTTCATTTATCACAGATAAGATGTCTTACTCTGGCATTTGCTGTTTACTGTTTAGAAAATCAGAGTGGCTAAAATGAACAAATCAAGAGACTATAGATGCTGGCGAGGGTATGGAGAGACGGGCACCCTCCTACACTGTTGGTGGCAATGTAAACTGGTGCAGCCACTCTGGAAAACAGTGTGGAGGTTCCTCAAA
>NC_043708.1:34843185-34936584 GCF_006229205.1 Suricata suricatta
ACACACACACACACACACACACACACACACACACACACACGATTCTTACTCTGAGTTTTCAGTGGTGCTTTTCAAGTCTTTCTGCAAGAAGGAGGTACAGCTTAAACCCTTGGCCTCAAAGTTCTTGTTGCCCTTAACACTGCTTCATGTTCATGATCATTTGGGAATGTCATATAGCTCTATGCCAACAATACTTAGGCACAATAATAACGGTAACAATATCAAAAATCACTCAAATGTCAATGGAACACCTACTTTAAGCGGGCTGCTTTCATATGCAGTCCCTCATTTCATCCTTACCAGGGTCCTCTGAGCTGAACATATTAAGCCCTTGTCCTGAAAACTTGAACAACAATGAATGGCCTACCCAGAATAGACAATTACATGGCAGAGCTGGGATTTAAAAAAAAAAAAAAATTTTTTTTTTTTTTTACATTTATTTAGTTTTGAGAGACAGAGTGTGAACAGGGGAAGGGCAGAGAGAGAAAGAGACACAGAATCTGAAGCAGGCTCCAGGCTCTGAGCTAGCAGTCAGCACAGAGCCCAACGTGGGGCTTGAACCCATGGACCGTGAGATCATGACCTGAGCCAAAGTCAGAATGCTCAACCGACTGAGCCACCCAGGTGCCGCCCCCCCCCCTTTTTTTAAAGATTTTATTTAAGATTTTTTTTTAAGATTTTATTTTTAAGTAATCTCTACACCCAAAATGGGGCTCAAACTCACAACCCTGAGATCGTAATTGTGTGCTCTTCTGACTGAGCTGGCTGGGAGCCCCCAGAATTGGGATTTGAACCCAAGCCTAGAATCTGACTCTAAATCCAGTGCTTGTTCAACTCTTCCTTATATATAAAGAGGGACATTACTTCCCTAAGGCCACAATGTTGAAATGTGGACTTTTTTCCTCTATTTGGAAGATGGAGTCCCCACAAGTTACATGAATTTCTTCCCACCACAGAGGGCAGGAGAGGAACTGGGAGAGGCTGCCCCGTCCATTCCCACGACTGGTCACTGATGGACACTGAGGCAGGCTGGGGTGCCAGCAGAGCCAGGAAGTGTCACTCAGGGGGTCAGGCCCTGGAGCAACAGCTCCTGTCCCTTCCGCGTGCCTCGCTTCCCCATGCCACCATGCTCCTCCCTCCCAGTCCTTGGTCCTGACAGAAACTGTCACTCCTAGATCTCCTCACAGCTTCCCCTCAAGAAATGCTCTCCCCTCCCCTCTTTCTTCGAAGTTCACTTCAGCGCCTGGACTTCTGTGAGCCTTTCCTGGTTCCCAGGCCAAAATCATCAGTTAGGCTCTACGCCTCCGCACGGCAGTGGGCACCTGAACTGTGCCGTCTCTCACGTGGTATTAAAATGAACTACTTTGATTTCATCCTTTTCTTGGCAGACTGTGCAGTCTCTAAAGGCAGGGGACAAGCATTACTAGTCTTTCTAAGGCCCTAACACAGGTCCTCAATAACGGTTAGTTAAACTGAATGGAATTTAATGAAATTGAATTAAACTGGTTCATCGAGACAAAACTGGGGCAGGAGCATATTTCATGATTTGTTATGAAGACTCTTTGATAATGTTTCTGCAAATTCTCATGAATATATCCAGGCTTGTAATCCTGCCTGAATATGTGATTGAATATGTATATTGTGTGCAAGGCAGACACAGCTGGGTGTATAAGGTTTATGATTTTGTGATGTAAGGAGGTGATGGAATGAGGCGATTTTGAAATAATGACTAAAATATGCTTGGTGTAGATACCATGTGTTCCTCACAGACTTGACTCGAACTAGCACTACAGATTTAACCATTAGTTTGAGATACTCTTTCAAATGCCTAAGAATAGATGCAAGCATCACTTCCAGAAGCCTGTTCTAGAAGTTTCACCACCCTTACTCATCAGCCAATCGTCACACGCTTCTTGGGCTTTGCATTATCATCCCATGCCATCCTTCCCGGTCACTCTTAGCCTCCCCACTTCTCAAATGGAAAAGTGCGGTAGCTTGAGGGAAAGTAACCTCCCCAAGGCCTCACAGGGAGTAAGTGGTGGAGCGGGATCTGAACCCGGGCAGTCTGGCTCCAGAGTCCATGCTCTGTCCACTCCAGCTACTACACACCAGCCCACTAATCTACTCGGAGCAAACTCATCCTTAGATCTAGCTTAGTCTGAATTATTACATATTTACCTCTTGACTTCCAGTTGCGTCCTCTGTGGGAGACAGAAAAAGATATTCAACACTCGATTTATAATCATACCATGAATATTGGATGATAGTTTTTAAGCTGTTTCTGAGTTTTCTTTCTGATATGTTTAATAATTCCATTTAGCTGAAAATGTCTCTTAGAGATTCTCTAACTCCCTCCCTGGGTCATCTCAGTCACCCACATTTCTCAGGGCCCACAACTTCTTTTAGTCTTCCCAAATTACAAGAAGGCTCTAACTGGACAGGCGCGTTCCCTAGCTAAGGCCCTACGAAGGCCATGTGTGGGAAAGTATTCCGAAACTGTGCTTATCTTTTCCACATGAACATTCCAGCATCATGCTCTTTTCTTTTCCTAATATTTTCCCTATTGCTGACTAATTTTGGAGTTTCGACCCAGCTGTTAACTTTGAAACTTTGTAACATTTTATTTTTTACTATAGTGGTTGTGTGCCGTTTCTCATCTTGTATTTATGGTGCAAATCATTTTTTTTTAATTTGTCAAAGCCAACCTAAGAGGGTCATATTGAGTTTAGTTCTCGGCACTGGGATGCTGCCAGCTCCACCTAATTTGGTATTCTCCACCAAAAGCAAGATACTTATTCTCAACTCTATCATGTGGGTCACTGAACAAAGTATTTATATAAACCTCTTTTCCCATAAATATACTTTTCTGGTTTCCAGATAGTCTGGGAGTGGTGAACTGAGTTCACATTTAATCTTTGCCAAGAACTGCAGTTGATTATCTAAGCATTACACTGACCTATGAAGAAACAATCAAAATTCATTTCCAAATCTGAAGAAATACTGACGTTTGGCCACTGCTCAGGTCCTGGAGGACAAAGTTGAATTTATTCTAAATACAGGAGGGACAGCAATGTTCTTTGGAAGCAAAGCTTGGCCTGGGTATCTGGAACATACTGCGAGGTGTCTGCCCCTCATCTTGCTTCTAGACTGGCATTCCTTTCAGTTATTCCTAAACAGAGAACATTTACAATCTGGCAGCAAGCCAGGGCAACAATAAACTGAAGTATTGGAAGCCTTTAAACAGAGGTTTTTATATTGTTTGTTTTATATCATGTGTTCTAGAGAGGAGAAGGTAGGCCTTTTGTAAAAAAGGAAGTTTCATGGCTTTTTGTAGGCTTTCATATTTGTAGGGTGAACTGATGCATTGCTTATGCCCAAAAAGTCCCAGACCTGGCTGATAGTCAGAATCACCTGGAAAGTTTGGAAAACTCACAGGGTCAACCCAACCCTAGACTTCCTGAATTTTCATCTTGAAGTTGGTGTTAAGAAATGGGGACAGGGCATCCCAAGTTTTTGGACCTTCCCAAACTGATTAAATCATTTATGGTTAAATCTGTGGAACACCAAACAGCCACTTGAAAAGGCTACATGGGCTGATATGGAAAGATGTCACATCAGCCATACAGAATGTGTAGTAAGTTCCCATTGGGGTGAATTTGTCACTAACATATAGTTCCACAAACTTACATGCATCTACTTATATGTATATACCGTACACATTCAGGTGCCTCACCAGAGGCACCTGTCAATCAAGAAGAATGCCCCCCAGAGCACCTATGCCTGGTGTAACTCCTTAAGATGACGGATCATAGGTGACAGGGAATGAGGAGATGGACCAGGGAGTCCGGGGTCCCATGGGGGTAGAGACAGTGTCTCTTTACCAAATGACATGGAAGTATTTCAACATTTTTACACCAGGTAAGGCTTAGTCCTGCACTCACATGCATAAAACAATTCTGTAAGTTTTCCTAAAAATCTGAGACCAGAGGACTATCCATAAACACTGGCTGATTTAAGCAGACAGATAATTTACTGGGAGTATACGGTAGAATTATCAGGAAAGCTTGGAAAACAGACAAGAATAGAGGGAGAGTAGACGATTAGTCACAACCGCAGGCAAGGCCACAATCCTGCACCCACTGCTGATGCCACCCCTCATCACTGGAGGCTGCTGCTGTCACCACTGCCACTTGCAAACTTTGGAATAGCACTTGGTGCATCATGTCACAACTATCTAAACATTTATCTGCCTCTTCCACTGGACTGTGAGCTTCTTGAACTTAGGGACAGCATCTTATTTCCCCAATTTCCAGCCCCCACCAGAAGCTGGCACCCAGTAAGCAGAGTGTTTAATGAAATAAATGAGCAAATAAAACTTAACTTCTAGATATTATGGTAGTATAGCAGAATGAGAGCTATATGTAGCTGTATGTGCCACTTTATTATTTATTTAAGTAGGCTTCACACCCAGCACGGAGTGCAACACAGGGCTTGAACTCAAGACCCCACGACCAAGATCTGAACTGAGACAAGAGTCAGACCCTTAACTGACTGAGCCACCCAGGCACCCCTGTAGGCGTCACTTTAGATGGTTTTAGAAAACGAACAGGTGCACATGCTTTCCCATCCTCCATTTCTCCATTGATGGTCTATCAGATGTGGCTTTAACAAAAATGTTGGGTTGAATTTCATGGTGGAGTCGTTCTCTTTCTTTGAATTGAGCATTCTTTTTAGCAAAGAGTGTATAAATCATGGTTCATGAAGTGATTATTTTAATTTCAAATCTTACATCCAGACTGAGGTGGGTCTAGAGGTCAACTGTACTTCCATCTCTATTAGGACTTTTGTTTTGATTGCCTACATACAGGAAAGAATGCCCAACCCCTGAGCCTCAACAGCCCAAAAATAGAATTGAAGATTTCTCTCTCAATCTATTCTTCCCCACTCTCCCCTATGGAGATACCAAACACCCAATTGCTCAGGCCAAAAAGTTTAGAGACTTCCTTTCTCTCTCTCTCCTTATCCCCAACAGCCAATCCATCGCAAATCCTGCCAACTCTACCGTATCCAGAATCCACTCTTCGTCCAGCTCACCACCTTCCATCTCCTGGGCCACCTCTGTAACCTCTCATTGACCTCCAGCCTCCATTCTCCATCCCTCCAACACCAACCCCAGTCCACCTTCCACATAGTAACCAGAATAGTCTTTTCAAATAGAAATTGGATCACGCCACTCCTTTGCCTAAAACCCTCCATCCAATTAGACAAAATTCCAACTGCGTGCTACAACTTACAAAGCCCAAACCATCTAGTTAGTCCCTGTTAACTCCCTCCCACTACCCCCTTCTGCCTGGAGAAGCTCTAGGCATGTAGAAGAGCACAGACCACGTCTGCCTTGTAATGGGAGCAGTATTCTCAGCATCTAGCCCAGCAGGTGCACAGTAATTATTTGTTTGTGAATCCATAAACCAATGATTTCATAAGACAAACGTACAATTCTAGACTGGTAACCACAGCTCTGCGTCTCAGGGTCCCGGCTTGAAAAGCCAGCAACTATAACTACTACTCTTCCTGGTTTGCTGTATTTATGGGGAAAAAACTTCTGGCTCTAAAAAATCCACTCAATTGTTCTTTAATGGGTACATGTTCCAGTGAGAGTCCTGTGATGACAGATGGGGCTCCTCCTCACTTTATTCTTTGTGCGCAGTGACACAAGACTCTGGAGTCGTCAAGCAAATGCTCCATTTGTGCCTTTTACATCTGTTTCAGTGTGTGATTATCATGGCATGACAAGGGATGTGTGTGGAGGGAACAGGGTGCGTGTGGAGAAGGAGATAATTATTCCCAAGTGAAGCAACAGTGTTTGGGTAGAAAGCAGCAGATTTATCCAGTCAGTGGGGCTAAGAGAAGCCACACAAAAGCACAGTCCCTGAAGCAGGGAGTGTGTTATCAGCAGGGTCAGCGAGAGGCCTGACTGGCCCTGCTGGCACGGTCTCAACTGGATTCCAGTTGTCCGCACGTGATGGATTTACTGCATTTTGTCCGCGTGTCCTTTCTTGAGGGCACGTTTTGTTTGCTTAATGGTCCCAGGCATGCTTTTGTTGGTGGTTGTTGCGAAGGGAAAGGATCCGGGGAGAAGGTGTCACACTCCCCTGTCAACCTGCAATCACATCCAGTAGTTCAGGAGAGTTGATACCTACTCGTTTTTTCTCATCTCCCATTCCATCTTCAGCCTTTATTCTCTTTTTCCTTCTGTAAATAGTTAAGTTTATGCTTCTAAAAAGCAGGATGGTGGAGAGCTTACAAAACCACAGCAACACTGCTATGTCTGACAGGTTTACCAATAATTCCTTAATGTCAGATAGCCCCCTAAATAGTAAATTGCCCTGAATATATTATATACATATATAAATATATATTTTAATAATTGGTTTGTTTAAATCAGGATCCAAGCAAGGTCCACATATTGTATTTAACTGATATGCCTTTTAAGTGTCCTTTTATAATCTAACGTTTCCTCTTCCCTCCTCTTTTTCCTTGTTACTTGTTGAAGAATAAAGTACGTTTTTCTGTAGAGTTCCCCCATTTTGAACTTTCCTAATTGAATTCCTGCAGTATTATTTAACATGTTGATCCTCCCTTGAATTTCCCATAGATCAAGTGTTAGATTTAGAAGCTCAATCTGACTTGGATTTTGTATTTTTGGTATTGGGGAGAGTAGTTTGGCAGGATTTTTTTTTAAGTTTATTTTGAGAGAGAGAGAGCACAAGCAGGGGAGGCGCAGAGAGAGAGAGAGGGAGACACAGAATCTGAAGCAGGCTCCAGGCTCCGAGCTGAAAATATTTAAGTTTATGCTTCTAAAAAGCAGGATGGTGGAGGGCTTACAAAACCACAGCAACACTGCTATGTCTGACAGATTTACCAATAATTCCTTAATATCAGATAGCCCACTAAGTAGTAAATTGCCCTGAATACACACACACACACACACACACACACACACACACACACAGAATCTGAAGCAGGCTCCAGGCTCTGAGCTGTCAGCCCAGAACCCAATGTGAGGCTTGAACCCACCAACCATGAGATCATGACCTCAACTGAAGCCGGATGCTTAGCTCAGTCACCCAGGCATCCCCACACATTGTAATTTCTTAACATCTTTGCTAATTCTATAGGTGAAATAGAATCATATGTTCTAATTTGGACTTCCAATGAGTAGTGAGAATGAATACCTCTCCATATTGGCCACTTGTTTCTTCTTTTGTGGCTAATTACCTACTCACATCTTTTGCTCATAAACATTGACATCATTATGTGCTGCCAGATGGGGGTGGGTGTTAGATGTCACCACTATGCAAGAAATTGGGGACATTAGTTTTTAATCTATTGTAAAAATAATATAGAAAGTACACGTAAGCAAAAATGTTTAAAGAAAAATCATTCATGGGGTGCTGGGTGGCTCAGTTGGTTAAGCATCTGACTCTTGGTTTCACCTCGAGTCATGATCTCATGGTTTCGTGGGTTTGGGCCCTGAAATGGGCTCTGTGCTGACAGAGTGGAGGCTGCTTGGGCTTCTCTGTCTCCCTCGCTCTCTGCCCCTCCCCCATGTGCACTATCTCTGTCTCTCTCAAAATAAATAAGCTTAAAAAAGAGAAAAGAAAAATCATTCACAATCCTACTTCTCAGGCAGAATTGTTAATAATTTAGTTATTTCTTTCCAGACCTTCTATAAATATATGTGTTTTAGACACATGGTGTCTTACTTATAGTCAGCTTTTCTGTAACCTGGTTTCCTCATACGACCATTTGCAATTCCTTCAAAGAATGACAAGTCAATAAAATAAAGATAAAAATAGAGTCCAATAATAGAAAAATAAGCAAAAGGTATGAGTAGGTAAATAGCCAGGTACCTGAGTCCAGACTCTTCTGCTCTCATCACTGCCAGGCTGGAAGTGAGGTGGGCGGGTCAGGAGCTGCTGGAGCAGATTAGAACTCCTATACCAAGTACCTAAAAAGTGTTCTAACGAGGTTACCTGGGACCTGAAAAGCATCTTAAGATTCTGAGCTAAAAGAAGGACACATGAATTTTATCAATTAAGAACAAGCACCCAGAGACCACTGGCCTTCATCGGAACTTATGACAAGGTACTGTGACTTTCATTATCTGTGATACCATAATACAGTACCTGGGGTTGGGGAATGCATCTACCCCAAGAAACAGAGCACTTCCTATATTATGATTTCTGTGATAAACCAGGAAAGGAGATACGATGTGAAGAGGTATTCATCCCTACTCTTATTGGAAGTATAAATAAGAATGAACATACAAATCTATCTTTCACTACCATAGCATTTGCAATGACTCAAAGAAATGATTTCGACCAAGGGAGGAAGTGAGGATTCTCACAGAGACGGAGGTGGTGTGCTTTGGGGCCAGCCTTCTGGGGAGAGATTTGGTAATAATAAGGTCTTAAGGATGAGTGTTCTCTTTGATGCAGCAATATCATTGCAGGGCTTTATCCTGAGAAAACAATCATTAGTTTGAGTGATAAAGTATGTATAAAATAACATAAGGGATTGGGCAAGGATACTGTGGCAGATTCATACCATAGAATACTGCAGGGCTAAAAATCATATTTTAGGGGCGCCTGGATGGCTCAGTCAGTCAAGCGTCCAACTCTCCATTTTCACTCAGGTCATGATCTCATGGTCATGGGATTGACCTCTGCATCAGGCTCTAGACTGAGCATGGAGCCTGTCTGGGATTCTCTCTGTCCCTACCCAGCTCATGCTATCCCAAAATAGACATTTAAAAAAATACTTCACATGAGTGCTGGCTGCTCTAGGAGAGTGCTCACCACACACCACCACAGGAAGAAGGGAGGGTGCGGACAACAGCACAGGGCATGGCACAACCCGGGTTTTGCTTGAATGTAGATGCAACAAATGACTGAAAGGCGATTCACAAAACGTTAGCGGTAAGTTTTTTTTCTCCCTGCGCTTTTCTAAGGTTTTGTGTCTTTGTGTTTTCTAAGGGTTTTTGTTTACACCAAACAAGGTTTACTTGTGTAAATTAGGGGGAAGAGGGATGATGTCATTAAAAAGTATTTCTAAGTATGGATTGATATGGGGCATCCAAAAAAAAAGCCTTAAATTTTTTATTTTAAATAGCTCCAGTGTTCTGACACTGGCCAGTGAGGGCAGGAGGGGTGACCCCCCTAAAGGTCCTAGGCTCAGTTCTCCACCTCTCTCTAAAACTGTGACTCCACTTTATAGCTTGCATTATTTATTACCATTAGAACTTTCAAACTAGGAAACCAGAATAGACACAAAATGTAACCTTTCACTTCAACAGAGCCGCCCTGGGATGCCTGTTTGTCTCCTACTTTGCCAAGGTCCACGTTCCTCTGACTCTCCCTGCACTCTCCTTCCTGGACTGTGAGTGATAATGTACGAAAATATGCAGAGTAAATTGAGGCCACTTGTGGCATCAATACTGCAACTTGAACTTGACAATCATGGTTTGCTGGTCTCAAACGGGCACTTAAATTTCAGTGTGGGTACATGATTTAGTAATCAAACCTTCCCTTCTCTGTCAGTTATGTTTCTACCCTTCAATTAGCTGCACTGTTTTCTAATGTGCTGTAGAGTTTTTGAAATAATTTATGCAAGTGTTTGGTTTCCATATTTACAATTTATACTGCTTTCCTAGCATTTTAAATGGAAATGTCAATAAATGCTATGAATTGGTGTCAAAAAAAAAAAAAAAAAAGGTCCTAGGCTCAGGTGGCCACTCTTGTGCCAGGTTTCAGTGTGGCCTGACTTCTCAGGGTGAAGGCTAAGGCCCTCGGCCCAGCGCATGCTCCCTTGCTCTGCTTAGGCAACTGGGTTAGAGGTAGGGGAAGGAAAGGAAATGGAAACAAATCATTCTGTACAAGGAGGAGGAGGGAGGCCAGGGTGCAAGGGAAGTGGTCTTGGTCACCAAGTCTCTTGGCACGGCTCACCTAGACAGCCTCAGGCATCACCCCCAGTGAGAAAGCCGCCAGCACGTGTCCAAACTCAGAGACTGAGAACAAGTCTGTGAGCCTGTTGTCAGACACAGGCGGCCCTGGAGACGATCCGCAAATGCAACAGGGGACAGTTCACCTGTGCTCTCGGCTCCCCAACTCTGCCTGCTTTCTGCAAACTGAAACTTGTACAGGGGCAGGAGGGATGCATGAAATGGCCCTGGAGGGAGTCAGATGTATTTTTCTTACTTTGTATAAAAATTAGCTGGGAGATCAGAACGCCATAAACGAAGTCAAAAATTGGATGCCAGGGTTGGGCAGGCTGAGTTCTACAACAGTGATGGTTCAGATGCTCTACACCGCTGGAGCAAGAACCCTTAAAACAAAGACCAAACAGAAAAGCATTCTGCAGTCACCAGCAAAAGGTTAAGATCTCATCTTTCCTGTGTAAAGAAGTCCTCACTACTCCCGAACCAACCCCGTGACCCAGCTCAACTGCGTGAGGCCTCCTGGCCCCGCAGTTTCCATTCAGGTCTAATTTTTTAAATTTTATTTATTTTTGAGACAGAGGGAGACAGAGCTTGAGGCAGGGAGGGTCAGAGAGAGAGACACACACACAGAATCCGAAGACAGGCTCCAGGCTCTGAGCTAGCTGTCAGCACAGAGCCCACACAAGGCTTGAACCCACCAACCGTGAGATCATGACCTGAGCTAAAGTTGGACGCTTAAGCCACTGAGCCCCCCAAGTGCCCCTCCATCCAGGTCTAAACCCCATGAGAACCCCCTGACACATTCCCCGGTATGCTCCACCCCATCTCTGCCAATCCAGACCCCGTACATCTTCAAGGCCCATCTCTATGCCCACCTCTCACTGCCTCCACCTTCTAGGCTCTCTCCCTTAAGCTCTAGTGCAGTGTTTTTCTTGGTCTCTGACATTTAATTTCCTTTTTGATCCTGTATTTGTCTTATCCTTCCCCTGATGCTCAGAGAGCAACTGGCATAAAGGACAGCATGTTGTCCATCTCTATGCCCACATTTCAGAATACTACAGAAGTATCTGCCAAACATTTTAAAAATCATTTTTAGGACAATTTTACATTTAAAGAAAAATTGCAAAGACAACATAGAGAATTCCGGTATACCTTATACTCAGTTTCCCATGTTATTAACATCTTACATTAGTACGGCATATTTGCCACAGTTAATGAACCAACATTGATTCATCACTATTAACTACAATCTATGCTTATTAAGATGTCCTTAATCTCTTCCTACTGTCCTTTTCCTATTTCAGGATTCTTTCCAAGATATTACATTACATTTAGTCATCATGTGGCAGTTTTTCAGAATTTCTTTTTTTTTCTTTAAATGAAGATATAATTCACTTACTATAAAATTCACTCTTTTAAAGTGTACAATTCAGGGACAGTATATTCATGATGTGTCACCATTTGAGCTATCTAATGCACTATTTATCTTTCTCTGCCCCTCTCTTATTTTCATGCTCTTTCACTCTGTCTCTCTCTCAAAACAAAGAAACTTGAAAAAAAGAAAAAAAGAAAAGAAAAGCAGCAAGACAAAAGACAGTTACAGGCAAAGGAAACCCCATAAAGCTGTCAGCAGACTTCTCAGCAGAAACTCTCCAAGCCAGAAAGGTGGCATAATATATTCAAAGTGATGAATGGGAAAAGCCTGCTGCTAAGAATACTCTATCCAGACGCGCCTGGCAGCTCAATCGGTTGAGGGTTTGACTTTGGTTCAGGTCATGATCTCACAGTTTGTGGGTTCGAGCCCCATGTCGGGCTCTGTGCTGACAGCTCAGAGCCTGGAGCCTGCTTCAGATTCTACATCTCCCTCTCTCTCTGCCCCTCCCCAGTTCATCCTTTGTCTCTTTCCCCTTAATAAACATTAAAAAAAAAACATTTAAAAAATACTCTATCCAGCAAGGCTATCATTTAGAATAGAAGGAGAGATAGTTTCCCAGATAAACAAAAACTAAAGGCGTCCATGGCCACTAAACCAGCCCTGCAAAAAAAACTAAAGAGATTCTTTGAGTGGAAAGAAAAGACCAAAATGACAGTATGAAATTAGGAAGCACAAAAGCAGTAAAAATAAGTATTTCTGTAAAAAAAATCAATCAAGAAACTCACAAAATAAAAGGATATAAAATATGACACCATATACCTAAGACGTGGGTGAAGATGAGTGAAGAATGGGCTCAACCTTAAATGACCATCAAATGCAGGCTGCTATATGCAGAAGAGGTGGTAAGCAACCTGATGGTAACCACAACTCAAAAACGACTAATAAATACGCAAAGAATAAAGAGAAAGAAAACCAAGTATATCACTAAAGAAAACTAGCAATCCATGAAAGGAGGAAAAGAATGGGCCAGAGAAAATCTTCAGGAAAAAAAAACACAAAACAAGTAATAAAATAGCAATAAATACACATCTATTGGTAATTACTTTGGACTAAATGCTCCAATCAAGACATAGGGTGAGAGAATGGATAAAAAAAAGACCAATCTATGCTGCCGATAAGAGACTCATTTTAGACATAAAGACACCTGCAGATTGAAAGTGAGAGTGTGGAGAAACATTTATCATGCAAATGGATGTCAAAAGAAAGCCAGAGTACCAATACTTATACTGGACAAAATAGACTTTAAAACAAAGACTATAACAAGAGGAGCACCTGAGTGGCTCAGTTGGTTAAGCTCCCAACTTCGGCTCAGGTCATGATCTTCCGGTTCGTGGGTTAGAGCCCTGTGTCAGGCTCTGTGCTGACTGCTTGGAGCTGGGAGACTGCTTCTGATGTTCTCTCTGCTCGTCCCCCACTCACGCTCTGTCTCTCTGTCTCTCAAAAATGAATAAACATTAAAAAAAAGACTATAACAAGAGTCAAAGAAGGATACTATATAATAAAGGGGACAATCCAACAAGAAGACATAACAATTGTAAATATTAAATATTTATGCAACAGAGATCTGCTTGGATTTGATCTCTCCCTTTCTCTCTGCCTCCCACCCTGCTCATGCATGCATGTGTGCTCTCTCTCTCTCTCTCAAAATAAATAAACTTCAAAAACAACCATAAAGGAACTAATCGATAATAATACAATAGTAGTAGGGGACTTTAACACCCAACTTACATCAATGTACAGATCATCTAAACAGAAAACCAACAAGGAAATAATGGCTTTGTTTTCTTTTTCTTTTTTTTTTCCAAAGTTTTATTTATTTATTTTGAGAGGATGGGTGGAGAGGCAGAGAGAGAGGGACAGAGAGAGAATCCCAAGCAGGCTCTGCACTGCCAGTGTGGAACCCGACATGGGGCTCAAACGCAAGAACTGTGAAATTACGACCTAAACTGAAACCAAAAGTCAGACACTTAACTGACTGAGCCACCTAGGTACCCTGAAAAAAATAGCTTTGAATGACACACAGAATCAGAAGGATTTAAGAGACATAATCAGAACATTCCATCATAAGACAGCAGAATACACATTCTTTTCAAGCGCACATGGAACATTCTCCAGAAAAGATCACATATCGGGCCACAAAACAAGCCTCAACAAATTCAGAAAGATCAAAGTCATACCATGCATCTTTTCTGACTACAACACTATGAAACTATAAGTCAACCACAAGAAAAAATCTGGAAAGATTACAAATACACAGAGATTAAATAACATGCTACTAAACAATGAATGAGTAAACCAAGAAATAAAAAAAGAAACAAAGTACATGGGAACAAATGAAAATGAAAACAGTGGTTGAAAGATTTTGGGATACAGCAAAAGTGGTTCTAATAGGGACTTTACAGCAATACAAGCTTATCTCAAGAAGCAAGAAAAATCTTAAATACACAACCTAACCTTATACCTAAAGGAGCTAGGAAAAGAACAAATAAAACTTAAAACAAGTAGAAGGAATGAAATAATAAAGATTAGAGCAGAAATAAATGACACAGAAACTGAAAACAAACAAATAAAAAACAAAACAGATCAATGAAACCAGGAACTGGTTCTTTGAAAAAAAATCAATAAAATTGATAAACTTCTGGCCAGATTTATAAAAAAAAAAAAAAGATAGAAGACCCAAATAAATAAAATCACAAATGAGAGGAGAAATAACAACCAACACCACAGAAATACAAACAACCAATGACAAGAGAATACTGTGAAAAACTACATGCCAACAAATTGGACAACCTAGAAGAAATGGATAAATTTTAGAAACATATAACCTACCAAAACTGAAACAGGACGAAATAGAAAATTTGAACAGTCTGATTACCAGCAAAGAAATTGAACCAGTTTTCAACAATCTCCCAACAAAGGTCCAAGATCAGATGGCTTCACAGTCAAATTCTACCAAACATGTGTAGACTTAATATCTATTCTTCTCAAACTATTCTAAAAAATACAAAAAGAAGGAAAACTTCCAAATTCATTCTATGAGGCTCACATTACCCTGATAACAAAATCAGATAAAGACACTACACACACCAAAGAGAGAACTACAGGCCAATACCCCTAATGAACATAGATGCATAAATCCTCAACAAAATACTAGCAAGCAAAATCCAACAATACATTAAAAAAATCATGTATCACAATCGAGTGATATTTATTCCTGGGTTGCAAAGGTGGTCAGTATTCATAAATCAATCGATGTGATACATCACATCAATAACAGAGAAAATAAAAACCATATGATCATTCCAATAGATAAAGAAAAAGTATTTGACAAAGTACAACATCCATTCATGAAAAAAGCCCTCTGCAAAGTAGGTCTAGTGGGAACATATCTCAACATAACAGAGGTCTTATATGGAAAATCCAGATCCCTGACCCACAGAAACTGTGAAACAATAAATGTTATTATTTTAAGCCACTGCGTTTTGGAGTGATTTGTTTCACAGCAATAGGTAACTAATAGTTAGGACTACTCCCCTCCTCACTTCCCACTGCTCTGATCCCACATGCCTTCAAGTCTCACTTCCTCAGGGATGACTTCCCCTTCCCCTGTCCATTTCTCACAATCCAGCAAGTCTCTGGTTATTGGCATTCTTTTTTCTCTTATACATTCTTCATCCTCACTTGATTAGTTCAATTTCTGAGTATCTGCTTTCTGTCTGTGTCTCCCCAAGACTTGCTGGCTCCAAGTTAGAGCTGGCTCTACTGTTTCCACACTGAATTCCGAGCACCCACCAGGGTGCCCAGCATGAGTGGAGATATACCAATTCTGGACTGAAAAAATGAGTAAACAAATGAAGGAATTGATCAATGAAGTACACCAAAGCCTTGCAGTTTCAGAAAGGAGGTAGAGAAAAGCCGAGTACCCTAGGAAAGAGAGTTATAAAAAGTCTCACAATTCCTAGATTGTATTTTAAAATAACAAAAACTAGGGGCACGTAGGTGGCTCAGTCAGTTAAGCGTCTGACTTCAGCTCAGGACATGATCATGCAGTTCGTGAGTTCAAGCCCTGCGTCAGGATCTCTGCTGACAGTTCAGAGCTTGGAGTCTGCTTTGGATTCTGTGTCTCTCTCTCTTGCCCCCCCTTCCCTCCTGCTCACACTCTTTCTCTCTCTCTCTCAAAAATGAACATTTAAAAAAGTTTTTAATCATTTTAAATATTTTTTTTAAATCCCCCAAAATAAAACCATGTCAACATATTCTAGATAGAAATTTGTTATGACAGAGTGTATTATAACCAATTTCTCTACATACATTAAAAGTCCAACAAAGGTTACTTCATAGCCCACGATTTTGATAAAAACCTTGCGGTTTTAATGGGAGTTGTCACCAGAATTGACCTGGATAGTAAAGAATAAAAGCGTGAAGACAGAGGGTATGTTGAAGCCACCCCACGTTAGCCTTAGGCTGGGGCTGATGGGCCTCTGCTCTTGACATTAAATCTGGGGAAGGTGTTCAGTTTTCTCTGTGAAATGCATTTTTAGCTAAAGGCTAACAGGAGGGTTTTTAAAAATATTTATTTTGAGACAGAGAGCATGTGCAAGTGGAGGAGGGGCAGAGAGAAAAAGAGAGAGAATCCCAAGCAGGCTCCATGCTGTCAGCACAGAGCCTAATGCGGGACTCAATCTCATGAACCTGAGAGATCATGACCCGAGCTGAGATTTAGAGTCGGACACTTAACCAACTGAGCCACCCAGGCGCCGCCGGAGGATTTTGAAGCTGGAGGATAAATCTTGTGACACAGAAAGGTTCATTCAATCCAGTTGTTTTAGCAGATTAAACTCCTACAGGACTTTAAAACAATAATATAGAACCAGCAGCTCTGTATTCCACACAGCGGAGTGGCTTCCTGAGTGATTCCTACCGTCGCCTGCCAGATAACATCCGACTCACTCCCTAGTGAACACTGGGCTGCCCGGAGTTCTGCTCAGCCGTGCCCTAGCCTTTCGCACCCATGGGGCACACTTGTTCATCTGTCTTCACACACGTTCTTCCTTGACTAGAAGTCCCCGTTAGCCACCCAGTCCCCGCAAAACCAAATGCCGGCTAGAAGTGACTGCTCTCCTGCTGGGTTCTCTTAGGGCTCTGGGGCTTTACCTCCTTTATGGTCTCTCACACATTTCAAAGTGTCTCGTGAGCAGGTGTGTGTTTTATTTATCTTCTCTACTATACAGCCCTGAGCATATGGTCTCTGTCTTGATGATCCCTTTTCCCCACATAACCCACCACAAGGCTTTGGAGGGAGCAGATGCTTTTTTTTTTTTATAATGTTTATTTATTTTTGAGAGACAGAGAGAGACAGGGTGAGCAGGGAAGGGGCAGAGAGAAGGAGACAAAGAATCAGAAGCAGACTCCAGGCTCCAACCTGTCGGCAGAGAGCCTGATGCGGGGCTTGAGCCCACAACCTGTGAGATCATGACCTGAGCCAAAATCAGACACTTAACCAACTGAGCCATCAAGACGCACCTAGGGCAGAGGCTTAATACATATTTGTTGTTAAATGGGTAAATGAAAGAATGAATGAAATGTATATGCTAAAAGCTTTAAATGAATAAGATACGCTTTTCTCAATGCCAAAAATAATACAGCCATAGAAAGGGATTTAATTTTAAAAACACTTTATTTCCTTTATAAAATTTCATTTTCAAATGTACCAAAGGTACTCTCTCAAAAAGTAAAAATGAACTCAGAAACAAATAAACAGAATGTTTCTTTTATTTTTTTAATGTTTTATTTATTTTTGAGAGAGCACTAGCAGAGGAGGGGCAGAGAGAGAGGGAGACAGAGGAGCCGAAGCGGGCTCTGTGCTGACAGCAGCAAGCCCAGTGTGGGGTTTGAACTCACGAATTGCGAGATCATGGCCTGAGCTGAAGTCGGAGGCTCAACAAACTGACCCGCCCAGGTGCCCCTAAGCAGAATGTCTCTTCACTAGTCTACTAGAACGCCGGTTGGATGTCCTAATACATTACTCTAAATAGTCACATAAAAGCCATGGAAATAACTAAATAACAAAGCACATCAGTAAATACAGGGAAGTAAGCTTTTCAAGAGTTTTCTGGAATTCTTTAATACTCCATTGTTGAACTTGTGACAAAATTAATTTGAACAATTTAAAAAAGTGTGATAACAATAAATATTAGTCCTATATAAAGTGATTAAATCAAAGTGGTTTACTTCAACTACCGGGACTTACTTACAGAAATGGAATGTACCAGATTAGTTAGGGGATGTCGTTTCAGAGGACAATCTTCTCCTGACTAAGTCCGTGTATCCTGGATCTTTATGTTATTTCTTTTTATCAGGGAAGAATGTGCCCCAGACACTCTTGTGTTTTCTTCCGGTTCAAGGGGGAGAAGGGTATGGGGGTTGAACAGACGTCGAGGCTCCCCCAAGATGCCAACTCTGTGAAAAGAATTATTGGTATAGCTGAAGCAGTGTGGCCAAAGAATAAGGTGTATGGCTGTGCTTGTGTGTAAGCTACACAAACGTACACACATGCCATTACACACACAAACACACACTTAGAAGTTTTCCCTGTTTCCATGAACTACCACTGTGATTTTATTTTATTAAAAAAAATTTTTTTAATGTTTATTGATTTTTGAGAGACAGAGCGTGAGCAGGGGAGGGCCAGAGAGGAGACACAGACTCTGAAGGAGGCTCCAGGCTCTGAGCTGTCAGCACAGAGCCCGATGCAGGGCTCGAACTCACCAACCATGAGATCATGAGCTGAGCCGAAGTGAGCGGCTCAGCTGAGCCACCCAGGCACCCTATCCACTGTGATTTTAAATAGGGGTCCAAAAATAGCCTACAGTACGATTTTGTAATGGCCTTCCTCACACTTACCAGAGAACATCGTTCTCATGGAGAAACCTCAGCTTATAGAGGTTGCTACTCCCTCCGCCAAATAAGAACTATTTGAAGTCTAGCATAACTTTCTAGCATGTTTTCTAGTCTGGTGTAACTGATGGCTGCTTCGGAAAGGAGACAGGTAGACAGGGGAGGGGTGGGTAGGAAGGCGGTGCGTTCGTCTTGTTTCCAGCCTGTGGCCTTGGCACTGCGTCTAACCCTTGGCCCTCCCAGCCCGACCCAGCACACGCCGCAGGGCTCTCCTTTCTCCCCACTGGACCACTTACTTTGGCATGAGCGTCGAGTCCAGACTTTCCATGTGCTCTTGCATCTGCACCGGGAGTTTGACGTCTACCTGACGATACTTTTTCTCAAAGACATTCTGAGCTTTTTCTCTGAGAGACGGCAGCAGAGTAGACATGACTGGAGAGCGCATGTTAATGGCTTTTTTAATTGCTGGTCGTCTTGCCATCATTCTCCTGGGGTGGGGAGAGGTGACATTTGGGTTACATCATCCTGTTTTCTAGAAATGGTCTTGAACTTTGGAAAAGCAAAATATCAGACCTGAATTGCACAAAAGTCAGGCGTTTATCTTCCCCTCCTAATTCTTCATCCTCACGCTTCCTTCGAGGAGTGTTGAACACGCTGGTACGAAAGAGCCTTCCTATTTCTTCCTCAATCTCTGTGAAGTGTTGACGCCGGAAGACAATCCAAGCTACGTACGTACAGAAAGTGTAAAAGGACTACAAGAGAAAACAGACAAGAATCTCAGTGCACGGCTACGTTAGTAAAAAGTCTCACTTGTCTATGTAACATTGCTCAGCAGACGCAAACCCAGACGACCCAATTTCTGCATGTTCCTGAAAAGCTGTGGAAAATGACACACGTACTCACCTTTGCGGGAGGAAAATCACACCAAAAATTTAAGATATGACAAATAGCTTGTTAGCAGCCTTCTAAGAAAAGATATTCACTAAAAATAAGTGCCTGACACATGGCAATTGGTCCTTGGTCTACTTCATGTTTCAAATAAAAGAGAAAAGTCCACAGGGCGCCTGGGTGGCTCAGTAGGTTAAGGTCGTGATCTTATGTTTGTGGGTTCGAGCCCCGCGTCGGGCTCTGTGCTGACAGCTCAGAGCCTGGAGCCTGCTTCGGATTCTGTGTCTCCCTCTCTCTCTGCCCTTCCTCTGCTCATGCTCTGTCTCTGGCTCAAAAATAAATAAAACATTAAAAAAAATTTTATAAGAAAAAAGAGAAAAGCCCCAAAATGTAAGTGACTCACCTCAAAGAATTTCCAGTCTCTCTGTGTATCTGATATTTTCTCCCTGCAATACAAAAAGCACAATTATAGGTTAAGAGGTAAGTTCAATCTTTCAGTGATCTGGGCAAGCCCTATCTTTATTTATTATTAAAAACATTTTTTAAATGTTTATTTTTGAGAAAGAGAGAGTGTGAGCCAGGGAGGGGCCAAGAGAGGAGACAC
This sequence comes from Suricata suricatta, assembly GCF_006229205.1. Classification (NCBI taxonomy): domain Eukaryota; kingdom Metazoa; phylum Chordata; class Mammalia; order Carnivora; family Herpestidae; genus Suricata; species Suricata suricatta. Next base: position 34,863,010 of record NC_043708.1, read on the forward strand.
AGAATCTGAAGCAGGCTCCAGGCCCCAAGATGTCAGCAAAGAGCCTGACGTGCGGGTTCGAATTCACGAACCATGAGATCATGACCTGAGCTGAAGTTGGCCGCTTAACTGAGTGAGCCACCCAGGCCCCCGAAGCCCCTCTCTTTAAAAGGCCTCTTCGGAGGATCATTACCTGTGGCCCTAGGGCTATTTAGCCACATAAATGCTATCAAAAAGCATTGAGAATCCCAAAATCTTTTTCTTCAACTTCTTAGGTTATCCAGATCAAAACCCTTCGAATGTTAATCCATGTAAATTCAGGATAAACAAGACAGCAGGAAATGAAAGTTTTTGGTGATGTGACTGTTGGGGGGTAAGGAGAGTGGAAAGGTGGTAAGAAGGTAACATGGGGTGTTAGTAGGTAGGGAAATAAAGAACTAGAGGGTAAATCTAAAATGGAGAAAAAGACAAAGAATAAAAAAAATGATAAAAAAAAATTTTTTCAAATGTCCAGTTGACCGGGACAGTGGTGTGCTCTTCCTTCTGGATGCGGTGCGAATGCTGAGCCTCATCTCTTAAAAGCACACATCTGCTCAGGAGTCCTTGTGACACAAATTCAATGTTAAGCATTCTGTACTGGCATAGGCACGCTTACTGAACTCGCCCCACCCCAACAAAGGCCACTCTAATTCCGATTCCCCGCGCTAGGAGGGCAGGCATGGCCTGCGGGGGACTCGGGACAGTCCGTCACGTGATCACCCAAGGGGGCCAAGGCTAGAGCCAGCCACTCCAAGGCTGATTCTGGCTTCACTTCTGCTTCTTGCTTGCGGAGCAATAGACTCCAAGCATTAACCCTTGTTATCAGACTTTAGAGAGCTGTCCTGAACTCCGGCGGTCTGGGCAAGAAGACCCAAACCCCTCAGCACCTCCAGCCTTCCCACAGGGACCACAGGATCTGTGTGAGCCCAGACTAGCCCTCCATTTGAGGGAAACACGGAAGACCTGGTTCACCTTCTCCTGGTGTGGATCCCTTCCCTCCCACAGCATCTTCGGTCCTACACTGGCTTCCTTGTGTGCAAGTCGTCAGCAAGGGGCCAAGGCAATAAATACAGGAAACATGCACTAAGTACAGACTAGGTGGCAAGCACTATGCTAAGCCATTTATATTCTCATATTTCGTCCTCATTAGATCCCTATGGTGTAGTCAGCATTATTAGTCCCACGTTACGGTTCAGGAGACTGAAGTCTAAAGACATATTTAATTAGGGACAGAGGCTGTACTAGAACTTGGGCCTGTCAGACTATCCCTGTAACCAGAATGCTAGGAAAACAAGCTTTTCCTTTAGAATATTTGGCTGATGAAAAACATGAAACTACACAGCCCAGCACGAGTTTTCAGGACAGGCCTCAGCCTGCAGCCTCCACCTGACAGGAGTGTCCGCGGGGCACCTTCCCGCTGATCACAGACACCATGCAGACCTGCCCGGCTGAGGCACAAACCCACCAAACTCAGTTTCTGGAAAGCCAAGGCAGCTGGCCTTCTGGGAGGAGACTGAGAGTGCAGTTAACGTTTGTGTAACACAAACCAGCGCCGTCTTAGTGAGGCTTTGAAATGACAGAGGAATTGCACAGGAGACACACACTTTCTCCTCTTCTTCTCTTTTTAAACATTAGAAGAGGAAGGTACCGTGAACCTGTTCCCCTTCCCCTCAAGTTGCCATAAAACTGGGACTTCTTTCTCCCTTAAAGCCCAAAGCAAACTGATGTAACCTCCACCGTAGAAATCAAGTACAGAATGTAATGGGTTTCTTCTTATCATTCTGATTTAGCTTTCCATATGAACCTGAACCAAGTCCAGGAAATGCAGAGAATGAGCACATTTGGGAACCTCCTAGTTTAATCGGCAAATTCATCTCTTGGTGAATTTTGAGTTTCCTTTTCAAGTTAATTTTATAATTTTTATATTAAGTACATAGCAATTATAAACTGATTATAAATTTAAAATTTTTCTGAGTAAAAATAACAAATTTAAGTACTCCAAATCCTCCACAAATAGAAATAGAGTTTAAAATATTTTTTTTTAACATTTATGTATTTTGGGGAGAGAGAGAGAGAGACAGAGCATGAGCAGGGAAGGGAAGAGAGAGAGGGAGACACAGAATCTGAAGCAGGCTCCAGGCTCTGAGCCATCAGCACAGAGCCCAATGCAGGTCTTGAACTCACGAACTGTGAGATTATGACCTGAGCCACAGTCAGGCTCTTAACAACTGAGCCACCCAAGTGCCCCTGAAATAGGGTTTATAATAGCAAAACCCAACAGTAATATAATGCAAGCCACAAATGTAATCTGTGTGGTTTTCTTTCCTTCTTTCTTTAAGAAATGGAGAGTGCAAGTAGGGCAGAGGGAGAGAAGAGAGAATCTTTTTTTTTGCTTATTTATTTGATTTTTGAGAGAGAAAGAGAGAGAGAGAGAGAGAGAGAGAGAGAGAGCAAGCACTGGGCACCTGGTGGCTCAGTCAGTTAAGCAACACTTGATTTCATCTCAGGTCATGATCTCATGGTTTGTGAGTTCAAGCCCTGCATCAAGCTCTGCACTGATGGCTTGGGATTCTATCTCCCTCTCTGTCTCTTCCCTGTTTGCTCTCTCTCTCAAAAATAAATAAAAATAAACTTAAAAAAAATAATTCCCCTGTGCTTGGGCCATTATGATTATTATGAGGGAGAGGGAGAGAAAGAGAGAGAAAGCATGAGCAAGGGAGGGGCAGAGAGGGAGGAAGGGAGAGAGGGGGAGAAGGAGGGAGAGAGAGAGAGAGAGAGAGAGAGAGAGAGAGAGAGAGAGAGAGAGAATCTTAGCAGGTTCCACACTCAACATGAAGCCCAACACAGGGCTTGATCCCATGACCCTGGAATCATGACCTGAGCTGAAATCAAAGGTCAGATGCTCAACCAACTGAGCCACCCAGGTGCCTGCACAAATGTGATTTTAAAGTTTCTGCTAGCCACAGTAAAAAGAAACATGTTAAATTAATTTTAATAATATATTTATTGTACCCAACCCCCAAATATCATTTTAATATAATCAATATTTTAGAATGATTTAGATATTTTATCCATTTTTAAACTTTTTGGTATAGTGGATATTTTACATTTATGGCCCCTTTAAATATGGATCAGCTACATTCCAAGGGCTCATAGCCACATGTGGCAAGTCGCTACCAAGCTAGTCAGCAAAAATGCTGCACATTTCACCTGTGAGGGCACACTACAAAGGCAAGAGGGGAAAGCCAGCTTGGTGATAAACCCAGAGATTTCCAGTGGCCTATTATTATGCCTTCTTATTCTTTCTTGCTACTCTCAGCCAAAAGCTCAAATGAAGAAAGTATATCATAGTTTTAGTCACTCCTGGAAAAAAAAAAAGCCTAGGGCCAAGCCCATGGGGTTCTGGTCTGGAGGAAGAAAAGCTATGATTCGCACTTATATTATGTTCCCACCCCCCCTGCTGCTCTGGGTGAAATCAGGTTTAAATGAAGGTCAAGGGCTACTCTGCCCAAAGGAAGAGAAATATAAAAGGAAAGTATTCAGGGGAGAGAAAGAGGCCTTATTGCATTTAACCTTGGGGTGGGGAGTACGGAATGGGGCTGAAGGATGATTTATAGACTGAACTTTAAGGAAACCCTTACTCTCTTTGCTCATCGGCACACCAGCCTCTCCGGTCAGCCACCAGGTGCCAGGAGCAGGGAGGAGGTAGAAATCCTAGGGCACAGATGGGGGTGGAGCCCAAATGAGCCGTCACCAAAGAATACATCTGATGCTATGGCATGTGCCACAGAGAGACAGGTTTTCTTCTCTATCCTGGAAAACACAGAGATCTTTTACTGAATATGTTCATCAAAATTGTGCCAAATCTTTTTCGATACCAGGCTTTTACAGATGTATTTAGAACAGAAAGGCATGTCCTCCTACTTCTCAAGAAACATGAAAGCACCAAATTAACAGCTCCCAAATTGCTGGTTCTTCTGAAGTCTTTAATTTAACTCCAGAGACACATAGCGTAAGATGTCCTAGTCCAGTATTAAGTGTGCATATGTTAGAGAAAAAAGTCAGAAAATACACATGAGAATGTTCTCATGAGAATATTAGCTTATTCCCATTGGAAGTGAAATAATGATATGTTAAAATCAGGTAATCACTCGACTGGCAAAAACTGTCCTCATCTTCCACATAAAAATAGCCAAGAACAGTATCGACTCCACTGGAAGATAATCAACACCAATGGCCAATTAGCAACGTTTACTGGCAAAACATGCTGTAATCTGTTTTCCTCGGTGTCCTTTGTTTGGCTCTGTGACCTGTATGGAATCTGTTATGTGAATGGTGGGTGGTAAACTCTGAATGAACCGTTTCTTCTCTCCAAACTGCTATCTGGCAGGCAGGAGAAAAGCAGGTGGTGTTGCAAAAAGACCAGCACCTCCTGGAGATTAGCTCTTACTAAACTGAGGCAAGCATTATCTTCAAACATAATGCGTTCTTTTAATGTTTGTATAAAAATTACAGTGTAATAAAAATGTACTATTACAAGTATCATAACTTGGGGCGCCTGGGCGTCTCAGTCAGTTAAGCCTCTGAGTTCAGCTCAGGTCATGACCTTTCAGTTTGTGAGTTCCAGCCCTGCGTCAGGCTCTGTGCTGACAGCTCGGAGCCGGGGAGCCTGCTTCAGATTCTGTGTCTCCCTCTCTCTCTGCCCTTCCCTTGCTTGCATTCTCAATCTCTCTCAAAATTAAACATTTAAAAAAGAGAGAGAGAATTTATCTTTAAAAACAAGTATAATAATTTAAGTGTAGGTTCTATATCCAGAGAATTAAAAGATATGATAAAAGCTCTAATTATGATATTGTTACAGTTTGGATTTTCTTTTTTTTAATGTTTTATTTATTTTTGATACAGAGAGAGAGAGAGCATGAGAGGGGAAGGGGCAGAGAGAGAAGGAGACACAGAATCTGAAGCAGGCTCCAGGCTCTGAGCTAGCTGTCAGCACAGAGCCCGACGCGGGCTTGAACCCACGAACGTGAGATCATGATCTGAGCCGAAGTCGGAGACTTAACCGACTGAGCTACCCAGGTGCCCCTGGATTTTCTTCATCTCAAAATTAGTCTGCACTGCATATGGGCTTTTAAAGACAAAACATTAAATGTTGGCAATTCAATTATTTTTTAGAGGTGTTTTTTTAAACTTTGTTGTGGACTGAAGGTTTGTAACCACCAGCCGCACCCCCAAATTCATATGGTGAAGCGTTAACAACCTTTATTGTGATAACATTTGGAGTAGTCTTAATAATTAGGTTCAGACGACATCATGAGGGTGGAGCCCCACGATGGGATTAATGTCCTTTCAAAAAAAGAGGTGGCACCTGGGTGGCTCAGTTGGTTAAGCATCTGACTTCGGCTCAGGTCTTGGAGATCAAGCGCCCCATCGGGCTCTCTGGGCTCTCTGCTATCGGCATGGGGCCCGTTTCTGGTTTCCAATCCTGACCCTCTCTCGCTGTAACCTCCCCTGCTTGAGCGTGCTCTCTCTCTCTCTCAAAAGTAAATAAACCTTTAAAAAAAGAAAAGGAGGAGAGACTCGCGCTTTCTCTTTCCAACAAGGCAGCTGTCTGAAAGTCAGGAGAAGGGCCTCACCACAGCTCGACAGGGCTGGCCTCCTGATTTTGGACGTCCAGGATTCAGAACTCTGAGAAAAGAAATTTCTGATGCTTCAGGCATTCAGTCTGGGGTAACTTGTTATGGCAGCTGGAGCTGACTAATATAAACCGCAAATTCTAGTTTTCTCAATTTGAAGTGACAATTTGCAAACAGAAGAAATTAATGTTTAGAAAAAGAAATTTTATAAGCAAATGAATAACAGACTGTAAAGCTGATGATGAACTTGTATGACTTTTGAATAGCATCAGAAACAGGTAGAGATGCGCCTGGGTGTCTCAGTTGGTCATGCGTCCAACTTCAGCTCAGGTCTATGGGTTCAGGCCCCACATCAGACTCTCTGCTCTCAGCACGGAGCCTGCTTCGGATCCTCTGTCTCCCTCACTCTCTGCCCCTCCTCCACTCTCTCCCTCAAAAATAAATATTTAAAACATTTTTTTAAATTAAAAAAACCAAGATAGAAATGTTCAAATAAACAAAAATTCTTAACATTTTCATAATGTGTAAACACATAAACATCAAAAGGAAAGCAACAAACTAGAAAAACAGCCAATCCTTGCTATATGAAACATCAATGATACACAAACCCAGTTTCCACTTGATAAATGGTTAAAACTAGATGAGGCAATAATTCATTTTAATAATTAATATAACAGGCAATAAATTATTTTATACAGAAAAAGAGCCCAGACTCCACAGTCATGAAAGATATTCAAAATCAAATAAGATTGCTGTAAGCTTGTTATACAACTATCAAAAAAAATCAAACTAACAGAGCTAGGTATGCTTACTGCTGATGGTGATAGAAAATGGTTTCACCTTTTTGGAAAACAATCAGGCAATACATAACAAGAGCTAGAGAACTATCCATGGCTTCTAGGTAAATACTTTCTGGGCAATAGGCCCTAAGTAAATAGCCCAAATGGACAAAGTAGTTTATGTAGAGATATCCAATGCAGAAATATCACAATGCAGAAAAATGGAAATCACATAATCAGCATCCACATAAGGTAGATCACACGGGGGATTAACTATAGATGCTATTCAAAGTGGTAAGGCGAAATTATGCAAGCAGAATAAGAGAATAAGGGAGGGACACAGAGAATGTGTATCTGTATCTTGAAAATGTGGGGGATGCAGAGAGAAACCATGAATTGTGTTCTTTTCCTTTAGTTTGGGCCATGGCTGTGGTCTGTCTCTTGAACCTGTTGTGAAACTGCTCAGAAAAGGAGATTTGGGGCGTGGGGTGGTGTTTAAGGGTTTAAGTTTTCCCTCTGATGCCTCCAAATTCTCCTGTGATAAGACGCTTTTAAATTTTAGTTATAGAGGGACGCTTGGGTGGTTCAGTCAGGTAAGCATCTGATTCTTGATTTTGGCTCAGGTCATTTTATCACATGGTTCATGAGATCAAGCTTCAAGTCGGGCTCCACACTGACAGCATGGAGCCTGCCTGGAATTCTCTCTCCCTCTCTCTCTGCTCCTCCATTGCTTGTGTGTGTATACACGCATGCACACATTCTCTTTTTTTCTCTCAATCTCTCTCTAAATAAATATAAATTTTAATTACAGTAATACATAAACTGTCCTTTTAAGGCAAAGATTATCTCCCCACAAACAGCATCATCTTATAACCCCCACCTTACTAGCTTGCACCCACTATTGCTACAAAATGAACAGCAGAAGGGTAGGGGACACACCCAAGGCCCCTTGTGACATTGGCCCATCACCCAACCTCCCATCCCAAGCAGCCATGGGGACTCTGCCTGCCCCAGGAAGCCTTCCAGGTTGACAGCAAGATTCTACTGAGCCAGTATACACCGAGAGAAAGTCTTTTAAAACTAAGCAGTGTAGGGGCACCTGGGGGGCTCAGTCAGTTGAGCGTCCGACTTCGGCTCAGGTCATGATCTCATGGTTCGTGGGTTTGGGCCCCGTGTCGGGCTCTGTGCTGACAGTTAGCTCAGAGCCTGGAGCCTGCTTCGGATTCTGTGTCTCCCTCTCTCTCTGACCCTCCCCTGCTCACGCTGTCTCTCTCTCTTTCTTAAAATTTAAAAAATACTAAAAAACAAACAAACAAAAAAACTAAGCAATGTGGATTCTGAGGTTCTTCCCACACTCACTTGGCTTTCTCAAACAAGACATCACACGTGTTTGGGGCAGAATCTCACCTGAGCCCCATTTTTCTGTACAACAGAAAAGGAAACTTTTGTAAGGGCTCCAAACGTCAAACGTAAGGGTCTTAAGGATATGGACGGACACACACACACACACACACACACACACATACACACACAGACCTCACGGGAGGCTCCATGTGCACTTACTTCCCGCAGCACATGTGATGCTTCTCCGGCATTCCCGTGCCCAGGACGAGGACGCAGTACTTCTGTGCCAGGTATTTCTGCGCCGCTTCTAACTTACTTATAACCAATTCCAACTCTTTTTTCTCTACAAGGCTCCTGAAAAGAAAACAATCATTTGGATTAATTTTGGCAAACGCCAACATTAATCAGCGAAAAGTCAGAAGTGTAAGCTATTTTGAAAGAGATACAAGTGAGTCAACACCTGTGGCTTACCCTCTCATTTGGCTGATCTGAGCTATGGCAGAGGGAGGGCTTTGATATTTATCTTTGTAATTAGCATCTCAGGTTCTTGGTGAATTTTCACTCTTTTGTAGATTCTTTATGCTGTGGGTCTCTAATGTAACACACAGGCAGTCCTAATTTACACAGAACAGCCCAACTAATGAATCACCTACACTGGGCTCTGAGGCAGCTGGCAGCCCATTTTCCTGCCGTTTTGCTGAAAGAGCTACTGGAGACTCTCCCACGTCAGCTCCCCCTGGGTTCCTGATGTTACTAGGAAGCTTGAAGGCTCAGTGTTTGAACCACTCAACACCTCCCTACTCTCCGTGTGCGTCTGCTGAGGAAGCAGGTGTGGAGCACTGGTCTGGGTGCTTTGGCATCAATTATCATAGCCTCGCTTCCCTGTGAAAAACACTGCCTCGGTTGCAAATGAACGTTCCAAAAGACAACCTGTTACAGCACGTCTGGAGCCTAATTTTAGACGTTTTTGGAGTACAGTTGAGTAGGAAACAATGTTGCTAACAACACATTCCAATGATTGCTATTGAAAAGTGAAGTGTCACTGGCTTTTTATCTGCCTTTTCATTCTGAGAAAAGATGTAAACCCAATGAAAGGCACTCTAAACAACAGGGATGAATTACTGCTTCTGATGTTAACTACGAGACTGACCACATGAGGTTATGCCCTGGAGGAAGGGGTTTAAGGACAACAGAGATATTTCAAAGCACAACATGTTATCACAGGTGATGAGAAGGCTTGTGAGTCACTGGAATAAAATGAGTTTCTGGAATAAAGGGAGTTCCAACTTTAAATGAACTGATTTCAAATAATCCAAACACCTACACCCACACCCACGTGCATCTCAGGGCCCTGACTATGCCCGCCTCCCTGCTGCCTTCAGCAGCCCCCCACTCTCACCCTTTACCCCCACTTTTCCAGAGCTGCCAGTAGCTGATATGCCTCTTTGGCTGTTGAAAACAAAACAACAATTAAAAAAATAAAAGCCTTGAAACTTTTAGGCCAATGGTTCCAGAGCTTAAATATACACAAGAATCATCTGGAATACTTGCTAAAAGTGCAGATTCCTAACGCTCCCTCCTCTCCAACATCCTGATTTGGCAGGTCTGGGTAGAGCCTGGCATTTAAAACAAGCCCAGGTATAATCCTTTGGGGGAAAAAAATGATAATAATTTCAAATACCATACAATTGATCATAAACTTGTGTCTGATAATCTCTCCTGGAAATTTATCCTTCTTAAAAAAATTATCCAGGGGCACCTGGGTGGCTCAGTCAGCTGAGTGTTGGAATCTTGATTTTGGCTCAAGTCAGAATCTCACAGTTTGTGGGTTTGGACCCTGCATCAGGCTTCGTGCCAGCAGTGCAGAGGATGCTTGGAATTCTCTCTTTCTCCCTCTCTCTGCCTTTCCCACACGGGCTCTTTCTTTCTCTCTCAAAATAAATAAACTTTAAAAATTATCCAAAATTAAGGGGGAAATCTAATGCATGAAGATATTCAATAATATTCAATTATTATCTATTTGTCTATTAGGAGAACTGGCAACTCCCAAAAATCTACAAAATGGAGGAGAAAAAGGAGTAGGCTGTATTTATTTGTTAACTTAGCAAATGAGTCCCATAGGATTTATTCGAGCACCAAAGTCCATACCCTTAACCAGTATATGTGCTATGTAGGTAAGTCAATCAGTCAATAACACTAGCTTGATGGAAAGTTATGCCACCATTAAAAATTATAATTATGAAGATTGTAATAATTTGAAAAATACATACTATGTTTTAAAAACTACATAATTTGGGAGCACCTGGGTGCCTCAGCTGGTGAACTGTCCAACTCTTGATTTCATGACTCAGGTCATGATCTCGCAGTCTGTGAGCTTGAGCCTACTTGGGATTCTCTCTCTCTCTCTCTCTCTCCTCTGCCCTTCTACCCACTTGTTGTCTCTCAAAATAAATAAATAAACTTAAAAAAAAAAATTACATAATGTTGCCTTTGTTCAGAAGCCACAAACCCTACGTACAAACGGATGAGCTCTGTATGAGACAGCTCAGCGGCATGGCACAGGCCTGGGAGTCCGATCCCAGCTCTCACCTCAGCCCCACCGCCAACTAGGCGTGTCATCTCCAGCCAGCTACTTAACCTCTCTGGGCCTTGGCTTCTTCATCTGTAAAATGGGGAGAAGGCTCCTTCCTCTGGAATGGGGCTTTTAGCCGTCTAAACCCAGCAAAGCCTTTGTAGCCATTTCAGCTCTCCCCTCGCAGGCTGACAGCTCTCCTCCCAAGTGGCAGCCTCTGGTTTACGATAAGACGCATTATCTCATGTAATCTGGATGACAACTCTGTAAAGGGGACACCACCATTATCCCTGTTATACCTCACTAGTTTGACCAAAATAAATTTTTTTCTTAAAGTTATTTAAGTCCACATATCTCAATACAATACATATTTATGTCTACTATAGTAAGTAAACTGACTACTGGAGGCCTGAAAGTGAAGTCATTCTAATTATTTCAGAATCACACCATAGAACCAATCTTTTCTATTTTTATTTTAACATTTGAGAGAGAGAAAGTTGAAGAAGGGCAGAGAGAGAGGCACACACAGAATCTGAAACAGGCTCCAGACGCAGAGCTGTCAGCACAGAGACCAGCGCAGGGCTCGAACTCACAGGCTGTGAGATCAGGACTCAGGCCGAAGTCTGACACTTAACTGACTGGGCTACCCAGGGAGCCCAGAGAACCACCATTTTAAGACTTGGATTTTTCTGTCATCTGTAACCGATTCCTTCTGAAAAAGCCTACCTTATACCACTGTGCTCTAATAAGTTCTAGTGTATTTTAAAAACAACCAAGAAACCTTTTTTCTTTGTTACCCATTTCTATAAATTAAGAAATGAAAGAAATGTCTGCTAGAGTAGCTATAACTCTCAGAATTAGAAGACACCACAGAGTGTAAGCGAATGTACTACCGAAATCTGAGAAGCTTCTGGAGGGACAACAAGCCCCTCAAACCTTCCAAGCCTACAGATGGCTGAGTCCTTCTGCTGCTAACATAGGAACCCTCCATGATCTCCAGCCGCTCCGCTGTGAAATGCAGCCTTGAAATGACACGGAAGTGGTTGATACTGATGGCTTCACGAGACCAGCAGTGTTTCTGAATTACTTATTTGGTTCTTTACAAAACTGCTGTCGAAATACATTTAACTATCCATAAAATGTTTTTCAAACGGCTTGGTTATACAAAAGGATTTTGCATTTTTTTTAAATTTTTTTTAATGTTTTATTTTTATTTTTGATACAGAGAGAGACAGAGCATGAGAGGGGGAGAGACAGAGAGAGAAGGAGACACAGAACCGGAAGCAGACTCCAGGCTCTGAGCTGTCAGCACAGCTAATGCACAGAGCCTGACTCGGGGCTCGAACCCACAAACGTGAGATCTGACCTGAGCTGAACTTGGAGGCTTAACCGACTGAGCCACCCGGGCGCCCCAAGGATTTTGCATTTTAAAAACATTCCACAGCAACAAATTGATGACTCTAACAGCATTTCTAACAGCTAAATCATTGGGTTGATTCCACATGTACTGGGGAGGGCAGCCTGGACACTTGGAAAGTTCCATGATTTGCAAAAGGTCACCAAGCCTGAGAGGCATTGTTCTCCGCTGGACTTGGAGTTCCCGGATTCTTGCCCCATACAGCTCTGAGCCACTTCTGCCTAAAGCAGTGAAATTCTTCCAAAGTAGCCTAATATCAAATATCATTTGGGTCATATCTATTAATTTTTTTAATTCTTAGTTTTTTTCATTAGATGCTTACAAAAGCCCTAGTAAGAACTTTATAAGCATAAAAAGCATAAAACCAAATCCAAGTATCTGTATCTGCACTGTGCTACATGGTAGCCATGGGCCACACGTGGCTAGTAAGCGCTAACTGTGGTTATTCTGAATCGAGAAAATTGCAAGCATCAGATTTCAAAAATTTACTCCAGGAAAAAAAAAGTAAAGTATGTCATCCCTAACTCCCTAATATTGACTATAGGCTGCAATGCTATTTCTGAGTCATTGTATTAAATAAAATACATTATTAAAATTAATTTCATCTTTATCTTTTTTAAGATTTTTTATTTTTAAGTAATCCCTATGTTCAACACGGGACTCGAACTCATGACACTGAGATTAAGAGTTTCATGCTCTAATGACTAAGCCAGCCAGGCACCCCCACCTTTATCTTTTACATTTCTTAAATCTAGCTACTAAAAGATTTTAAAGTACATATGTGGCTCTCATATTTCTACCAGGCTGTGCTGGTCTATATTTGTGCTGGTCTGGAATATTTTGTTGTTAGAATACCTATTTGAATTACCCAGTGAGCATTAAAAACTAATGAACCCCTCCCATGTAAATATTTTAGTAGACTCCAAAAATCTAAAAATTTCCATCATCTCTATTACTCAGCCATCAAAAAGAATGAAATCTTGCCATTTGCAATGATATGGATGGAGCTAGAGGGTATTATGCTAAGCAAAATAAGTCGGAGAAAGACAAATACTGTAAGATTTCACACATATGTGGAAATTTAAGAAACAAAACAGATGAACATATGGGGAAGGAAAGGAAAAATAAAATAAGAGAAAAACAGGGAGGGAAACAAGCCAAAAGAGACTCTTAACTAACAAGAGCAAACTGAGGGTTACTTGAGGGGAGGTGGGTGAGGGGATGGGCCAAACAGAGGGCACTTGTGATAAGCACTGGATGTTATATGTAAGTGATGAATCACTAAGTTCTGCTCCTGAAACCAATACTAACTTGAATTTAAATAAAATCTTGAAAGAAAAAAGTCAGTTTTAATACTGGCAATGATAAAATTTTACAGTGCACTGCAAAGTCCTACTTACACCATGTAGCTTTTGGGTTTCTTTTCCAGGGCTATTTTTTCCAAGTAGTAAAATAAATAGTACAATAATGCCATGAGGAAATGATCCAGATGTTTATTCCTATGGAGACAGTTTTTAAAAAAGAAAGAAATGAATGCTAACATATTTCAAACATAAAACTTCTCATAAAAATACATGGGCACATGACATAAGAAGTTCATGTTATCATGTCTATCACACAACTAATTTCCCATTTAAAATTCCATCTACTATATGCCCACTTCGGCAGCACATATACTAAAATTCTATCTACTGGGGTGCCTGGGTGGCTCAGTTGGTTAGGTGTCCAGCTCTTGATTTCAGCTCAGGTCATGATCTCATGGTTCCTGAGATCAGATCCCACATCTGCACTGACAGTGAGGAGCCTGCTTAGAATTCTCTCTCCCTCTCTCCCTCTCTCTCTCTCTCTCTCTCTCTCTCTCTCTCTCTCTCTCTATCCCTCCCCTGGTTGTACATGTGCGCTCCCTCTTTCCAAAAAACAAAAACAAACAAACAAAACAAAAGGAAACAAAAACCACCACCAACAACTTTAAAATTCTATCTACTATACTATTGAAGATGTAAGAAATCAGATTTTTGTAACCAAAACTTTTTGGGAGGTCACACACTAAGTTATGGTTTTGTTTATAATAAGTTTTTATTATACAAATAATATTTTTCCATTCTTTAAAAAAGTTACACAAATGTGTAAAGAGTCCTCTCCCTCTCTTGCTACCATCCTACCTGCAAGTGGCAGCCATTGCTAAGAGTGACATGAAGCCTTTCTAAACTTTGCAAAGCACAGTTAAATGCAAAGTCCTCCCCCACCAACTCACATACATGTGCATGAATATATGTTTTAAAATGTTCTTTGGTAACACAGAAGATAATGCTGCACACACAAGTCTTTGCAACTTACTTTTGTCAGCTACCTGCTTAGCATGGACCTCTTTCCTTAATATTATGAATCAATTTTCCTCATTCTTTTAAACAGCTGGGTAAAATATTCTGTAACTCACAGTTTAGTCCTCTATTTATTTTTAAATTTTTTTTGTTTTTTATTTATTTTTGATAGTGCGAACAGGGGAGGGTCAGAGAGAGAGGGAGACACAGAATCTGAAGCAGGCTCCAGGCTCTCAGCTAGCTGTCAGCACAGAGCCCGATACGGGGTTTGAACCCACGAACTGTGATATCATGACCTGAGCCGAAGCCGGACGCTTAACCAACTAAGCCACCCAGGCACCCCTATTTTTTTAATGTTTATTTATTTTTGAGAGACAGAGAGAGAGAGTGTAAGCAGGTGAAGGGCAGAGAGAGAGAGTGAGACACAGAATCTGAAGCAGGCTCCAGACTCTGAGCTGTCAGCACAGAGCTTGATGCAGGGCTCGAGCCCACAAACCGTGAGATCATGACCTGAGCCGAAGTCGGCTGCTTAGCCAACTGAGTCACCCAGGCGCCCCTAACTAATCCTTTATTGATAGATATGTAGGTCTTTTAGAAATATTATTAATACTTCTACAGTAATAATACTGATGGCCACATCTCTGAGTAACTTCCTAGGAGTGAAATTGCTGGGGCATCATGTAGAGCACATTAAAGTTCCATAGTTTTGCTCTAGGAAAAGGTTGCACTCACTCACAATCCTATCTAATTTGTTAAAAAAACTACTTTGGGATGCAGCAAAGGCAATCCTAAGAGAAAAAACTAGAAGTCTTTGCCTTCTTTCTAAATACCCTTAGAAGATTTTTGCTACTTTCTTTCTAGCAAATGGAAATTCTTACCGACATTCTTTCTTCAACTTGTCAATACCTGGACAACAGGATGACTGAGAGCATTGTAGATTTTTTTTTTTCCACGACATTAATATGTCCCTGTCCTAGGTTGGGTTCTCACAGAAACAGACTCTGAGACAAAGACTTGGGATGTGCACACAGGAAACATCAGTAGGGGGGTAGTGAAGTTAGACAGGAAAGGGATGGAAGCCCACAAAGGGAGTGTTAACAGCTGGCTATCCCCGTGGACAAAGGAGTTCAGTCCCGTGGGGGAAAACTTCTCAGAGTTATCTTGACAGATGAAAGTTAAAATATTTTTCTACCAACACTCCCTCCTGGCACAACACTGCCTGAAGGCTGCTTCTGGGACACTGACTCGGTCGTGCTCTGAGCACGCCCTGCTGTCAGGACGAGCGTGCTCCTGCCGTGGAATGAAGCCTCAGGTGTCTGCCACAAACAGCCTTCACTGAATATAAGGGAATCTGGGGGGCTGCCAATCTCTGGGTACTCCTCACTGAGCACGCACAAGTGTGGCGCCGTTAGAGGAACCCTCTACCCACAGCCTTAAAGAGACACGATAACTTCCGATTTTGTGTCTGAGGAAACAGGCCTAGAAAGGTCAAGCTTCACCCAGTTACATACCTAGTACTTGCTGAGGCTCCAAACATGGAGAAAACGGGTCTTCGGTAAACGAGTACCCCCTCTATTATGTACACAGAATGCAGTCTCGGGGGGACGCTGACAGCATGCTCTCCACTCTCCGCGCCCTGGGCTTTATTTTGGGCTGCCGCGACTTCTGGCTTCCTCTCTTTGGTCTCAGTCTGAGGGGATGGCTTACATAGAGCCAGTCCCATGCCCTTTCTCCAAAACCCAGATTTGTTCATCATTTACCGGGTGGAATTACTTCAAATTAAGGATAAAAGATCTAAAATGTCTCATGAGCATGACATACCTCATAAACGTTGCGAAAGAACAGATCCGCTGCATCTCAGTATCTTGTAGTAAAAACAAAGCAACAACTAAAAGAAGCGAAGACGGACAATTGAAAGAGGGACAAAGGGCTGCCTCCGAGGTTCACCCCCGATACAATATGTGAAGATGACGAACCAGTTACTCACATTTAACGTCATGCAGTGTCACATTGCCCTGCTGACCTCGCTTCTCTAAGGCTTTAGGTGACTTATCGTCCCTTGAAGCATATTTTTTATCTGTCAACCTGTTTTGGAATAGAACAGTCTCTAGAAGTGACCTGAATAGTTTTAATTGTATGAATTGGTCCTGAGATGCATGGAGCTTTTACTATAAAGTAAGGAGAGCCTAAATGTCAAAACCCAAAAATGGGTTTTGTTTAATGTAGGAGAACTTTGGAATGCATTTTCTCAAACATCTTACTTACCATGATAGGGGTAGGAGGGATGCACACTACCTGATATAAAATGTAAATGCCAATTCCATCCAAAACAGATCATTTAGAACATTTATTAAGATAATTCATTTATGGTGAAGCTACAATTTCCAGATTTTTAAAAAAAGTATAGGGGTGCCTGGGTAGCTCCGTCAGTTGAGTGTCCGACTCTTGGTGTCAGCCCAGGTCATGATCCCAGGGTCCTGGGATCAGGCCCCATGTCAGGCTCCACACTGAGCATGCAGCCTGGCTGAGACTCTCTCCCCCCCTCCCTCTGCCTCTCCCCTGCGTACCCCACCTCCACACTCTTTCTCTCTCTAAAATAAAGTAAAAAAATTTTTTTAAAGTATAAAATGTTGAAAATTTGCTAAGAGCCAAATTATCTCAGGGATACATCTACAGGTGCCATAATAACTCCTCCCACAATTGTGAAAGCGCCCATGTGCTTTCCTTAACAGGTAACGACATTTCAACCTCAGATAATGGGAATGATATTTTCTTAGAGTTTGTAAACACTTGAGACATTCTGCCGAGGGGCGCCAGCGGCAGCACGGCCACAGCTGGGAAGGGAAGGTACCTGTCTGAAGCTGGACCATCAATTTCAGCAAAGTGTACTGCTTTGCCTCTCCTTCCTTTTTCCTTGGGTTCTACTGCAGGTGTAAAACTGTAATAGAAATGAGAAAATTAGGAACCTAACCTTTCCCTGGGGTTAGACTGATCCTATCATGACAGTAACCCATGGAATCTCAGGACTGGCATATGTTATGAGTGAGACGGGAAGAGAATCTGAGGCACAGCAATACTCAATTCATGTACTTACTTACATATGGAACAGCCATCTAGAGAAAAGGATTAACATTTCAGACTTTAGATTCAGCCTCTACCTATCAGCAGCCTCCAGAATACCATTGGACACGAAACACTTCCTTCTGAAGATGTTGTAGTAACTTTACAAGAAACAGAAAGCTTGTGATAAGTTTCAAGAGATGTTTTTATTTATTGAGCACTTGTTGTATACCAAGGGCTCTTAGGCACAATCTTATTCAATCCTCACAGTAACTCTATGAGGAAAACATTACTATTCTAGCCATTTTTCCACATGAAAGAAACTGAAGCTCAGAAAGAGATACGTAGCTTGACCAAGATCACTCAGCATGTGTCAGAGGGAGGGCGGGGGCCAGCCTCTCAAGCCGCAGAGCCATGTGCCTTCCTACCTGGCGATCCAGCCTCCCGAGCAGCATCTCAGGTGTTCCCACTGGGGACTCTTGCAAGGGCCTTGACTATCTCTTGGAAGGTGTCAGGACCCTTTCTTAACTGAGGATGCCTTAAATTCTATCGCCGCACAAACATTTACTAAGCAGTAATGGGGCTAAGTAACAAGGGGCCATGACTGAGCAACAAACATATACCATGAGGCCACACTCTGCGTCACTCATTGCACAGATATTGAAAATGAAATGGTGCCTGTTAGAGTCAGTGCACAGATTCTGAGGAATATCAGCAAATGCTGAATAGAAAAACCCAGAAAAACATTTCTTTAAAAATTTTTGAGAGAGTGAGCATGAGTAAGGGCGGGGCAGAGAGAGAGGGAGACAGAGAATCTGAAGCAGGCTCCAGGCTCTAAGCTGTCAGCACAGAGCCCAAGGCGGGCTCGAACTCACCAACTCTGAGATCATGACCTGAGCCAAAGTTGGCCTGCTTAACTGACTAGCCACCCAGGCACCCCCACCGCCCCGGGAAAAATGTTTTGTAGACCAGCACGATGTGGTTCCTGCCTTTTAGAGAGTGCATTTTCTCTGAGAATTGTGGGGTCTACCCAATACATTGATTTGGAAGCACACTGTGGATTATGATTTTTATTTTTCCACCTGAAACAATGCCATGATGATAACATAACCCTAACCTAACCTCTGCCCACAGTTTCTTGTCTTTCTGCTAGGCTTACGTGTAGGTGAAGTAATAGAAGCACATTTCCCCAGACTTTACTCATTCTCTGAAGATGAATATCAATCAGGTATACTCTCTTTCTCTCCTCGTCGACACAGCACTTTTGTGGGGTTTTTAAGAGGTGTTTTTGTTTTGTTTTGTTTTGACACAAAAGTTTTAAAACAACTTCATTTGAAAATTTTCTGGGATTGATGTTACTCACAGAGTAATTATTTTAGAGAAATACCTCCCCATGGGAATAGTAAAGTTAATTAGTTTGATTCTTTCTTCCTGGAGTTTCTGCCAACCTCCTAGCAGTGTTCAGGTTATAGAATAGCTTAGCTTCTAAAAGCATATACATCATGTCCCCACAGGGAATGATTGTTTGCATTTTTCAAGGTTTTTTTTAAACATAATTGGCAGTAGGGGTGTCTGGGTGGCTCAGTTGATTAAGTATCCAACTCTTGGTTTTGGCTTAGGTCATGATCTCATGGGTTCATGAGTTCAAGCCCCACATCAGCCTCTGCGCTGGCAGCATGGAGTCTGCTTGTGCTTCTGTCTCTCCCTCTGTCTCGGACCCTCCCCCACTTACGCTGTGTCTCTCTCAAAATAAATAAACTTAAAAAAAGATAATTGGTACCATGTTGATCAGTGGATGATTTCTAAGGCTTTTATTGTTTCTAGTGCTCCTCTTATTCCTGGTCTCCAAGGATTGGGTGTTTACTAGGGAAGGTATACTGAAATACTGAGGGGGTGGATGGGAAAAAAAAGAAATGGAAGAGTATGAAATATTGATGGTGGTGATCAAGAGATCTATCTTCTACTCTGTATACTTTTGTATTGAGTTTTTAAATAAGAATATATTGACTGATTACCTGCATAACTAAGAAAAAGTTGATAGAGACACATATAAAGAACTATATGGTGGATATGTTATATTGACAGACCATTTACATAGCCTTCAACAAAATAAATCCCCCAAAGACCCATTTTCTATTGGCTCTTTGAAGCCATTTCTCCTTGCTAGATGCCTTGTGCTATTAGTGCCTCCTTCTTTCATATAACCATCCTAAACAAGGACACAAGTTGTTTTCACATTTTTCCTTGGATCATCACATGGTTTTAGCCACTTACAAGCCACTGGCTGTGAACCTTCCTGCCCCAGTCTAAGGAAGTTACAGGTCATCGGCCCTCTCAGAGTTTCTCTTCTCTAGAAGACAAATACACCCAATACAACTGCTGTCTCCTGCCCTTTTCTCAGTCCTATCCCTATAATTCAAAGTGTCCTACCCTATTTGCCTTGGATGATTTGAAATGAGAGCACCTAAAATAAGATACTAAGTGCCTGTCCTTAGCCAACAGCCTGACATGTACTGCTAAAACTCTAGTATTTATTCTCTGACTCTGGACATGCCTTCCCTGCCCCACACTTGTCTGAGAGGCTTTTCACTTGACTGAAGTCATTCTCTACCTCGACTAGCGGGAAGGAGTTCACTCTGCTGAGGGCTCAGCCGTAGCTCTATAGGCAGCCTACGCCCACAGTGCATTTGAAATCACTAGGAAATGTCACTAGTAATAACTAAAAGTTGTGTCCTTTGAATTGTAGCTCTGATTGGCTGCCAAACGGCAGTCAGAGCTAGTTCTGTGCCCTCCTGAGGTCTCCATGGTCTCCCCCTTGAGCTGGCAACCCAGTTAGAATCTGGTCCTTTCTCAGACCACATTTTGTTACTTTCCTAATATTGCAACATAATCATGTCATTTCCCTTTGTCCTGAAATAAGTGAGAAAAAAAAGTCATATTTCCCCCTAGAACCCACCACTAAAATGCAAAGGGGTGGACCACTCTTGGCTTCCACACAAATCAGAGCTCCCCTTGGGTTGTGAGTTGGTTATGAGACTCTCCTCTCAGGACATGATGAAAGATGAGGGAAGTTCAGAGCTTCTGGAAGTACGGTTTCCTCAGCTGTATGTCCTCAGGAGTCAATGACCTTGGCAAAGATTCATGCAAGCAGGCTGCTGGGTTTTGCCCAGTTCTGAGAAGAAGGGGTAGGACTGCTGACACTGTGTCAGGGAGAAGCCTGCCTCATGGTCCAACCCAGAGGCAGCCTGTGAAGAAAGGTATTCCCTCTTTAACAAATAAGAAATGGGCATGCATGCTGATGAGCTATGCAACACCCTCATATACTCCTCACAAGGCATCATGATTTCATTTTATAGACAAGGGGACTGATACTTAGCAAGGCTAAGTAACGTGACAAATGACAATCACCTAGTAAGTGGGAGAGCTAGGATTTGAACCCAAGTCTTCCTGCAAACCACTCTTCGAGGTCTCCTCCTTAACTGCCTATTAAGAAATAATGACTGGGGCGCCTGGGTGGCTCACTCAGTTGAGCATCTTACTCTTGATTTCATCTCAAGTCATGATTCCAGCGTCATGGGATTGAGCTCTGGATCAGGCTCCACACTGAGCATGGAGCCTGCTTAAGATTTCCCTCTCTCTTCCCCTATCATCCCCGCCCCTGCTCGCACATGTTCTCTCTCTCTTTCAAAAAAAGAAAAAAATAATAATGACCATCATTTCACTACCAATTACTGTGTGTCCATTTCTTGTATGAAGCTTATGGATATCTTGTTTTATTCTGATACAGTTATCCTTCTCAGGGTATTGTCAGTGACATACAGACCAGGTCTTCTCTCAAGGATAAGATTTCTGATGCCACAGGAGGAAGTTAAACTTTCACTCTTTACAGTGACATGATTCTTAATATGGAAAACCCAAAAGATTCCACCAAAAAACTGCTAGAACTGATCCATGAATTCAGCAAAGTCTCAAATTGGTTGCATTCCTATATACCAATAATGAAGCAACAGAAAGAGAAATCAAGGAATCAACCCCATTTATAATTGCACCAAAACCCATAAAATACTTAGGAATAAACCTAACCAAAGAGGTGAAAAATCTATACACTGAAATCTATGGGGAAAAAAACCAAAAAGGACTGAAAGCTTATGAAAGAAACTGAAGACAACACAAAAAAAGGAAAAATATTCCATGTTACTGGATTGGAAGAACAAATGTTGTTAAAATGTCAATATTACCCAAAGCAATCTACATATTCAATGCAATACCTATCAAAATAACATCAGCATTCTTCACAGAGCTAGAATAAACAATCCTAAAATTTGTATGGAACCAGAAAAGACCCCAAATAGCCAAACCAATCCTGAGAAGAAAACCAAAGCTGGAGGCATCACAATCCCAGACTTCAATCTGAATCAGAAAGCTATATTCATCAAGACAGTATGGTACTGGCACAAAAACAGACACTCAGATCACTGGAACAGAAGAGAGAACCCAGAAATGGACTCACAAACATATGGCCAACTCATCTTTGACAAAGCAGGAAAGAATATGCAATGGAATAGACAGTTCCTAGAGTAAATGGTGCTGGGAAAACTTGACAGTGATATGCAGAAAAATGAACCTTGACTACTTACTTACACAATACACAAAAATACACTCAAAATGGATGAAAGACCTAAACATAAGGCAGGAAGCCATCAAAATCCTTGAGGAGAAAGCAAGCAAAAACCTCTTTGACCTTGGCCACAGCAACTTCTTACTCAACACATCTCTGGAGGCAAGGGAAACAAAAGCAAAAACCAACTTTTGGGACCTCGTCAAAATAAAAAGCTTCCGCAAAGTAAAGGAAACAATCAGCAAAACTAAAAGGCAACTGATGGAACGGGAGAAGACATTAGCAAATGACATCAGATAAAAAGTTATTATCCAAAATCTATAAAGAACTTATCAAACTCAACACCCAAAAACAGATAATCTAGTGAAGAAATGGGCAAAAGACATGAATAGACATTTCTCCAAAGAAGACATCCATATGGCTAACAGACACATGAGAAGATGCTCACCATCACTCATCATCAGGGAAATACACATCAAAACCACAATGAGATACCACCTCACACAAGTCAGAATGGTTAACATTAACAACTCAGGCAACAACAGATGTTGGCGAGGATGCAGAGAAAGAGGATCCCTTTTGCACTGTTGGTGGGAATGCAACCAGGTGCAGCCACTCTAGAAAGCAGTATGGAGGTTCCTCAAAAAGTTAAAAGTAGAACTACCTTATGACCCAGGAATTGCACTACTAGGCATTTACCCAGAGAATACAGGTGTGCTGTTTTTAAGGGGCACAAGTACCCCAATGCTTATAGCAGCACTACTGACAACAGCCAAAGTATGGGAAGAGCCCAAATGTTCATTGACAGATAAATGGATAAAGAAGATGTGGTACACACACACACACACACACACACACACACACACAATGGAGTACTACTCAGCAATCCAAAAGAAGGAAATCTTGCCATTTGCAACTGCATGGATGGAACTAGAGGGTATTAAGATAAGTGAAATTAGTCAGAGAAAGAGAAATAACACATGACTTCACTCATATGAAGAATTTAAGATACAAAACAGATGATCATAAGGAAAGGAAAGCAAAAATAATATAAAAACAGGGAGGGGCACAAAACATAAGAGACTCTTAAATATAGAGAATAAAGAGGGTTACTGGAGGGGTTTTGTTTGGGGGGATGGGCTAAATGGGTCAGGGGCATTAAGGAAGAGACTCTTTGGGATGAACACTGAGTGTTATACATAGGGGATGAATCACTGGAATCTGTCCCTGAAATCACTGTTGCACTATATGCTAACTAACTTGGATGAAATTTAAAGATGTTAATTAATTAAAACAAAAGATTTCCAATGCCACTCATTCAGGAAAGATGCCAAGAACTGCAAGGTTGGGAAGAGGAAAGAAATCATCTTTGCTGAACTTGAGAATATCTCCAAGTCTGCGAACTCCTATTTGCTAGTAGGTGTAGTCTTCCTGTGAAAGAAGACTAAAATCCCAGAAGGGTTTCCCAGGGTCTGAAATTGATGGGATAAAAACTGAATGTCCCATGGGGCACCTGGGTGGCTCAGTCAGTTGAGTATCCGACTTCCGCTCAGGTCATGATTTCATGGTTTGTGGGTTTGAGCCCCGCATCGGGCTCTGTGCTGACAGCTTAGAGCCTGGAGCCTGCTTCAGATTCTGTACATCCCTCTCTCTCTGACCCTCCCCTGCTCGCACTGTCTCTGTCTCATAAAACAAACAAACAAAACTGAATGCACCTGAGATCAAGCTGTTACTTTGCAAAGCAAATTATCTGGATTCATAGAATTCATTCATTCATTTCTTCCTCATTGCTGGCTGTTCTTCCTTAGTCTCCTTCTAAAATCTCCTTTTCCTGGACATGTTCCCTAAATGAAAGTGTTCTCAGGGCTCTGTCTGGTTACTCTTCTCCCTTCCTCTGAGTAATTTTATCTATTCTACTAACATCAATAACATACAATTATATATTTAAGGTTCCGCTCTTTCTGCAGACTTATAAAATGACACATCTGCCTATTGGACACCTTCACTTAGGCATCCTATAGACACCTCCATCCTATAGACATCTCAGCAAGTGGGCACCACCACCCATCAGTTGGTCAAGTTGGAAAACAGTGTCATCCTTGATTTCTCATCAGCTGTCGCTCTCACAGCCATTAATCACTTAATCCTCCAATACATCTCAAATCTGTCTACTTCCCTCTCTTCCCATTGTCACTTTCTTAGTTTTAGCCATCATTATCTGTCAACAGAATTTCTGCAACTGCTTAACTGATCTCCTGCCTCCAGTCTGGTTTCCCTCCAAATTAGTTTCCACTCTGCAGCCAGAGTCATTCTTCTAAGACATAGTTCCAATCAGTTTACGTCTCTGTTTAAAACCTTTCCATGGCTCCTCGGTGCCTTCTGAATGAAGCTCAAATTCTTCAGCATAGCATGGTAGACCTTTCATAATTTTCCACTCACACCTGCCTAGAACTCTATACGCAGCCTCCTGAACCACCTACAGTCTCAGGACTGGGCCTTTGCACAAGCTGGGCCTTCTGCCGAGAAGACGCTCTCCCCCAACCAAATCTCCCTTTACCTTGCCAACTCCTATTCCCCTTCAGGTCTTGGCTTTGACTTAGATATCACCTCTGCTGGGAAGCCTTCCCTGTCTCCTCTGGACTTCAGGAAATGGCCCCATTTGGGTACTGGGTCGGCGTACTTGGGTGAATGCGGTTTTCCTCAGCCCTGGCCCCAGCCCAGTGGTGGCAGTGGTGACAGCCACTGAATGGACCCTATGGAGAGCAGCAATCTCAGGGGAAAGAGTTAGGGTCATAGCACTGCTATCAAAAGATCCTTCTTCCAACAGAAGCCTAGAAGGGTCTAGTTTATTTTTAGTAAGAAGTGCAGCACACCCACCCCGCCTCCACCCCCTGGAACCGCCCAAGTCCTCCTGTCTGTGTCTCCTCCTCCGCCATACTCACCATACTCGGTGGGAAGGTGCTCCTATCTTTTCCGAGCTCTTCTGTACTCTTGACATTCCCTGCTCCTTCTCTTCTGTTCCATCTCTTCCTTTTCCCAAAACCAACAAACCTGAGATTTTTCTACCTTTAAAACAACACCAACAAAACTCCCCTTCCATTAGGACTGGATCCTCTACTATCTCGTTTTCCCCCTTCCATTAGGACTGGATCCTCTACTATCTCGTTTTCCTTCTTCACAGGTAAACTTACTGATAAGAGTACACTGTTTTTGCTAGGCTTTTGAATTTATCTCAGATGCTCTCCTCAAACTACTGTTAACGATTTCCACCTTACTGACCTCCTGAAACTGCTTCTCACCTAGGCCCCCAGCAATCCTTACTTGTTAAATCCAAAGGCTTGTCTTTAGTATTTGCCCAACCCTGAGCTCTCTCTAGCATCTGACATTGCTGACACTCCACACAACATCCCCTTTCTTAGAAAAACTTCTCATGCTTTCAAAGTTCTAAGTGTCACAGGGTTTTTTCCCAGACCCTTCTAATTATTCTCCCTCTTTGGCTAGCTCCTTTTTCTCTGCCTGTCTGTTGTTCCTGGGAGCCATGTAAATATACCTACCAAAACACGTACATTTGATTAAAAGATATATCAAACCAATTACTATGTATGGAAATTATCTGGATTCTGATTGGCATAAACTTAAAAAAACCACTGGACAGGGCACCTGGGTGGCTCGGTCAGTTAAGTATGTGACTCTTGGCTTCAGTTCAGGTCATGATCTCATGGTTTGTGAGTTCGAGTTTGAGCTGTGAGTTGAGTTTGTCAGCACAGAGCCTGCTTGGGATTCTTGCTGTCTCTCTCTCTCTGACCCTCCCCCACTCACACTCTGTCTCTCTCTCTCTCAAAAATAAATATATGTTAAAAAAAATTTTAAATAATCAGGAGGTGGAGTAGATGGGGTATGGATGATATGAAGTTGATCTTAATTTGGTGACTGTTGATGCCACATCATGGGAATATTAGAGTTCATTATACCATTCTCCTACTTTTGTGTATCCCTGAAATCTTCCAATATAAAAAGTTTTTTGGGGGGGTGCCTGGGTGGCTCAGTTGGTTGAGAGTCAGACTTCAGCTCAGGTCATGACCTTGCAGCTCATGAGTCTGAGCCCCATATTGGGCTCTGTGCTGACAGCTTGGAGCCTCGAGCCTGTTTCAGGTTATGTGTCTCCATCTCTCTCTTGTGCTCTGTCCCTTTCTCTCTCAAAAATAAACATTAAAAAAAAGTTTAAAAAAATTTTAGTGCTTATTTATGTATTTTGAGAGAGAGAGAACAAGAGAGCACAAGCAGGGAAGGGGCACAGAGATCAAGAGAGGGAGAGAAGATCCCTAGCAGGCTCCGCACTGTCAGCACAGAGCACGACATGGGGCTCAAATCCATGAACCATGAGATCACAACCTGAGACAAAATCAACAATCAGATGCTTAACCAACTGAGCCACCCAGGCACCTCTCTTCTAATACAAAAAGCTTTAAATGTTTACATTTACTTTAAAAACGTTAATAATGCTATAAGAAAAAAACTAGCAAAATCAGATGTGCAAATATTTTAGACCCTGGAATAACCAGTCACATAGAAAATTAGTTTGAAATATACTGCAAATTAATTTCATTTACCAAAAAATGTCAGTAAGTAAAAAGTATGGTCCAACCTTCAATAAAAAGGGGCTTGAGATGGCCTTTAAATATGCATGAAGATTGAGGAAAGAACATGTTGGCACTTAAAATTTATACCCACATTTTCTGGTGTTGTAACATGTATCTAACTTGTATTTTGATTTCCATTAATATCTTGGTGGTCTAATCCCAAAGCTCTTTCTGTCTTTCTCCCTGTCTATCTCATACACACTGAGTGTGATATTTCAGGAGCTAGACAACAGAAGTTTGTGACACATCTGCAAACAAAAACCAGAAATCACCACTTTGGAAATGACAAACGACTCAGCAATACCAAAATACATATTCTATAAAATATAAACTTTTGATTTTTTAGATTATTGTTTGACATTAAATGTCATTTTATTTATGATGTAATTATAAATCACATCTGCTTAGCCTTTCCTGACCTCCAGCCCCATTTGTCCAACAGCCTAAGAGACATATGCGTGTGAACAAGTCATAATAACCTCAGACACATCACAAGTTTTGTCTATTATTCTGTATCCAGGAGAAGGGTGATCCCAGCCACCCAATCACCCAAGACAGACACTGGGAGTCGGCGAAGCACCTCCCCTCCCTCTCCCTTCACATCCTATCCATCCTATCCCAAATCCTGTCGGTTCCACCTCGTGTACTTCTTAGTCCTGTACCCTTCTGTCTATTCCTCCTACAAGGTTTCGTATGTGTGCAGCTCCCACAGCGAGCTTTTAAACTGGTCCCCTGCCTCTGGCCTTCCTTTACTTGAATCTAGTTGGTTTACTGAAATATTCAATAAACATTTGGTGGGGGCCCACTCGGTGAAGTTCTCTAGACAGCTCCTTCAAGGGACACAAAGATGAGTAAGACAGTTCCTGCCACTGGGGGGCCTGCCTTCTAAAGGAGGGAGACACTGTCCATGGTGGGAAGGGCTCTGGCATTAGACAAACTGGTCTGAAACGTCAGTTGTGCTACTTACTGACTGTAAGACTTTGGTTCAATTGCTCAGTCTCCCTGAACTTGTTTCTTCATCTCTAAAATGGAGATATTAATGCTCACTTTCCATGGCTGTTTAAGAATTAGAAAACATGCAAATGCCTGCCACATGAAAGGTACACAGCACTGCAGATGGTGCCTAGTATTGTTAGTTTAGTTACGAACTTAATAGTGTCATTATTTTCTCAACGAAGTTTAAAATCAGTTTTTTCTAATTTAATAATTTTACCTTGTAGAATTGACTGTCTATTGTGCTGCAAGTACAATACAATCCCATTAATGTAAAATTGTATTTCTAGAACTCAAAGAGACAATTTTATAAAGCAGTTAAGAATACGTGCTCTGAGCGGAAGAGACCTAGATTTCAATCACCTTAGTCACCTGTGAGCTGTGTGATTTGGCCAAGTTACTTAGTTTTCCTCCAACTCCTTAATCCTTTGACTTCAGTTTCTTCATCTGTAAAACTGGATGAACATGCTTTTTCAAAGGGTTGGCAAACTGATTAGCACAGTGTCTGGTACATAGGAAGCAGGTGATAAATGTTATCAGAAAATGATATCTGGACGGCTGCTCACCAGAATGGTTTTCTCTAGATGGTTGGATTTCAGCAATTATTTACTTTGCTCAATATATTCTTCTGTATTGCTTGAATTTTTTTACACCTGGCACATGCAATTTTTATAAAAGCTATAATAAGGTTTTAATAAAATTTACCTTCTGAATTCAAGATTTCTGGTTTCATCATTCCAGTACCACATCCCCAATCGTAATCCCAACTGCTGTAAAATGAAATGATTGCAGCAAATGTAACTCAAGATTCAATTTACAATAGGCATGTCATAATGAGCTTTTAACAATTCCCACTAGCAGCTCTTTCTTCAATAAAGATGTAGAATCTCCAAGTGGACGTAGAATCTCCAAGTGTTGTGGGTTTTTGTTGTTGTTTGTTTTAAACTTAAAACCAGGATTTTTCCGTAGCAACGAGGGGAGAGAGAAATGAGGGAAAGAGGAGGAAAGGAAGGGAAGGAAGGAAACCACGTATCCTGCACTACTATCTCGAGGCTCATCATAGCAATGTGCCGATGCACTGGGGCTCAGACCACAATAAACTGATGCCCAGCGCGGCCTCAGCAGAGAGGAGTAAAGACCCTCCGAACAGGGGCATCTGCTCTAACCGACCCCGCCCAGAGGAAGCGGGCAAGGAACCAGCTTACTTTTTTTTAAATTAATGTTTTATTTATTTTTGATACAGAGAGAGAGAGAGAGAGAGAGACAGAGACAGAGCATGAGGGGGGGAGGGGCAGAGAGAGAAGGAGACACAGAATCTGAAGCAAGCTCTAGGCTCTGAGCTGTCAGCACAGCCCGACGCGGGGCTCGAACCCACGAACGTGAGATCTGACCTGAGCCGAAGTCGGAGGCTTAACCGACTGAGCCACCCGGGCGCCCCCCAGCTTACCCTTTTAGCAGTGGCAGCTACCAACCCACCAGGCTTTCCTTTCCGCGGATCGCACCGCGAGCAGGCCAGCTTCCTGAGGAGGAAGGCTTTTTATTTTGCAACCAACAAATTAGAGGTGATGAGGTGGAACTTTCACAAACAGCTAAACATCCCGGTGAGGAGCCAGAGTTCAGTTCTGCCCTTGGGCCGAGTACAACTCCGTAGTTTGGGTTTCGTAGGCAAAAATGCCCACATCTCTGAGTGCCGCGCGGCCGGGGCTGAGGGGGTGGGGAGAGCGCCCCGGGAGCCGCGGGCCGGGAAGCGGTGGCAGGGCCGGCCCTGCCTCTGCCTCGGGGGTGGGGGCGACCAAGGCTGCGCTTACCTCCGGCAAGTAAGTCCCCCGTCTTTCTATCCGCCTCTTCCGGGAATAAAACTCCGGCGCCGACGCCTGATGCGTGGCCTCTCCCGACCAACCTCTCAGGGCCACCCAGGCAACCGCTCGCCAGCGCGGGACTACCACGCCCGGAGGGCGGAGGGCGGAGGCGGGCGGGGCCATGTTTCCGCTGCCCGGGCGGCCGGGCGGAGGCGCCCCGGGGCCTCGAGGCTGCGCCCGCGGTGCGGGAGGCGCCTCCGCCCGGCCCGGCTCTCGCGGGGCTCCGTTTACTTTCGGACTACCTTTGATGGGGCGGCTTGTTTGCATATTCGTGCCGGAGCTGCCCAGGGGTTATTTCCGCAGGGGTCGATTCTTCCCGGCCTTCCAACAGTGAAGTAAACCCTTCGTAGTTGGAATCCTTCGTAATTAGAATTCCAAGACCCGTCCCATAGGGAACATCCCTTTGTCCCGAACATTAATAGCACTAAATTTCAAATCCAAGTTGGGATTAAGTCCATGGGGGCGTGGGGAAGATTCTGGGAAGGATGCGTGGAAATAAGGTTTCTTGGTTCTGCTGCATAACTAGATGGGTCTATCCAGGGCAAGGCAACTCTGAACCGCTGTCCGAAGATACCCGTATCAGGCGTTAGGAGGATGTTTAAGGAGTAATGGTGTATAAAGCACCCGCCTTCCGTACTCAAAATTAGTGTTGCACGAAGAAAAGAAACTTGCTTTGTGTGAATGAGTATTCAATTACATTTTTACATGTCCGCTTTTCACTTTTCAAATCATGTGTCTCCTAATTCCTTCTTTCAACTGAGTAGGTATGCAGACTTCGGATTTTTTTTTTCCCACTCCAACACTGATGTAAGCAATGCTAGACCACTACGTCATTAAAAATGCCTAATATATTCTGCCTTGGTTTTGTCCCCGTAGCCTAATAAGGTTAAGAGATCCTCAGTAAATAGTTGGTGACCATACTCCCGTAAATTTAAAAAACAGGGCAGTAGTCATCCCACTGCTTCCCCTTACCTCACCCTCCCAGTCTCACCACTTGATAACTCACAACCACTGGTTACAGTGGTATAAAACTGTCTAGATTCATGTTCCACTCCAGTCCACTGCTGTTCAGATTCTATGGAAACCACCTATCCCCTGGCAATGGGGCTTTGAGGCTCTGGCCTCAGGACTGGCCTATTACATACATGAATGACTCACTTGAAATAGGCGTAAGAATAGCCCAGTCACCAAGAGTTTTTCACCTAACAATGTATATAGCTTAGGGTGGGGAGGACAGGGAGAAAGTAGGAGCTGAAGCTCCACAGAGGTCTGAGAAACACCAAGGACTCTGGGTAGAATCCATTCACCTCACAACCATTATCAGGAAGACCACACTTCAGTCAACCTCTTCAGTTTATGCTAGTGAATGAAGAAATGCAAACAAAACCAAAGACCTTTTATACTTCACCACAGATTAACTTCAAGCTGTCTAATGTACAAAACTAAGGTAAAAAGTAAAAGTTGAGAACTCTAATGATATTCATAAAAATAACATGACAAAAATTTTTCCCTTTAAAACAATTCATGATGTTCTAAAGTAGGGACAAAGGTACTATTCTAAATATATTTAACAGTTTCAAGTGTCCTGTGAGGGAAAGATTTTTGTTTTGTTTGCCTAATGAAACTTCTCAAGGTCCTATAACTAAAAGCATATAAGATAGAATGAAATTGCTGATTTCAGATTTTAGGCCCAATATATTAACTGAATATAATGTATGCTTATATATGAAAAAGTCAGACTGGAGAGATTTTCAGAGTATTATCATTCTACCTTTAAAAACGAACATGTAAGGGGTACCTGGATGGCCCAGTCAGTTGAGCATCTGACTTTTGATTTCAGCCCAGGTCTTGATCCTAGGGTGGTGGGATCGAGCCTGCTTTGGGATCTGCACTGAGGATGGAGCCTGCTTAACATATTCTCTTCCTCTGCCCCCCTCCCTTCCTCTCTCTAAGAAAAAAAAAAAAGAGAGAGAGAGTTTTTGGGGCACCTGGGTAGCTCTTATAACTTCAGCTCAGGTCATGATCTCACAGTTTGTGAGTGATCTCACAGCTTAGAGCCTGGAGACTGCTTCAGATTCTCTGTCTCCCTCTCCCTTTCTGCACTTCCCCTACATGTGCGCCGGTGCTCGCTCTCTCTCTCTCAAACATTAAATAAATAAAAACTGACATGTAAGAAAATAGCAATAGTATATGAATATCAACTCCATTTTAGGTTGCATTTCCTCAAACTTCAGTTCACAAACAACCTAAACTGAAAGGAAAGAGCCTATGGCTTCTTAATTTGTTCTAAGGGAAAGACATTTCAGCATTAAGCATCACTCTATTATATCTCAGAAGTGCATATACCCTAAAGTATTCCAAGAGCTATCTCAAGAATAAATACTGGGCTCTTTTTCTAAGATTCAGAATTTAAAAAATTTTTTTAAATGTTTTTTTATTTATTTTTGAGAGACAGAGAGAGACAGCGTGAGCAGGGGAGGGTCAGAGAGGGAGGGAGACACAGAATATGAGCTGTCAGCACAGAGCCTGATGCGGGGCTCAAACCCACAAACTGTGAGATCATGCCCTGAGCCGAAGCCGGACACTTAAACCGACTGAGCCACCCAGGTGCCCTTAAGATCCATAATTTTAAAGGAATATATCAACTTTTCTGTATCTAATTTTAATGCTGAAGGATAATCCTTCAAAAGTTACCTCATTTCTATTTAAACATTATACTATTGAATATTCCTGTTCCTTAACCTAAACATATATATTGCCTTAGCAACTGTCTTGTGATGTATGAATTTGAGATTCTTTAAAACTTTAATTCCAGTGTTTAAAAGCAAGGGGAACATGCCTCCCAGCACAACTTTTATAAATTACATTCAATTCATAGGATAAATTCTCAGTAAGTCTCCCTGACATTTTGTACAGGTGATACATTAAATATCCTATTATGCATGCTAAGTTTAAAGATGTGAACACCTAAATTAATACCTCCTCATGCGGGTGCCTGAGTAGCTCGGTTGGTTAAGCGTCCAACTCTTGATTGCAGCTTCGGTTCTGATCTTGGGGTTCTGATCTCGTGGTGGGTTGTGGGATCCAGCCTCTTCTCAAGCTTTGTGCTGAGCATGGAGCCTACTTGCCATTCTCTCTCTCTCTATCTCTCTCTCTGCCCCTCCACCCCCCTCAAAAATTAACTTAAAAACAAATCTCCTCATGAATCATTAAATACCGTAAACATCAAACTAATGTAATAAAAATTTAGAGTAAACTTGTTTTGAAATTTTATGCTCAATACTGTAAATAACCTGCTAGGTCTTATTTTGACAGGTATTTAGACTTATTGCCATAAAACAGGAACAACTATATTAGACATACTCAGGTAAGAATTTACGTGCCCATTTGAGAAATGTTCTTTTTTAATCCCTTAGCATTCTGTATGCACTTCGTTAGCCATAGTCATGACTAGTCCCTAGTGTAACACTACTTTCAAGTTCAAGTGATGCTAATTATTCCTTAAGCTGTAATTTAGCCTCATCCTAACATCAAGTACTTTTTCCACTGTCATTTGACTATGGCCGATCTAACATCTGCTAAGTTGTTCCCAGGAGTTATCCAATTACCAGTTTCAAATGACCCATGGAAACACTGAATGGCTACTTTGGTGCCTTTATTTTTGCAATATTCAGATCTAGATAAATTTGAGAAGACAAAATTAAAAACACTCAAGAAGGCTAGGAGTTTTACAAATTACTTTTCAGAAAAACAGAAAATGCAGTAACTGCATCCTGAGATTTGTGCTATAGCAAGTTACCAGAGGCCACGCCATAGGATAGTCAAAGAGACTACCACTGGCCATTTTTTCCTGATACTTTAGAAACAAAATCTCTTCTAAAGAAAGGTCTAAAATGAAATATACAATTACCAAATTGCACTTTTGCACTTAAAGATTCCATTATGTTTTGAAGTTAGAGCAAGGGATAAACGCTTTCAACAAATAAAGGACTAATAAAAGGTTAATAGAATGAGCATTGGTAAAAATTCATGTTAAACATCACTCTAATGCTAGTAATCATTGATTCTGTTAGTATTAAGGCAGTTTGTCAAATATTTATGTGATGGGCTCTGTAGTTAAACACTCTTAATGTCTCCTTGCCGAAAACTTTTCCAACATGGTATTAGCATCAAAACACCTGAGTTATCATCAGCTTTTCTGAGTGTAAAGAACAATTACCTTAAACTTTTTTAAGTTTATTTTGAAACAATTTCAATATTGCCTTTTTATCTCACTTCCACCCACTCAAATGACTTTGCTTAAAAAATAAAAACTTAATATACATTCGAGTCAGCTCTTATAGGTGAGGGTTATTACAAAGCTCAACATTTAATTTGTGCTGTCATTTTTATATTTTAAAAAATGAACCTCTGAATGATAAAGTCCATTACTAAAAATGTAGTTTCTATAATTCACTGTTATCTTATGAACATGGAGCAAGTCTACATCACTTGAAAAGAGATATCGAATGTGTCTATATGTGAAAACATTAGGTTCGCTGCATTTTCCAATCAGCTTTACCGAATTTCTCCCAAGTTCCCCTTAAAGAGAATAAGTCAGAGCAGAGCAGAAGTGTCATTCCACTAAAAACTGCAAATATGAACCCCCTTCTCCTAGGGATGTGGATTTTAAAGCTTAAGCCTAGGACAGTGGATCCCAAAGGGTTACAATAATCTTATCTGTCATAATCTCAAATCAAATATATAAGAGAATGGGTAAGTTGTGTATTAAAAAAAAACACAAGGATATCTTGCACTTTTGTTTCTTAGAAATCTATTCTAGTGATTTAAGGCAGCTTTTGCAAAAGCATCAGGATTCTCAAATCAGAAAAAAAATGTATCATTATCTCCTTCTAATCCCCCAAGTCGTGGTTAACTATTGAAAACACAGCCTTATGGAATTCGCCATAAGATCAGAAGTTAAGCTGTTTCACTAGATAGCTGACGTTAAAACAAGTTTGACTACACTGGACTCTTTAATATTAAGTGGCTTTGAAGTTTGCTTTCCTGGCTTTTGTTATGGGCACCTGCATGCACAAGAAGTACTTGTTCCATACTATGTCAGGCTGTTATTGTAAGAGGACAACCCCTGCCCCATTGTTTGTTTAGAGAAAGAATCATTTTATACTTAACCCCAGGATACAGTTTGTATTTTCCTGGAATATTCAGGTGGATTTTCACTTGAACATTTAAGCCAAGCCTAAGGAGTCCGGGTATATTGGCCAACCTGTCTGGTTTCTTTATTAAAAGGAGGGGGAAAGTTTACCCAGATTTTCTCCCCTTATATTACTGGTAATTCAAAGCATGAATCTCATCTGAGAATTAGATAAGACTGAGGTAGATACATTTCACCTCATACTAATCTCCTAAAGACCAACATGGGTAAAACTGTAAGAAGGAAAAAGTGAAAACTCCAAGACAGTACTTTTGAGATCAATTTCAGCTTTACTTTAAATTTGTATTTATGCATTTGTTTGCAAAAAGTATGCCTGTCCTTAACGTTACTAAACGTTCATTTTAATCTTAAAGTAGTACCTAAAATAAACAATTCAAGCTTCTGCATATTGTATTGTTACCGAGCTCCCGCAGAACTTGTGTTCAAACTTTAGGTTTCCCATCGCAAATAAATCTCCATGCACAAACTAAGCTACTCAAAAATGCTCAAATCAGCAAACATCCAAAATGCATTAAAGAGAAACCTCAAATAATGGTTTTAAAAATCAAACTGTAGAACAAACCTTTTATAATTAAACTAAGTTGTTGCACTCTTCCTTTCATATTGCATACACCGGCTAAAGACTTCCAACAACTGATCTCAGACTTGGCACAAAGGCATTTCAAGGGGGGGGGGGGGAAGAAAAAAAAAAAGAGAGAAAGGAAAAAGAGGTTTACGCAGACTCGAGTGCAAGCTTAGTCCACTTCCTCGATGGTCGGTCCCCCGGAGGCTCCAGAACCGCCACCACCGCCGCCGCCGCCGCCGCCGCCGCCTTGGTAAAGTTTGCTGATGATGGGGTTGCACACTCTTTCCAGCTCTTTCTGCTTGTGTTCATACTCATCTTTCTCTGCCATCTGGTTTCGGTCGAGCCAGTTGATCACCTCCTGACACTTGTCGAGGATCTTGTTTTTGTCCTGCTCGCTAATCTTGCCCTTCAGTTTCTCGTCTTCCACTGTCTGCTTGATGTTGTAGGTATAGGACTCCACCGCGTTTTTGGCGGCGACCCGGTCACGATTGGCCTCATCTTCCGACTTGTACCGCTCCGCTTCCTGCACCATCCGGTCAATGTCGTCCTTGCTCAGACGACCCTTGTCGTTGGTAATGGTGATTTTGTTTTCTTTACCAGTGCTCTTGTCTGCCGCGGTGACGTTGAGGATGCCGTTGGCGTCGATGTCGAAGGTTACCTCGATCTGGGGGACCCCGCGGGGCGCGGGGGGTATCCCGGTCAGGTCGAACTTGCCCAGCAGGTTATTGTCCTTGGTCATGGCCCGTTCGCCCTCGTACACCTGCACCAGCACGCTGCTTTGGTTGTCAGAGTAGGTGGTGAAGGTCTGCGTCTGCTTGGTAGGGATCGTGGTGTTCCTCTTGATAAGTGGGGTCATGACGCCGCCAGCTGTCTCAATGCCCAGCGACAACGGGGTCACGTCGAGCAGCAGCAGGTCCTGCACGTTCTCTGACTTGTCCCCGATGAGAATGGCGGCTTGCACCGCGGCTCCGTAGGCCACCGCCTCGTCGGGGTTGATGCTCTTGTTCAGCTCCTTGCCGTTGAAGAAATCCTGCAGCAGCTTCTGGATCTTGGGGATGCGGGTGGAGCCGCCCACCAGCACAATCTCCTGGATCTGGCCTTTGTCTAGCTTGGCGTCACGCAGCGCCTTCTCCACCGGCTCCAGGGTTCCGCGGAACAGGTCAGCGTTAAGCTCCTCGAAGCGGGCGCGGGTGATGGACGTGTAGAAGTCCACGCCCTCGTACAGCGAGTCGATCTCAATGCTGGCCTGCGTGGACGAGCTCAAGGTGCGCTTGGCGCGCTCGCAAGCGGTGCGCAGTCGCCGCACAGCGCGCTTGTTGGGCGCAATGTCCTTCTTGTGCTTGCGCTTGAACTCCTCCGCCAGGTGGCTCACCATGCGGTTGTCGAAGTCCTCGCCGCCCAGGTGGGTGTCTCCGGCCGTGGACTTCACTTCGAAGATGCCATCCTCGATGGTCAGGATGGACACGTCGAAGGTGCCGCCGCCCAGGTCAAAGATAAGCACATTTTTCTCGCCGCCGGCGCAGCCCTTCTTGTCCAGGCCGTAAGCAATGGCCGCCGCGGTCGGCTCGTTAATGATGCGCAGCACGTTGAGGCCCGTGATGGTGCCCGCGTCCTTAGTGGCCTGGCGCTGCGAGTCATTGAAATAGGCCGGTACCGTGATGACCGCGCTCTGCACCTTGCCCCCCAGGTAGGCTTCGGCGATCTCCTTCATCTTAGTGAGGACCATGGAGGAGATCTCCTCCGGAAAGAAGGTCTTGATCTCTCCCTTGTACTCCACCTGCACTTTGGGCTTTCCTCCCTCGCTCACCACCCTAAACGGCCAGTGTTTCATGTCCGACTGCACCGTGGCGTCCTCGAACTTCCGTCCGATCAGCCTCTTGGCGTCGAAGATGGTGTTGGTGGGGTTCATGGCCACCTGGTTCTTGGCGGCGTCGCCGATAAGGCGCTCGGTGTCGGTGAAGGCCACGTAGCTCGGGGTGGTGCGGTTGCCCTGGTCGTTGGCGATGATCTCCACCTTGCCATGTTGGAAGACCCCCACGCACGAGTAGGTGGTGCCCAGGTCGATGCCGATAGCCGGGCCGCGGGCAGACATCCTGATTGAAAGACAGGCAGGCGACGTTAGGCGACAACACCTAGGACGGAAAACTTGCGGCGTCAACTAACGGTCGCCTCGCACTAGACGCTGCGAGCGCAAGTACAATCTCCCGCTCCCCCGTCTCGGCTCCCTGCTCTTATAGCCGCCTCCCTGCCGCCTTCTGGAAACTCCTGGAGCCAATCCGCTCCCAGGACCGCCCGCCACAGGCTTGCCTAGGTCGGAGTGACCCGCCCGTAGCCCAACAGATTTCTAGTTGGGAGAGGGGCGGGACCCCGGCCGGCGCTCAGAGGCGGGGGACGGCCGTTATGCAAATGAAGCCCCCCACCCGTCTCCCCAGCTGCCTCCAGCCGCCCTTCCACGCGCACAGCCCCCAGCTTGGGGGCGTTATGCTCGCGCTCCCCTCCCCGGCCAGGTGTAGGCGCTTTAGTAAGTTCTTTGCCTTCCCTAAGGCGGGATTCGTCAACGTCCACTGGGTTGGCAGGGCACGTAACCAATGAGCAGCGCGGACTCCCAAGTGGGTTGGGAAGGGAAAGCTGGGGCGTGGCGCAGGGAGGAGAGGCGGAAGCGGAGTTCCGAGGGTGGAAGCACCTGAGCGCGCTTCGCTCAGTTTCTTTGACCTTAAATGCATTTCAAAGCCGAATATCCCAACCAGCCTAACGCATGGGGTAGGGGCAATTACTTCTGAGTTGGTTGTTCTGAGGAACTAGGTCCAGAGCCGGCTTCCCGCCCCCCCTCCTGTGCCCTTCAAACGGAAGGGACTGGGAGTTGGCGTGGCCTGGGCGTGAGCTCGGCTTCCTTTGGCGGGGACAAAAAGACATGACTTTGAAGTTCCTGAGTCGGGACGTCGGCCTCCTGGAATTTTACTTCGCGTGCTTCGCAGCGTCTCTGTGGGTGTGAGCGCTCGATATAAACCGCCCGGCGAGGGGAGACAGCAGTAGCCCGGGGGTGAGCCCTGGCAGGCCGACGATTTTTCCTGTGCCGCGCGCGAGCGGCCTGCATAATTGGAGATCTGGGAGCGGCTGCGAGTCGTCCTCCCGGGGCTTAAATTTTCTCCACCTCACCGCCCCTCCCCCATTTTTCTTGATTGTTCTGCCCGGTTAAAGCTCCCTGACTTCGTCTCCCCGTTCTCTAATGCTTTTCTTATTTTCCGTTTCAAGTGCTTTATTAGCCGCTTTGAGTTCTTCACTGGCAAAATTTGTAAATTAATCAGAGCCTGCACGTTGAAGCACCATTAAGTAACTTAGGCTGACATCCCACAAGATTCTCATCCGCAACATGAGCTCACGCGCTGATGTTTATGACCGAGCTCAACTGAAATTGTTTTCTTTAACTATGTTGAAGTTACATTAGCGACATAAACCCTCAGAGTAGGTAGATGAAAAGGAGCGTAATTCATTCTATGATGTTTAAAGAGGAGTATGAGAATAGGTCTGGAAATACTGTCCGGCACCAGCTGATAAGAGGTAGAAGCAGACCCCTATATTCGGACTCTCGAAGGAAAACCGTAACAAAATTGCTGTAACAAAAGCAGCGAGAACACTTGACATTGTGGCGGGGAAGCTGGAGACATTCAACGAGTTTTAACGGTGCCTATTACGTGAGAGGAGAAAGACAAATGAAATGGTCGGTTTTTATGAGGTTACGACTCTAATACAAAGAAAAACGTAATTTGAGAGAAGTGCTATGGGAACACAAAGCAGGGGGACATCCGAACAGGGCAGGGTGTGTTGGTGAGGGCTTCCTGGAAGTCATGGCCCCCCTGAGCCAGGCGCTCAAGTTTGCCAGCAAAGAGAGGAGGAAGGGCATTCTTAACATGCGTTGTGGCATGGGCAGAGAGGAGAGCAGTGTGTGCTGAGCCAAATACAAGTTCTGGACAGATTAGTGTGACTATAAGGGGAGGGACACAAGCACCAAATAGTCTCTTCGGGTGGACAGGATACATTTAAGAGCTTTACCTGTCAAGATTTTTTCCCCTAGGCTATGCAAAGCGGGGAGGAGGGAGGGGGGGAGGGGGTTGTCCAGGTTTCGAAGGACACTAGTTCCGCATAGCCCCTCCAAGACCTGGGTGAGGCCATGCCCGGAGAGACGTCTTTGTCTAAGAAAACACACACAGCTATCTGTGACCAAAACGTAATGTTGACAGAATCCTGTAAAATCAATGAATATTCCTTTCTTTTATCTAGTTGTGTATGTCATTTCCAATTTTAAAAAACACATTTGCTGTTTGTGAATCTCTTTGGTTACATAGGACCCTGGTTTTAACCACAGTTCCCATCTCCTTTTCTTTTTTTTAAATTTAATTTAATTTAATTTAATTTTTTAATAGTTTATTGTCAAATTGGTTTCCATATAACACCCAGTGCTTCTCCCCACAAGTGCCCCCCACCATGACCATCACCCCCTCCCTCCCCCTCCCCCTTCAGTCCATGATTCGTTTTCAGTATTCAGTAGTCTCCCTTGATCTGTGTCCCTCACTCTCCCCGCTCTCTTTCCCCCTTCCTCTCCCCATGGTCCCCTGCCAGGTCTCTCCTGTTAGACCTATGAATGCAAACATCAATCCTTCAATCCTTCTCTGCCTGACTTATTTTGCTTAGCATGACACCCTCAAGGTCCATCCACTTTGCTACAAATGGCCATATTTCATTTTTCCTCATTGCCATGTAATACTCCATTGTATATATATACCACATCTTCTTGATCCACTCATCAGGTGATGGACATTTAGGCTCTTTCCATGATTTGGCTATTGCAGAAAGGGCTGCTATGAACCTTGGGGTACATGTGCTCCTATGCATCAGCATGCCTGTATCCCTTGGGTAAATCCCTAGCAGTGCTATTGCTGGGTCATAAGGGAGTTCTATCGATAGTTTTTTGAGGAACCTCCACACTATTTTCCAGAGCGGCTGCACCAGTTTACATTCCCACCAACAGTGTAGGAAAGTGCCCGTCTCTCCACACCCTCGCCAGCATCTGTAGTCTCTTGATCCCATCTCCTTTTCTACGAAAGAAGTGGATTTGGGCTAGGAAACCTTTTAAAGAAAATATTAGGGAAACAAAGATAAAATCAAAGAGTTTCTATTAGAGTTGTCTTTAGTTGTGAGTACAAACCTCTTGATTTTATTCTTGGAAATGTTTGCCTTTTATGAAGTTAAAAGAGGGGAGGGGAATTAGGGGGCTGGAAAACAATACAAATTCTTTGTAGAACTGATGATACAGCGTGATTTAGAGACAGGGTCCCAGCTACAACTGTGAAAGCAGAAAGAACAGTCAGAAACTAACTCATCTTATCTCTTGTATTCAGACAGCTCTCATACTCTTATTTCAAGCAAAGCAAGGTTGCAAAAAAATAAGCATGCTAGTTCTTACACTAAAATTGCAGCTTCAAGAAGGGAGAGGTTCTTTTGAATAGTAACTATGTATTATATGCAGTTATAAATAAATCTTGCAGTCTAACGTCACATTCATCTTTAACACTGCTTTCTGAAACCACAATAGCAATTTTATCTGTATTTTCATTATATATATTTTTTCCTGCTATTTTTACCTAGTATATCGAAGTTTTATAGTTTTTTTTAAGGAAATTCTACTCCCAACAAGGGTCTTGAACTCAGGTCCATGTGCTCAAGTCACGTGTTCTTTTTTTTAATTTTTTAAAATATTTATTTATTTTTGAGAGACAGAGAGAGAGAGACCATGAGCAGGGGAAGGGGCAGAGAAAGAGGAAGACACAGAATCTGAAACAGGCTCCAGGCTCTGAGCTGTCAGCACAGAGCCCGATGCGGGGCTCGAACCCATGAACCTGAGATCATGACCTGAGCCAAAGTTGGAGGATTAACCAACTGAGCCACCCAGGCGCCCCTCAAGTCACTTGTTCTAACGGCCTGGCATCTGAGTTTTTCCCAAAAAGACATAGTGTTTGCATTTTGACTTTATATGAAATAAACGTTTGTAGTCCTAGAACATTGTTATATGCTGATCATTCTCGGAATTTTTCTATTCCTTATTTGTATTGATTTTTTGAAAACTTGTTCTTTTCTCTTTGATGATTGTAGCTCAATTCACTTAAAATATAGCCAATTAAAATGATCAAATTTGCAAATTTATAATCAAATAATATTCATCAATGCCAGCAATGATGCAGCAAAACAGGTAAATGCTATTGGTGGGAATATAAATTAGTACACTCTTTCTGAAGGGCAATGTGACAATAGTTTTTCTTTACCTTAAATATGATCCTGCCCTTCATTTAACATTACTCTTTGTGGGATTCATCTTAAGGAAATAATAGAACATACAGATATATTATTTATAATAACAATAAAAGAGAAATGGCTTACATATCTGACAATGAGAAAATGATTACATAAAGTATAATACATTCCTATGATGAATTATTATGTAGCCATAAAATTGTGCACAAGAATTTTTAATGACGCAGGAAAATGTTCCT
Organism: Suricata suricatta; assembly: GCF_006229205.1. Classification (NCBI taxonomy): domain Eukaryota; kingdom Metazoa; phylum Chordata; class Mammalia; order Carnivora; family Herpestidae; genus Suricata; species Suricata suricatta. The sequence continues at coordinate 34,904,592 of NC_043708.1, forward strand.
GGTATAGTTAAATGGGAAAATAAGGTATAAGACTTTCATATCTTATTCTGTATGTAGGATAATCTTACATATATTAAAAATGTATCAAAATTGATTATCTTCAGATGGTAGAATTGTCAGTAATTTTTCTAAATTTTCTTGTACTTTTTCAATGACTTTTAAAGCTTGACTATTAACATTCAACCGAAACAGTTTGCTAATCTACTGTTTACCTAGAAATTACTTCTGATTTTCAACAAGGGAAATCTCTTTGGCAGATTATAAATACTAGGGTGTTTCAAATACTTTTAAAATCCAGAGACTGAAATTCCACCCAGTCTGGAAAAAACAAGAGCTTCAACATATGTCACACCCTCTCTACTTAATCCCCATCACCCAGAAAAATACCTGGAACACAGTAATGATTCACTAGCTCAGTGTTTACTAAGAGTGGCCTGAGGCACAGTATTTAACCAAAAAATGGGAAATAATAACTTCATTTTTTTTCCTGTATAAAAAGAAGATTCTCTGCCTATCTCTTATATTTCTGTACTAAATAATACTACTGGGACCAAAAGTTGAAATAAATTCACATCTGAAAATACTTGTACTAGAGATACAAAGATGAGTATGATTAGGTCTAGAACTATGTGCCTGGGTACAGGGTAGTCAGGCCTGCCCTAAGGAGACTGAATAAGAATACATTTTCCCAGAATTATCAGGAAAAGAAAATTATGGATTTTCTGGAATCCTCTCAATCCCTACCTGGACACAACCTTCATAAAGGTTGTAGATTGTTTTAAGGAGATAATGTTGGCCTGAAGAGAAAATGGCATAAGTAGCAGCCTGTAATTTGAGGACCTATGAGCAAACTGGAGCTGAACTAGTTATTTAAGATCGCTATAGGGGTGCCTGGGTGGCTCAGCTGGTTAAGCTTCCCACTTCGGCTCAGGTTGTGACCTCATGGTTTGTGAGTTCGAGCCCCACATCTGGCTCTGCACTGACAGTTCAGAGCCTGGAGCCTACTTTGGATTCTGTCTCCCTCTTTCTCTGCCCCTCCCCCACTTGCACTCTGTGTGTGTGTGTGTGTGTGTGTGTGTGTGTGTGTGTGTGTCAAGAATAAATAATATTAAAAGCAAAAACAATCTCTATAAATACTTCCATTTTATACTTCATTGGAAGTACCATGTCCCAAAATTTTTCTCCAGTCACCTGTAGCTATAGGAAAAATTTCACCAGTTTTTCTTTTAGTCTTAAAAACTTCTGTCTTTAGAAGTTACAATTAAGCTGTAGATACACAGTGGGCTGGAGTAGGACACTTCCTGAGATGGAAAGCTAAGACCTACACCTAGAAGAGAGGCTTTTCTGGAAAAGAGGTGAATCTGTGACACTAACTGGGCCTTACTTCAGTACTGTAGTGCTGACTTCGAGGATAGAATCTTGTGGAATAGTCTGACCAACCCAATATTGTCATAATTGTTAATATTTAATGAGATCCTGTGCAATTATGGTGATCATCTCTGAGAACTGGACTGAAATGAAGTGAATACACTTTGCTGATCACTTTAGGGGGAGTGCAACTTATTAAACTCTTAAGCTGAAAATAAAATGAATTATAGTAGTAGGGAAGTTATTTCTCTGAATAAATTGTTATTTTGAAAATTAACCCTCTGAAAGGATTAAAAACTATGTCAGTGCATTTTTTATAAATACTTATTATTTTTTTTAATTTTAGAGAAAGAGCATGAGCAGGGGAGAGGGGCAGAGGGAGAAAGAGAGAGAATCTTAAACAGGCTCCATGCTCAATGAGGAGCCCAATATCATGGAGCTCCATCCCAGACCCTGGGATCATGACCTAAGCTGAAATCAACAGTAGAGGCTCAACTGACTGAGCCACCCAGGTGTCCCTATTATTCCTTTTTATATTACGAGGAAACTTCATTAATTTGTTGCCATCTGTGTTTGCCATGAGATAGTACTTTTCTAATCATTCTATATAAAAGAATGCAGGATTTGGCAGTAAGAATGTTTTTTAGTTTTGCTTTGTGCACTTCTTAAGATTTTAAGTAATCTCTACCCACAACATGGGGCTTGAACTCACAACCCCGAGATCAAGAGTCACATGCTGTACAGACTGAGCCAGCTAGGCGTCCCTGCTTTGCACACTTCTTAAGCTGCTCAGGAACACAGTAATTAGCTGTATCAGATACTTTATTATTTTTGTATTAGAGAATGGAGTTGATAACTTCTCAAATAATTTTGTAAAAGAGCCAGGTTGAAAAAATGCTGTATAAATAAAAGTAATATACAGACAGTTTAACTTCTGAACATAGAGGAGGAAATTTTTATTAGGTAAAAGCAGTGGATTAAAAAAATGTAACAAAAATTTTCCATGTAACTCAGTAACTCCATTTTATACTAACAGACAGAAAATAATCACATTATAGAATGCATTTATATCACTTATAATTATTATAATTCATTACAGTTATAGTGTAGTACAGTCAAAATTTAAGCCATATTTCTTTTCTAAATCTACTTCTACCAGTCAGCCAAAAATTATTTGTTGAATCTCTACTGTATTGATCCGGCACCTTTAATTATAGGTAATCTTTTGTCTGTTTCCTACTTGTTATAAGTCTGCAGTTTTAGATGCTTCCCAAGAGATTAGCTATCGTTTTTTATTTTGTTTTTTAGACTCTAATGCTTTTCTAAACTTATTTCTCTTAAAGCAGTTGATTTCATATGACCTTGAAGTCTTCAGTATATTTCTCTTCTCCCTTCAGGCCCCCATATCCACTACCGCATTCTAATTGACTTTATCTAATTTTTTGTTAGTCTAATTATTAGAAGGAGTATTCAAGTTATCATCCCATGTTATAGCTGGAGATTTTAAATGACTTTGCTTTTGCATATACTATCATATATACTGTAAGTTAGATTTCTTTGTGTAATTCTTTATTAAAACATTTGAAGAAATAGGCATATAAATAAAATAAGCATTTCTGGAAATATATAACATCAGCATATTGCATAAGAAACAAAATAATAATAAATAATGAATTGGATAGACAAACAAAAGTAAAACTATGAGTATTTCACAATAAGGAAATAGTATGGCTGTAAGATTCATATGGTTAAGAAATGTGTGTATGAGCATATATACATATATATAAAACAAAATATTTGAAGCCAGGCTAAAATCTCATCAAACATTTCATCTCCCAGTGAAAGGTTTCTGTAAAACTCATCAGTCATTGTTTCACTCCATACTTAGTTAAATTTTATCTTGAAATATGGCATTATATGTTAATACTGAGAATAAATATTTAATAGAAACTCATTCTACCTTATTAGATTATATTGCTAAGTTCAGAAGAAAATAATGTGTCTTAAGATACATTCTTTTTGTTGTCTGTGACTTATGAGGATCTATTATTGAAGTAATAACCACTTCTGGTGTTCCCTTGAGTTCACAGGCTTAAAAGGGAGTTTCATTAATATTAATAATCCAGTTTGTGACAAATATATACAGTGAAAAAGGAGGAAGGGCAAATGTTACATTACAACGAGCAATAACTAGATTATCTTCTCCTGTTAAAAAATTGGTCTCATCTTTCTTTCTCTGTACCCACATCTTTTTATTTATACTCTACACTACAGATTTGGGGGTATACTTTTTTTAAATTATCTAACTACATTTCATAATATGTAAACTGTGATTGAGATTATTTTAAGTTTAGGATTATATGTGTTTATACAGATATGTTATTATCTCTTCATAATGTATTTATAGTATCCTAGCAAACCCTCTTATTTTAGAAGGGACCATGGAAGAGAATTAGCATATAAAGTTTCATTTCAGTATAACTTTAACCACTGATGCCATAGGAATATTCTAGTTACTTTTCTTTAGCAGATTTTCCACAAATACTAGGAGAGTCATCATGAATCAATTTTGTCACAGCAAAGTGATTCCAAAGTGATCTTTACTGAGTTTTCTTGGATCCTCGAAACTGGAACCTTTGGGACTGATGAGGTTTGTCAGGAAGACAGAAAAGATGGTGTCACTTCAGATCTGATATTCCTGGGTCTGGACTTAAAGATTATCTGTTGAAGATTGATTCTTCCCCATGTCCTCTCCAAATTCAGATCTCACTTCTCCAGAGGTTTAGAAGGCCCTATTTCACCACTGCCACACAGAAAAAGACAAAACTCAAGAAAAATAATATTACAAGTTGACTGCTCTACTAGATACAACATAATTCTTAGGTCAGAATTTCATAGCTTTGGGTACTAGGCCAGCATAATATTACTAGAACAAAGAATGGCAACAAAAGCATAGTTCCTGGGACTTAAATTTATTTAATTTCTTCCTTAATGTAACTCATTGTACCCTTCAAATATAAGGTGTTCTTCTAAGGAATATCATTCTTCAGTTTTAGAGGCACCTTTTTTTCTTGTGTGATTTAAGCTAGAATGGGTAGGACACATGCAACATGAAAAGGTAAGAGGTCAGCCAGGTAGAAGAAAGTAGAGAGAAAGGAAACAGTTAAGAGGTCTTTCTTCAAATAATTTTACAATGTACTTTCACTTAAAAAAATTATGTAAATAATCTTTACATCATAGGTGGGATTCGAACTCACGACTCCAAGATTAAGCACCAAATGCTCTACTGAGTGAGCCAGCCAGGTGCCCCACAACGCATTTTAACTTGTTAATGGCAAATCTCTGATTGATATGGATCTCACAAGTTTAAGAGTTCATGTTCTTTTTACTGCCTTCAGCCATCAAACTAACCTTGTTTTCTGAGATATTAAAGGTTGCACTCTCTGCAAACAAAAATAAAGTACACACATGCACGCTGAGAAGTTTTCCTTCAAATTCCTAAGTTCATAACTCTCCTAAACTGCCTCAGTGATTCTGAGTAGAATTATATTTTTGCAACAATGCTTTGCCCTATTATTTTTTAAAGAGATTGTCCCTTAAAAATATTTTGTTCCACATCAGGGAATGCATAATCATTTGAAAGGAAAGATGACCTTCATAATCTGGACAGAATTATATTTCTGTCATCCAAAAATGAGCTTTGCTGATTGTGACTGGTCTAAGCAATTGGCTTAAGTACAATAAAAACATAGTAACTTTTGAAATAAAGGTTAATTGGGGGCTTCATAGGTTGTCTACTTAACTACTCCTTTCTCCACTAGTTAAGTATAGGGAGTTCTGCAAAGTTTATCACATAAAACTGTTAATACTCCTGATTCTGAAATGAAATCATGTCTTTTACATATTTGTCATCCCCTGGCCTTAGAGTTCCCTGTGATTTCTTACTTTGTTATAATGGTGATTAGTATATTGATATATTAAATTCAGAGCCAAGTACTAGATTGCAATCTTTACACCATCTTTTTTGTCAGCAAATGAGTAAAATCATGAGAAATTAAAATGGCTTCCTGCCCCCTAGTGCTCTGTGGTAGATTTTGATAGAAAGGATGAACAAATCTGCCACTACGAATGGACCCTAATGACTTGGTTCTCCTGAATATAAGGAAACCACTAAAATAGAAATTAAGCTTCTTAATGCTAAAGTCAACTAAGCATGTAAATATAAATATGTAAGTGGTATTAAATTGGTTCAAAATTAGTATGAGTTTACAAGCTATGATCATTTAGTTTATATTTACCAGTACTCACAGACCTAAAATTCCTTGCATTTTAAATCCTTGCATCTTTGCCTCCTGCCAGCATATAAATTTGTAAGTAGCTAAATTACTTCTGGTTTTAGTATAAGACTCTACCGATATGTTACCAAGTAGTATGTCCTTGAGTCTGATAGAAGGCAATGAAAGTGGGCCACCTGAGTGATCATAGAGGCGTCATCCATGGAGTCTTCACCATCTTATTCTCTTTTCACTCAAAAAAAAAAACATTTGGAGGATGGTAGAAAGACCATTAAAGTAGGAGATTTAATATAGTAGTAGTAAAACCTATTGTATAGGTTTTAGAAATCCAGCAACGGATGTATCAAGTTAAAATCAATAGATTGGGAGGGGGACTGTTTCACTTAAACCATTAACTGTTCTTTTATTCCCTAAGTTTGCCACTAGGTTAGGCTGCATAAACGGCTGTCGTTTCCTGAAATTATCTTTTATTTCTTTTATGAGTAAGACTGTCTTTATAAGTTTACACGAATATTTTTGGTAAATTGAACTATAAATAATGAACTTTTGATTTTAGACAGATTACTCCATAAACTTAATCAAATCAATCACAATATGCCAGCTAAGGATTTGTTTTGTTTTTTAAGTCAAAGAAACTAGTTATTCTGAGGTCCTGGTTTTTCTTGGGAATATTTTCAAATGGTTGGAATTATTCACCTCATCAGTCTCATAACCAATAAAATGGTGATTGGCTGGAGATTAAAACATAAAGGTCAGGAACAGGTAAAATAGAAGGGAAAAAAGTCACAGAGGTAGAAGTACAAAAGTGGAATTCAAATTAAATTTTAGTTGAGCACTTACAATGGGTCTTCCCAAATGGCTGATTATATCACTAAAGGTTTAAGTTTAAATAAAGGAAAATTAAAACATGTCGATATCTAGGATATATTTCTAAAGCATCACTCTGAATGATCCATTCAAAGAAAAGGTTTTGTTTCCAACTGATACGTTTCCACATTATCCAACGCGTTCATTAAGCACCTTACCAGGCACAGCAGATCACAGATGAACATGGAGCACAGAGTTTCATAGGAGCTTTATCACATGTGTTCCTAGGCTGAAAAGGCCCTTCTTTGTACTCCTTGGTAGGTGAGGTATGTGGCTTAGTGGTCAAGTACAGGCATGCAGAAATCAAACAGGTCTAGGCTCAAATTCTAGCTCTAGTGTTTAATTTCTGTGTGATCTGAGGAAAAATACTCAAGTCTCTGAACCTCCGTGCCCCATCTGGAAAATTAAAATAATACTTACCTCATAAGGTTGTGAGGCTTAAATAAAACTGTGCACCTAAAGCACCTAGCAGAGCATAAAGAGCACTAAGTAACTGGATGCCAGGATTACTCTAGGATGAATGGGTCAAGGGCTTCCAAATCTGGGTGGCATCTTCATGCTCTTAACACCCAACAGCCCCCTACCTGCTTCAGTTCACTGGCATGCATCCTGTCATTCCGTTCCCTACACCTCGAGTATCAAGGAGATGGGGGGCATTCCCCAAGAGTATGTCCCCACAAAGCTTTTGGGCCCCCTGGTATCCTAGGCATTGTAACACTAGGGTGCCTGCAGAATGCTGGCATTTATCACAGAGAAGCATTTGTTACAAAGGAGGTGGGGCTGGTGAGGAAAGATGAGGAACTGATAAGTAGATTAATGGTAAAAAAAAATTGTTTTAATTTTAACTCTTAAAACCCATTAAAAATTAAGAAGCACACCAAATTTCTTTACTCTGAACCATTTGTACAGATACACATTCAGGTTTTCTTTTGGTTGGTACTAATTTACCTTTCAACAGTGACAAGTTTTATGTTCACTTTCACTGTTAAACTGATTATTAGGGGGGATTTTTCCAGAGACCTGTTAAATATGGAAATTCCTTAACAAGTGGTGTAGAGGAAGAAGTACTGTTTAACCAGGAAGAAAGTTGCCAACCACCATTAGCCTCTCTCCCCACTTTTTTAGAATATAAAAGCTGGTATATTACATCAAGTATTGAGGCATATTCTTGGCATGTTCACAGCAATTGTTTTACTAGACATTTTATAGCTGTAATATTTTAATGTATCAGTATTACTTCAACCTATCAAATTGTTCCAATCTCTACTCTCGCCTAGACAGTTCCAGATGTTTTTTATTCAACTCTTACATCTTGTTCATATTTTTGTTCTCAACTACAGTACTTAAATGGTTTTCCATGACAGTCTCTTGTTTTTCCCTTTAATTGGTGCTCTAACTGCCCTAGCAAAGTCTGTCCTTATTTTAATTCTTTAGTTTTATGACTAGTCCCTAGAATCTTTATGTTCTTTCTTCTAAGTTTTGTCCATATTCAAACTTCAAACACTAAACTAGCATTGTATCATTTTAGACACGAGTCATTCCCCTCAATATTTTTACTTTAAAAATATGGGTGAGATTAAGACAGATTTCTGAGTCCTACTCCACCACCACCTTGTGCTTCATTAATCTGAAATTCTTAGTGCTGTGGGCCAAAGAATCATAAACATCTGATTTGTCCTGTAACTGGTGACGAGCTTGATAGGCACGGACCCCAATTCTCTAGGATTTCTTGCTGAAGAACAGCAGGCCCTGTAAGCAAGACTCTGTCTGTGAGGCACAAGACTCCGCAGGGTATCGTCTAGATTTTTCCTTCCGTTTTGGATTTAGAACCTAATGACGTTGAGTCGTAAAGGCAGGCGGAGAAGGGGGCTTCCACAACCTTGATTCATTGCCTTTGCAGCATGGAGGGCAAGAAGCAATGGCAAGGAGTTACAGCTCTGTAGCTCCCGGAGAGGGAGGAAGTCAGAGGAAACTGGGTTGGGGAGAGGTGTTAAGACGTTTTAGATTCCCCTTAATTTTAAGAGGCAAGTAGACTTTAAATGTGCTCTCTGCCTTAATAAGGAAAATTTGTACATTATACCTACAGAAGCCTGTGCTGCCCAATAGCTAGTACCAAAAGTCGTCCTCGGTAATATGAAACTGGAAGGAAACAACATGGTGAGGTGAAACCATAAACTTCTGTTATGTAAAGTTACACATTATGTTCAATGTTTATATATTTGCTTGCTAATTGTTGGCTGTTAGTACATGTCAGAACACTAAATTAACACTCCCTTTTTCTAATGGAATAGACAATCCTTTTTACAGTACGGCAGTATTTAGAAACTACCTATCCTTTAATGGTGGGAAGCCACTGCAATAGATTTTGATGAAGGTCATGGAAAGAAGTCATTCCCCCTAAAAATTATGTCCACTAAGAAACTACATAAATAGTTTGGAAATTTGTTGTGAGTTTATCTTATTTCTTTACACAACTCTCTGATGGTCGCTGGGTCTGTTACAGAGCTTTTATTTGGTCCTGTCAGGACTATATACACCATATTCCAAGTGGCACTTCAGATTTAACTCCTTACTGGGTCCAAGACTAAGTGAATCACTTTTCCTGCTTTTTCTGCTGTGTGGTCTTAAAAAAAATTCCTAACTCCTTGTTTATCTGTTAGTGTATTTCCCCCATCTCTATTTCCGTTATTTTAATACCACATGCCACCTGTACTGTTCCTGTTCTGACTTCCCTTGCTCTTACTTGTATGCCCACAAATCTCTGAGCTCACACTGTGCTCTATTAACTCCCTTGGCCTTCACCTAGATCTGTTAGCCAATATGTCTCAATTCTCTTGGCAAGTTTTTCTTTTATGAAAATTGTATAGAAAAATGACTTGCATATCTTAAGAATCTGATGTAAACAAAAAGAGTTACTGTTCATAATTGCAGAATTATACTTTTAAATACAGAAGTCACTTAAAATCCCTTTCATTATGAGAAGGGGATTACAATGCGAGGAATTCACATTAAAAGGCATTCTATTCCAAAGATGCGTTTATTGGTGGGTCAGCTGTGCCAGTGTTTTAATTCACATGTAATTCACGTCGACCCTGTGTCAGCAACAACTAACAATAAGACTACTTTAACTAAAAAGTGATAAACTACTTCTACTTATATGTTCTGTGATTATTTTATAGTCCTCAAATCTTGTAGTACTTTACAGAAAAAAACTAATAAAGCATGGTGATAAACTGCAATTTGCCACAACACACTTCCTCCAAATCTTAGGATAAAACACAAGACATTTTTTTGCACACTCTACTTTTATAGAACAACCAGGTTTGTAATTGATTTCTTTATTTTATTTGATTTATCAATATACATGGCAGCTTTCTCAAATCTCAAAGTTCCAAAAGTATGTAACTTTAATTGTGAAAAATCATTTTCCTTTAGATGTCATATTCCTAGAGAACTATTAAAGTCTATTTATAAACAAAAATAATCGATAAACTAATACACTTTAGAAATCAGAATATTTTAAATTATTTTAAATGAATACAAGATATGTCTTTTTAATTAACTATCATAGTTAAATTTAATATCACAAAACAAAATGACATTTTCCCACTAATTTCTCCGTGGGGTAAAGTCATTGGATTTTACACTTAATATAAGTTTTAAATGTGATTATTTAAATGATAATATTTTATCAATTATAGGAAATATTCATTTATAGGAATTTCCTTATGTCCATCCATCTTTTTAGGCCAAGTTTGAGCCCATGTCAACCTTCAAGTTTAGAGTCAATGCACCTAACCTGCCTAATAAGCATGTCAATTAAAGAATATGGATTTCATTGATAAAAAGGGGGAATAAACAGTGGCTAAATCACTGTTGAACTTACAAAAAAAAAAGCTAAAAGTAAATGAGATAGTTTCAAAGAATTACTTTAAAAAGTTTTTTTTAAATAAACACAAATGGCCAATGATGTTGGATCTAAGATTTCACAGGATAACCTTAAAAAAAAAAACCATATAGAAATAGTAAAGTCATCACCTTATGATAAAAAAAAAGCTAAAGTTTAATAGCCATTGAAGGGGTAACAACCACTTGTAGTCTACATTAAAAAGGAATTTTAATCATAGCTAAAACAAACTAAAATTAAAGAATTCTATGAAGAAATAACAAAAATCATAAACATTTAATAACATCTAAAATGTAGGTAATTAAGATCCTAAACAAAAATATTAAAGGTAAAAGGGCCTTGAAATTTTTCTCCAACAATTCGTCTTATAAAATCAATTTCTAAATAGCTCATATCCTTTGCTTTGGTGTTTTGTCTGCTATCAGCTAAACACAAGTACAGTAGAAAATCACTTATGTTCTTTTCAAATGCTTGGCATTATAATGTGATCTCATATCTTTCCTCAAATTAAATTTTGCTCCACATATTCCACATGTATACAGATGAACATCCATGTGCTGTTCCAACTGTTCATTATTTGGGAATATCTGAAAGCAGACCTGGCATATAGTCTCACCAGCGGATAAATGAGAAATCATATGCCGTACATGGTCATGTTTTCTGAAGTTTCCTTGATCACAAATGGAACAGACATACCTGGCCATGCCTTTGTGCATATCATTGTGCAGTCGCAACTGACGCTCTCTTAAAAACTGCTTTCCACATGTCTGACAGACAAACTGTTTTTCCTTGGTATGAACGGTGTAGTGTTCTCTTAAGTGACACCGCTGATAGAATCCTTTCCCACACAGATTACAAAAATGCTTTCGTCTGTGATCTCTTTCGTTTTCTTCCATGATGGCACTCTTAAACACATCCTGGTCTAGGCAGCTAGACATATGTTCAACCACCAGGTTTTCAGTTTCAAAACGCTGGCCACAATTAGGACACCGAAAAGGACAGGTAGAATGTTTATACAACTGCTTTTTTTGGATGCTGTTTATCTGGAAATGATTGTCCCTGAAATCGTCCAACATTTCCACAAACATATCTCTTATTTCTGACTGCTCATCAGGATTCTCTTCCATGTCCATTTTCTCTTCGGCATTTCCTAACCCATTCATTGTCAGATCTTGGGGTTCTCCACATCGCTGAGCGTGTTCCTGAAGCTGTCTGCCCTTAACAAGGATCTGGCCACATTTACCACAGGCACAGATGTTTTCGATGTGTTTGGCTAAGTAATGGGATGACAGGTCCTCCTCGGTTATTGTGAGTCCACACAGCTCACAGGACGCATTTTCAGTATCCTCTTGTACCGGACTGCTGTTGTTAGGGGGCCTCATGCTTTCTAAACTGCCTCTTTCTTCAGCATTTATTGACATCCGAGGTTTTAGAGTTTTCCTACCACTTTTTTTAATACCGATGTCTTCTTCAACATAGTATCTATAAAACGGCTCTTCGGCTTCATCTTCTAATTCGTCATTGTCAGTGGACTCGTTACAGTCTTTATCAGTAACTTTAATAATGTTAAAGTCTTTCAGTTCGTCTGTCGGAATATCTTCTGGCTCCATCTTGATAATGATTCTTTTCCTTTCGGCAGCTCTGCTCTTTTCCTCGCTGGCTAGCTCGGACTCCACCATGCTACTTTTTCTGCTTCCAGGGGTTGACGTCGAATCCTCAGCCGCCTGGCTCGGGTCTCCTCTGTATTTGTCTGTCTGCGCAGAAAATGTCTTAGAAGAATCCTTCTCGCCAAATTCGGCTTTGATATTACTGTCTTTTCCATCTCTAAGGTCTACTATTCTGTGGTAGGATCTTGTGTTTTGGTACGAATGTCTGTTAGTACAGGTTAGCACATGCTCATCTAATAGCTTTTCACAGCTAAAGCCAAATCCACAGCTATCACAGGTAAAACTCCGGCCAAAGCGTCGTGACACGCGTTCTTTCGGAGTGGATAATTTGGACACGGAACTTTTTTTACAGACATCAAACAGTGGTTCCGGAAAATTCCCTAACTGTAAAGACTCTTCATCAGGCTCTCTGTTGTGTGGCGTATTGACTGTTGAACTGGGCTCTGCACACCACCTACTGGCCTCACTGCCATTTCTAGCCACTGTGTCTTCATACATTCTTACCCCAAATATCATTTTGCTGTTCTGTTTGCTAGACGCAGAAGATGAACATTTGGAACTAGAACAATCTGCATCCTGTATGTCTTCTAAGCAGTCGGGAACATTGTACAGCTGTAAGTAGTTCATTGCCACTTTAAACTGCTCAAAACTGGAGGGAGCGGTCATGATTTTTCCTAAATACATAAATTGCAGAATGAGATCAAAACACTCGGCACTAATCTTCATGTTGCTGAGATTCAGCTGTGCAGTACTGTGCTGATGGTTCATGAAAAACATTCTAAAATAGGAGCTGCAGGCGGCCAGAACCGCTTTGTGCGCTTGGAAGTAAATGTCATCAATCGCGATGCAGCAGTCACAGAGGAAACCCCACTCCCTCTGGTTGTTCAGCTGCTGAAGGACGTAGCTGCTGTGGCTGGGCTTGGCCATCTTCGATTAAGTAGAGACCTACGCAAGACAACACAGTCCAGTCAGACAGATATCCTTAGAAAAGCACCTGAAAAGAAGAATAATTTTGATCACACTTTGTGACCTGTGTGATTTTGCTATTGTAACAAAGGTATAAAGTTTTCTGTTCCTGTCTAGTAAAACTCAATATACATCTGAATGCTTTTTTAAATTTGAAGATGAAGAGAGCCAGTTATTCAAGCTTCCCATTTTGATTTTAAGAAGCACAATAGAGGCACCTCGGTGGCTCAGTCAGGTGAGCATCCGACTCTTGATTTCGGCTCATCATGGGCTCTGCGCTGTCAGACTGGGACTCTGTCTGTCCCTCTGGCCCTTCCCCCGCTCACACTCATGTGCTGTCTCTCTCAAAATAAATAAATAAACATAAAAAAAAAGGAAATCAAAAGCAAAAACCATCACTTTGGTTTCCTCAAACTCTATTGGGAATAACGTTTACTAGATTTGAAAGGAAAAAGTTTAAAACTACCTTAAGTATATAAACAATGAAAGTAAATTAAATAACAACTTAAACTGAAAGTTCATAAACTAAACTGCAGAGTATTAAAAACTTAAGTAATGGGTATTAAGGAATTACTGTTCAAATTTAAGTGCGTTGAATGCATTTTGGTTGGGTTAAAAGAGGCCCTATCTTTTAGATACACATGCTAACCTCTTTACAGATGACATGATATAATCTAAAGTACGCTTGAAAACAATCCAGTGAGGTGGGTGTGGGGGTATAAGTGATCCAAGACTGGCCATGTGTAGATAACTACTGAAGCTGGGACCCAGGTAGAATTTTATTTTTGTTTGTTTGAAAGTTTCCATAGAAAAATTCTGTTAAAAATGCTTCTTAGATTATATGGAAATGGCAACAGCAAGTAGGTCTGATCAATGCTTTTCTCTTGATTATTGGAGAAGCAATAATTCTGTAGAGTCAGAATATCTATCTTAGGGGGGGCGCCTGGGTGGCTCAGTCGGTTGAGCGTCTGACTTCGGCTCAGGTCATGATCTCACAATTCGTGGGTTCGAGCCCTGCGTCGGGCTCTGTGCTGACAGCTAGCTCAGAGCCTGGAGGCTGCTTCGGATTCTGTGTCTCCTTCTCTCTCTGACCCTCCCCTGCTCATGCTCTCTCTCTCTCTCTCTCTCAAAAATAAATGAAAAAAAAACATTTAAAAAACATTAAAAAAAAAAAGAATATCTGTCTTATGTTGCTTGGCATGCACTTTACAGTGTGACAAAGCAGTCGATCAGTGAAGGAGGTGTCAGTGCTTAGATGGTAAATTTTTATTCATTTTTAATTGTTTTTTAAAAACAGTATACAAAGTAACATGCTCATTGCAAAAGTTCAAATATATAAGTAAATAGAATAAAAGTACATCTTAGGTCATATACCTCATCCCAGAGATAACCTCTCCAAACACTCTGGATTGTATATCTTCAGATCTGTTTGTATGTATCCACACTGAGTACCTACTATGTGCCCAGGCATGCAGTTTTTGCTCTGGCTGCATTTTTTTTTAACCTAAATAATATCATCCTATATATACCTTTCTACAACTAATTTTCTTCACTTAACATATGGTAGACACTACAAATATTATTTAACAAATATTTTTTTATTTAAAAAATTTTTTTAGTGTTTATTTGAGAGACAGGGCAGAAGTGGGGCAGGGGCAGAGAGAGAGGCAGACATAGAATCTGAAGCAGGCTCCAGGCTTTCAGCTGTCAGCACAGAGCCTGATGTGGGGCTTGAACCCATGAACCGGGAGATCATGACCTTCGCTGAAGTTGGGACACTCAACTGGCTGAGCTACCCAGGCGCCCCCACTATAAATATTATTACTGTTGGGGCACCTGGGTGGCTCAGTCGGTTAAGCCTCCGACTTCGGCTCAGGTCAGATCTCACGTTCATGGGTTCGAGCCCCGCATCAGGCTCTGTGCTGACAGCTAGCTCAGTGCCTGGAGCCTGCTTCCGGTTCTGTGTCTCCTTCTCTCTCTGCCCCTCCCCCTCTCATGCTCTGTCTCTCTCTGTATCAAAAATAAACATTAAAAAATTAAAAAAAAATAAATATTATTACTGTTAGTAAGTTGACCTTGGGTAGAGGAGAGGAAAACATTAAAACCACTAAGTCCTGTCCATTATATTATACAACTAAAGCAAGATCCAACTTTAGCCTTGATTTTTTTTAATGGGGGGAGAGGGCGGAAGAATGCATACAAGCAGGGGAGAGGGGCAGAGGGAGAGAGAGAGAAACTTAAGAAGGCTCCAAGCTCAGTGCAGAGCCTGACAGGAGGGCTCAATCCCACTACCGTGAGATCATGACCTGAGCCGAAATCAAGAGCTAGACGCTTAATCCATAGCCTCAATTTTTAATCTGTATACATTAACTTCACTATCTTCCACTTAAAAACAAGTTCCTATACAAGCTGAGCATAAAAAGAACATTTACCAAGCTGTTCAGAGAAATTAAATGTTCACTCTTCACTCCCCAAGCCCTCCAATCCTTGCAATGGTAATTAAGAAGTATCTACAGTTGATTTCCACTTGCTTTTTATCTGTTCATTACAGATCATATGTGGATCACAGGCCCATTTTCCCCACTACCTAAGGACCCATCCCTCCTCCTTCCTCTTCTTCCTGTCCTTCCAGCTAAATGACATAGAGTTGCTTAGTCAGGGATATGCGTCTAGTGAGTCTGGTAAAAAGAAGGTGGCTTATCATGAGGACTAGTGCCTTGTTAAAAATTGCAACCATTGTACCTTTTTGCAAGCCAAATCAAGCATGTCAAATAGGTACACTATTTCAGCCTTCTATAAGTCAGGCATCTGTAACCAATGAGGAAGAACGCTCAGTATGTACCGAAATACAAAAAGCAATATATGCACAAAGATCTCCATCAATATGTTATTTATAATTTGAAATGTCTGGTAATAAGGGAGTTGTAAGTGAACCAAGGTAAATCTACCTAAAATTCAGTCATGTGGCCTTTAAAAATTAAAGTAATGAATGAAGACTGTAGAAGAAACTGAGATAAGTTTCCAGGATGGAAAGTCAAGTAAATAAAAAACAGATATGAAATTACGTAACAATAACAATTATATGAAACAAATCCAAACAACAAAATCTTACTCAAAGGGTGAGAAAAATACACACACGCACGCGTGCGTGAGTGAGGACTCCAAGCCCATTTTTAAAGGATGAGGTTTTTTTTTTGTAAAGAAGCTTTAACTGTATTGAATTCACAGCTTTCTGGATTAATTAATTTATTTATATTTTTAAATTTAAATTCAAGTTAGTTAACATATAGTGTAGTACTGGTTTCAGGGGTAGAATTTAGTGATCTATCACTTACATTTAACACCCAGTGCTCATCCCAACAAGTGCCCTCCTTAATGCTCATCACTCATTTAGCCCATCCCCCCACCCAACACCTTTCCAGCAGCCCTCAGTTTGTTCTCTATTTTTTAAATTAAATCCAAGTTATTTACACATAGTGAAACAATAATTTCAGGAATAGAATTTAGTGACTCATCACTTACATATAACACCTAGTGCTCATTCCAACAAGTGCCCTTCTCAATGCTCATCACCCGTATTCCACACCCCCATCAACCCTGTTTGTTCTCTGTATTAAGAGTCTTTTATGGTTTGTCTCCCTCTCTGTTCTTATCTTTGTTTCCCTTCCCCATGTTAATCTATTGTGTTTCTTAAATTCCACATGAATGAAATCCTAGGATAATTGTCTTCTCTGACTGACTTACTTCACTTAGCATAATACACTCTAGTTCCATCCACATTGTTGCAAATGGCAAGATTTCATTCTTTTTGGTTGCTGAGTAATACTCCACTGTGTGTGTGTGTGTGTGTGTGTGTGTGTGTGTATACACACACCACATCTTCTTTATCCATTCATCAAATCTTTATCCATTCATCAGTCCATGGACATTTGGGGTCTTTCCATACTTTCGCTATTGTCAATTGTGCTGCTATAAACATTGGGGTGCATGTGCCCCTTCAAATCAGCACTCCTGTATCCTTTGGCTAATTCCTAGTAATGCAATTGCTGGGTCGTTGGGTAGTTTTATTTTTAATTTTTTTGAGGAAAGTCCATACTGTTTTCCAGAGCGGCTGCACCGTAGGATGAGATTTCTAGGTCTATAGTCATTTTGTAGGATTCATAGAGAACTTTAATGAGTAATAAAGAAAAAGGGGCAGAAGGATAGATGTTATCTCAAAAAAAATTCTCCTAATAAGAGTTAAAAAATGAAAGAAACTCTTTCAGACAATAATGAATGCTCTGCACGGAAGAGCGATGAAATGTCAATGAGGACAGCGTGGTACAAGGAAAAGAACACAGGCTCCGCATCAGAGAGCTGAGTTCCGATCCACCTTCGCCACCTTTGGTAACAGTTACCCTCACTGGTCCAAATTTCCTAATCTATCATACTGGGGATAATAATATGTCAAATAACACATCACACATGAGGATTCAT
The DNA here is from genome assembly GCF_006229205.1 of Suricata suricatta. Classification (NCBI taxonomy): domain Eukaryota; kingdom Metazoa; phylum Chordata; class Mammalia; order Carnivora; family Herpestidae; genus Suricata; species Suricata suricatta. The sequence goes on from NC_043708.1 coordinate 34,922,138, forward strand.
AGAAGCAATGTGTAAAATGTACAGTTCTTGACGTGTGATAAATAATGGAAGTAACATCGGCAGTGGTGGTGTCATGCTTATTTTAAGCATCAGGAGCTAAGTTTGACTAGATAACCTTAAAGTTTCCTTCCGAACAGCAGTCCAGGAGGAACGCCAGCAGTTAATCTGTGAATACGTGCAGGTTTTACACATCCTGGGCTTAATATAATGACATAAAGAGCTCAGGGGAGCCTGGGTGGCTCAGTTAAGCATCTGACTCTTGATTTTGGCCCAGGTCAGGATCTCATGGTTCGTGGAATCGAGCCCCACGTTGGGCTCTGTCCTGAGAGCCAGGAGCCTGCTTAGGATTCTCTCTCTGCCCCCTCGCTGCTTGTGCTCTTTCTCTCTCTCGAAATAAACAACCTTAAAAAAAAAGAGCTTAAAAGTTCCAAGAACTCTTCTACTCTAAATGGAAAGCAGTTTTATGGCCAGCAACCAAAAATGCTGCAAGTACATCTGAGACTAATATGACAGGCGCCTCTCTAGATAAAATCAGATTCAGTTAAGTTAGTAAAAACGCATCCATGCTAACACATAAACAACACACTAGAACAGGAGCACCAACAGCATTTAAATGCACATGTGTCAATGCAGCAAATACTCGTCGAGTGCTCTGGAGCACCCGGCACTATGTAAAATACTGAGAATCGGCAATAGCACAGGTCTTCTGTAATCTCAGATACATCCTTGAGGAGAATTCTGACTTTTTCTACACTAGTGACTTTGTTCAACGTGTATTCATACATCACCTTCTCTATGGAAGAAGCCATCACGCTCTGGTAGAGAGACCAAAGGGGCCTGGGTCAGAAAGATGTGGGTATGAATCCCACCATCTTCACAGGTCTCTCTACATTCCTGCCTTCCCATCAGAGAGCTCAAGGCCAAACAAAATTCATGCTAAGACTACAGCTTCTAGGCTGACCTAGAATTGTAGTTTCATCAATAACATTATGCAAATATCCACATTCTGAATAAAACTGACTGTAAAAAAATAGAGTAACATAAAAAAATTTTTTTAAGTTTATTTATTTATATTGCACATGCGAGAGACAGCATGAGTGGGGGAAGGGCAGAAAGAGAGAGGGAGAGAGAGGGAGAATTCCAAGAGGCACTACACTATTAGCACAGAGCCCGAAGCAGGGCTCGAACCCATGAACCATGAGATAATGACCTGGGCTGAAACCAAGAGTCCGATGCTTAGCCAACTGAGCTACCCACATGCCCCCAAAGTAGAGTAACTTTTAATAGCAATCCTTCATACATTAGTGTCAATAACTTTGTACACTTATTACACAAAAAAGCTTTGAAAAGGTCTAATAACACCAACAAAACAAAACTCCAAAAAACAAAAAAAGAAAAGAGGTGGGGCATGGAATCCGGGGTGAAGGAGCTAAATTCCTGTGAGATTTTTAGCTTGTTATCTATCTCTTGAGAATAATTTTGCCATTAAAATTTTAAAAACTTACTTATTCTTTTCTTGTGTTCATTTATTTTTGAGAGAGAGGGAGAAAGAGCAGGGGAGGGGCAAAGAGAGGGGGACAGAGGACCTGAAGCAGGCTCCGTGCTGACAGCAGAGAGCCCCATGTGGGGCTTGAACTCACATGCAACAAAACCATGACCTGAGCCAAAGTTGGATGCTTAACAGACTGAGCCACCCAGGTGCCCTGATTTTTTTTTTTTTTTTTGAGAGATAGGGAAAGTGAGCAAGGGAGAAAGGCAACATGGAGCTCAATCCCAAGACCCCAGGATCATGACCTGAGCAAAAATCAAGAGTCAGATAGTCAACTGAATGAGCTACCGAGGAACCCCCTTTTTTAAAATCTTTTTTTTACATTAATTTACATTAAATTTAATTTATTAATTAAAAACAATTTCATTCAAATTCCAAAATGTTTTCTCCTTTTAATTTTTTGATATTCTTAATAATGCTACCAAAACTTAGTTAATTTTATATTATAGTAAAGCTTACAAGTGTTTTAAATGAAAGGATTGCTTATCTTTTACCTGTTCTTAACTCCTTAATCCCCATAACCTATTTCACCCATCCCCCCATCTACCTCCCTTCTGATAACCATTGGTTTGTTCTCTGTAATTAAGAGTCTGTTTCTTGATTTGTGTGTGTCCTCTCCCCATCCCCCCCTTCTTACTTCTTTTGTTTCTTAAATTCTACATATAAATAAAATCATATGGTATTAGTCTTTCTCAGACTTATTTTGCTTAGCATTATACTCTAGATCCATCCACATCATTGCAAATGGCAAAATTTCATTCTTTATGGCTGGATAATATTCCTTTGTGTTTATATACCCCATCGTCTTTATCCATTCATCAATCAATGGCTACTTGGGCTGCCCTATACCTTGGCTATTGTATAAATAATGTTGCTACATGAATCATGACTCATTCTGAATTAGTATTTTTATTTTGTGTGTGTAAATATCCAGTAGTGTGATTACTGGATTGTAGGGTAGTTCCATTTTTAACATTTTGAGGAATCTCTGTTTCTACAGTGGCTGCACCAGTTTGCATTCCCACCAACAGTGCAAGAGGAGTCAGCTGTTCTTGTCTTCATACCTGAATTGGTGACTGCTTTTGTGTTACTAGCCAGATCACTAGTGAGAGAAATTTATTACAGCTAGAAGTCAAGGGCTGGGACTGAGAGCAGAACTTCAAATGTGCTCTAAAGCCAAGAGTTCTGAGGCCGGGTGGGCATCTGTGTGCATGCAGTTCTCCAGGCAGAGAAAGAAGTTAGGTGATGCAACACATTTTACAATGGATTTTCAAATTTTCAGTTTGAAAGTTTCATCTCAAAGGCAAAAACAGCCATCAAGCACATAATGCATATTAATTTCGATATTCACGGATTTTTTTAATCCCATAGAACAGCAAAGATCTGACTGTGAAACGGTGTATCAAGGGGACAGTTAACTGTGGTGAAGGAGGTCCGAGGATTAGGATCGCAGAGAACAAGGACTCCCGGCCTCTCAGATGGGTACGAACCACTTGTAAAGGGCACTACGGAAAGTACGCTTCTGCAGAGAACACTCAGCAACGGCTGGGCATGAGTCCTTCATACAGAACTGACTGGCCGGTGTTCTGGCACAAGTGACTACCCACATCTGAACTCTTATCTGTAAGGTTGTTTTATCTGTGTACGTGCATCTCGTCTTACCCAGGAGACATGTTCCCTAAATTATACTGTGTAAGGTATTTCAGTACATTTCTCACTGACATAGTAAGGTATCAGAAATACTTCTCCTTCATCTCTAAATCTCTTAAATTGGGAAAAAAACAGTTTTGCCGCGTTTCTTTTGCTTCCACCTTAGTCAAATGATAATTGAAGAGCCTATAAATAAGCATATAAGGTGAATTAGAAGGGGCACCTGGGTGGCTCGGTTGGTTAAGTGTCCAACTCTTGATCTCAATCTTGTGAGACTGAGTCCCACACTGAGCTCCACACTGGGCATGGAGCCTGCTTAAGATTCTCTCTCTCCGTCTGCTTCTCCCTCAGTCTTGCTTGCTCCTCGTCTCTCTCTCAAAAAAAATTAATTTAAAAAAATTAAGCAAATAAAGAGTCACTTACAGTAAGTGGACTTGGAGTGCCTCCTTCTGTAAAGCAAATCACCTTTTTGTAATGTGTGCCACAGCCCGAGGTGGCCTCCCTGGGGACAGCCTGTATTGCCTCGGTGAGAATCTGTAGCAGTCTAGCATCAGACTCTCAATTCCGTGCCCCCATCTCTCCACCACTAACAATGACCTCTGGATCTCAAAGGCCATTTAGGTATATCCATTCATTTCCTCATACCTATTTCTGTGTCTTACATGACTGGATATATGTATAGGGATTTACTTTGAGGGTTATAGACTATCCATTTAAAAATCCTGAAAACGAGGGGCGCCTGGGTGGCTCGGCTGGTTGAGCATCCAACTTCGGCTCAGGCCCTGATCTCACAGTCTGTGAGTTCGAGCCCCACATAGGGTTCTGTGCTGACAGCTCGGAGCCTGGAGCCTGCTTCAGATTCTGTCTCCCTCTCTCTCTGCCCCTCCCCAGCTCTCTCTTTCTCTCTCAAATATAAACATTACAGAAGTTTTTTAAATCCTGAAATGAAATAAAAGCGTTCTCTCATGTTAATAAAGCAGGGTATGGGAGCGTACTGAACATCTAACAATATTCCTAACGCTGCATAAAGCATTGAAGTAGAGGGTGGAAAAGGATGGTCAACACAGACCTAATTACATATGAGGGATTACGTTTTAAACCAAGAAACAATTTGAGAATAATGAATCAAACTGAATAAAGTTCAGCAAGAATTAGAGGGAAAAAAAGCATGATTGTACTAGAACAGTGGGCGTTAGGAAGGATGGAGGATTTGAGTGAAGACTTGATGAGTAAGAACAGAGAAAAATAGAAAAAAGATGAAAGGCATTTCAGGTATCTGCAAAAGGGTGTATGTGAATAATTGGAGAGGGATACACAGCAGCACGCACAAAAGCATGAAAATATAATGGGAGGGAAAATAGATGTACTTCACCAAACTGGTAAATGGACGTTATGAAGCCAGAGCGAGTGACAACTGTTAACATAACAATGATAGGAACAGCCGGCATCTGTTAAGCCTTACAATCACTATCGATGGTCAGGCTCGAGTCTAAGCGTGTGTGTGTGTGTGTGTGTGTGTGTGTGTGTGTGTGCGCGCGCACATTAGTACACAGTGTCATAACAACTTCTGTAAGGCCATAGAGGACCTGGTGGGATTAGAACACAAGCAATAGGACTCTTGAGCATGGCCTCAATGATTTTGCCACCTATAAAAAATAAGGTCACCCTGGCGAAATTCTTGGAATACCATTTCCCAGGGTATAGAGTCCCATCTCTAAATTTAAACTTAATGAAGTTCTTTAGGTTTTCTTGAAATTCCCAGGAAGAACCAGTTTTGTAGATGAAAAGTTTTAATTCAAGGCACTTAAATGACAGAAACAATCAGTTTAGAAAATTTTATTCACTTTTTAGAACAGGCATTCTGGCTGGTTATTAGACTGTAAATTCAGTACTTAGCACAAGAAGTTCTGAAATTATAATTGGGTTATGTTCCAAAACTTTATTTTTAAGTTAGTTATCTGGAACTTGAAACACATATTCCCATAGAAACAATGCTATAAATGGTGAGTCAGTCCTATGCTCATACCCTAACATCTCTTAAAACTTTAATGGCGCTCTACGTTGGTCCCAACTGTGCTAGAGTAGGACTTTTTTTTTAAATGTTTTATTTTTGATATAGAGAGAGATAGGACATGAGAGGGGGAGGGGCAGAGAGAGAAGGAGACACAGAACCGGAAGCAGGCTCCAGGCTCTGAGCTAGCTGTCAGCACAGAGCCTGATGCGGGACTCGAACCCACGAATGTGAGATCTGGCCTGAGCTGAAGTCGGACGCTTAACCAACTGAGCCACCCAGGCACCCCTAGAGTAGGACTTTTATCCTTTATGCTAACAGAGGCACCATATAGCAATGCCCACTACGCTGAGCTCGAAAGGCTGAGGATGAGACTTCAAGGCCTTCGAGCTCCCTGTGCCCAGCACACCTGTCCCACATAGTTGGCACTTACTGAACGCTTGGTAAATGAAAGTAAAAATAAGAGCTCAGGAAGCAGGAACCAATAGGTTTGGATACCAACTCTACCACGTATTCAGCTATGAGGAAATATCTTTACCTCTCTAAACCTGCTTTTCTCATCTATAAAATAGGGATAATCATACTCTTTACAGGATTCGCATGTAAATTAGAGACCAGGGGCACCCTGGGTGGCTTCAGTCAGTTAAGCAACTGACTTTGGCTCATGTCATGATCTGATGGTCCGTGAGTTCAAGCCCCACGTTGGGCTCTGGGCTGACAGCTTGGGGCCTGGAGCCTGCTTCTCATTTTGTTTCCCTCCCTCCCTCCCTCTCTCTGCCCCTCCCCCACTCATGCTCTGTCTCTCTCAAAAATAAATAAACTTAAAAAAAAAAATAGGGGTGCCTGGTGGCTCAGTTGGTTGAGTATCCGACTTCAGCTCAGGTCATGATCTCACCATTCCTGAGTTCGAGCCCCGCATTGGGCTCTGTGCTGACAGCTTGGAGCCTGGAGCTTGTTTCAGATTCTGAGTCTCCCTCTCTGTCTCTGCTCCTCCCCTGCTCATGTTCTGTCTCTCTTGTGAAAATGAATAAACATAAAAAAATAAAAAAAAAATTTCTAAAAATAACTTAGAGGTGACAATTTCTTCTTGTCTTTTCAGTCAAGCATAATACAATTTTTTTAAATATTAATGTCATCATTGTGAACACATGTCATAGAATTTTACAGAGTGATCAAGTTCAACCTGATGCTTTCTACATGAGAAAACAAACTGACGCCCTAAGAGATTCAGAGACCTGCTCAAGGTCACCTCCAGCGGCAGTGGCTGACCACAAAGGCCCCGATCTCCTGTCCTGGTCTCGGGCTCTTTCTGCTATTCTGCACCCCCCAAGTGCAACACCAACGAGCTGTCTGCCCCACGCTCCGCAGCAGTTGTGTTTTTCTGAAATACAGGCACTGTTCAAACTGGCAAGGGTTGTTTGCACCTACACAAAAGGGCCTCAGACTGTTGTGCTTTCAGAGGCTGTGGTTTGCTGGCTGGTTAGTATTCTGTCTTGCTTGTCAAGCCAACAGCTATCACTTCTAGAAGGGGTGCTGATCTGCTGCCCACCATTTCAATCTGTTATGGGTTAAGAAATTACACAAAGTCATTAAAATTGAATCTACAGTTTAATTTCCTGAGAGGACCCAGGTAAGTGTTCTGTAACATAAGGTTTTAATTCCTGCACTTTGTTTGATCTATTTTATTTTTTACTGTTTTTATTTTTGAGAGTGACAGAGTGAGTGGGGGAGAGGCAGATTGAGGGAGACACAGAATCCAAAGCAGCCTCCAGGCTCTGAGCTGTCAGCCAAGAGCCCAAGGTGGGGCTAGAACTCATGAACCGTGAGATCATCACCTCACGTTTCATCTTTTGCATTGCTGCTATGCAACAACTTGCCTTACTCTTGCTTCTGGCCAGGGCATTGGATAGCGAGGTAGCCCATCAAGTAAGTTCTGAATAAGTGAGTTGTTCCTAGGTCTAGGAAATAAATTTGTCCACACAGAAAGCAAAGGGAACATATGGCTTCTGGAATATTTCTCTCTCCCTCCAGAAGTAGAAGAGGAAAAGTATTTACTCCAGGCCATCTCTACATTTTGATCTGTTCATCTTAAAGAGGCAACATGGCATCTTCCAACCACTAGAGGGCACTGTGTGAACAGTAGGCTGCTCAGCAAGAGGCAGCTTTACCAGGAAGTCACTTTTTGCACGTGGCATTGGTATTGGTAATCATAGGGTTCATTTTTTGGAACTTATATTTGTACCTCTGTGACTCTGGGACCCACCTAAACCTTCCCCTGCCCCTTGCATTCTCTGTCTCGGCTGGTTCTGCCATGCACCCATCACCCAGGCTACTTGTGAGTCACGTGGGACTTCTCTCACTCTTCACAGTGAACTATGGAGTCTCACCAGTTTTCTAAGTTTCCTCAAATCTGCCTCTCTATTCCATCCCCAGTTTCCTGCCCTCGTGAAATCTCTATCATCACTCCTGCGTTGTTACAACAAACAGTTCATAAAGAACACAAATCATACCACCTATGCTTCTCTTCACATACCTTCAGGCCGAAAAGTAAGAACTTCTTAGCAAAGCAAACAAGTTGTCCATGCCCACCATCTGGTGGTATGTTTGGCTACTTTTTGCTTCAAACTTCATTCTCAAGCAGCATAAAACTGCTTGTCCCCCCACTCCCCTTTGTTTAATGTAGTTTTTACCTCCATTTTTACTTATGCTGACTGATTGGTTCTTCTGTCTGAACCTCCCACAGATCTAACAATCATTTTATCACCTCCTCCAGAAAGCCTTCTGTAACACCCCCCTCTCCCACTATTTTAGGTTTTGATATTACTCTGTGTCATCTCCTTATTTTGCACTTATTATGCTATATTTTAATCACCAGAACAGCAACATAAAGTAGGTGTTAAAAAGCACAGACTACCAGATTGCTTGGGTTCAAATTCTGGCTCTGCCACTCACTAGGTGTGTGACCTTGAACAGGCTGCATAAGCAATCTGCATCTCAATTCTCTCATCTGAGAATGGGGATGATAATCCTTCCTAGTGTTCAGAATTATCATGAGGCCGTGGCTGTCATGCTAAATAAGAACTGGCTACCACAGTTATCTGTGTGTCGGATGGTCTCCCCACTAGATTAGGAGCAACCTAAAGACAAGGCCATTAACCTGTTTCCATGCAATATAGTCAGTATTCGGTAAATGCTGCTGAATGAGCAGCAAGAGAGGCAGTTCTAGGATACTGGAAGTCCAGGCTCTGCCCTCTGCAGATCCATACATCTTTTTAAATGGCACTGTCTCCAAGCTTTCCAATTATAAACCCATTTTTCTTATTTAATTCCAATCAAAACCCTGAAAACTCTTATCTAATTAAGTCAATGAAATGAACAAAATAAAAAAGTATCATAAAAAGTGTGTTCATTCTAAGAAGCTTAACTCCACTTTTAAGCCTTAAATCTATTTAAGCTTTAAGATTCCCCTTCATCCCAAAGGACCCACCACAGCAAAAGCCTTCATGCTTTCATATATGTGATTCCCTTTTCTTAGAACCTTTTTGATGTCCAGTCACTCTTGGGGAGTTTTTTCCTGACCCCAGGGTAATGCATAATGCAGATGCCCTTCACCTCTTCCTAAACAGCCCCTTACCTACAACTACAGGATGCTGTGTCCACCACCACACTGTCAGAGATTGCAATTATATAATTTTGCTTTGCTGTAAGCTTGAGATCAAGGCATTGTCTTTGTCATCACTGTACCCCGAGCCTGACATTTTGTTAATATTTGGTCAGTTTTGACTGAATAAATGTTGAAGTAGGTTAAGTTTTATTTTGCTGATCAATTTGTTGTTGTTAGTAATCTCTAAAGTCACCATGGGGCTCAAACTCATGACCTGGAGATCAAGAGTCACGTGCGCCACAAACTGAGCCAGCCAGGTGTCCCATTTTTTGTATTATTTCCATCATGGCAGCTTTTACATAGTGGTCAAAAATTTACAAAGCGATTTCCCATACATTATACAACTGATTCTCACAACAATCCTGAGATAGGTATTTCATTATCTTCATTTTGTGAATGTTAATGGTTGGTACTCATGTGCTCATCTTGTAAGTAGATATGGGACTCAAATTCTGAAGTCTTGATTCAGGGCCCTAAGTTTCAGCTTTTATACACCAGACAACACTCCTCACGTCAATGACTAGTAACTGAAGCGCCCCTTTGGAACATCCTAAGTCTCCCGGTGACCCATTCTCACAGAGCCCCATATTGCAGGCAGAATGCCCTGCCCCTTCCTCATCTCCTCTCCCATCTGCTGACGCTGACTCCCACTGCCCATCAGAGCAAGCCCTTCCCTAATACTAACGATGTAAAGTGGGGATGGAGCTCTTTAGTTATCTCTGAAAAGGATTATGTTTATCTCACATAGACAACAAACAAAATCTGGTTGGTGATTTAAAGCTTTAATTTCCCAATTTTATTTTGAAAACGATTTTTTGAATGCTTATTTATGTATTTATTTATTTTGAGAGTGCAAGTGCACTCATGTGAGTGTGAGCGGGCCGAGGAGGGGGGGGTAGGGGGCGACAGAGAGAGAGGGAGAGAGAGAATCCCAAGCTGGCCTGCACTGTCAGCACAGAGCCCAACACAGGGCTCTATCTCATGAACTGTGTAATCATGGCCTAAGCCAAAATCAAGAATCTGACACTTAACTGACTGAGCCACCCAGGTGCCCCTGAAAATGATTTTAAACTCAAAGCAGAGTAGTGTAAAAAGACCCGTGTCCTTGGCACTATCAAATAACCAACGGTGGGTTAATCGTCTATATAGTATTTTAGGGCTTTCAGGACATCATCAACTACTTCACACACATTCTTCTTGAATGTGCCAGGCTAAGGCATAAATGGTTCTGTACTTTGACTAAGATCTCTTGTAGGTACCGTACAAGCCACAAACAGAAGTTAGAAATCTGTATTAAACATGTACCATCTCCTTCCATGCCATATCTACAAAGTGTACAGTCACAAATTCCCTTCTTTGTTCTAATTCTCTTCCTTGACGTTGGCATGCTACCTCTAGGTTCTATTCAGGAGGCGCCCCTCAAGCCGGACCAGCACAAGCACATCTTGGCAGTGGCCTTCATGGCAAGCACAGCCACTCCTTCCCAACTACAAAATTATGAAACTGCCTACAGATACAAGGCTTTTTTTTTTTTTTAAATGAGTTTGGCCAGTATAAATCAACCCACCAGAAGCTGGACATCAACATTAGCATGAAAAAAAGTGTGAGAACTAGCCTACCACAGTACAGTAAGTACTTTATAAGGACAGACCTAAAATAACAACCCTGTTATATTTAAACGCTCACGTCTGTTACTTGATCATAGAATTTTAAACCAGTCCAATGCAAAACATCCCTTTTTCTCCACCTAGCCAATTCTCACCAACCTGAGTACTGACTAGAGAACATAAGGCCATGAATCACCACACGCCATCCTTAGGCAGGGCGAAGCACACACAACAGCACAGTTATGATCAAATGTTGCCTTCTCTTGTTTTAAACAAGGAATTGACTGTTAAGAGTGATTATCTCTGGGGAGTGGGAATCAAAATGATTTTCATTTTTGTATTTTATGTACTTTAGTATTGGCTGAAATTTTACAAAGAGCATGGGTTTTATAATAAGCATTTCTATTTTATGAAAAAAATAGGCACAAACCACTTTTAATCTGGTTCACATAAAAATAATATAAGAATAACAATGTCAAAATTTCAGGGTAAAATATATTAGCACAAGAAAAAAACAACAGGAGAAAACATCCTATACAGACCAAAGAGACCTCTCAAACAGATGTTTTTCAAATATACCTCAATTTTTTTAGAAGACCATAGATTACAGCTTAAAAATAAAAATCTATTGGGGCACCTGGGTGGCTCAGTCGGTTAAACATCTGACGTGGGCTCAGGTCATGATCTCACTGTTTGTGGGTTTGAGCCCCACGTCGGGCTCTGTGCTGACAGCTAGCTCAGAGCCTGGAGCTTGCTTCGAATTCTGTGTCTCCCTCTCTCTCTCTCTCTCAAAAATAAATAAAACATTAAAAAAAAATTTTAATAAAATAAAAATAAAAACCTATGTACACAAAGCTTCCTCCCTTGGCCCAGAAGGCTAACAGAAAAAGCTTAGCACTTTTCTGGCTGGAGGAGGAGAGGCCTGGAAGCAGGCACTTCTTTTCTATTGCCCATTAGGATATGAAATGCTGCTGCAAGGAACACAGAGACACTCTGAAAAAGCTCTATGAACTTATCATCCCCAGGACCTGGCAAAAGAAGAGAATAAGAAACCAGTACAAAAATCTAGCACTTAATGTTAAATCAAAACACAAGGTCAAGAGCAAGTGGCTGAGACTGTGTTCATGCCCTGCTGAGGTCCTGGTTAAATATGGTTTCTTTTTTCTATGACAATGATGCACCAGGGCTCCCCCACTACTTCCCCAAAATAGGCCATCACATTGGAGTGGGAAGAACAGAAAGGCTTCAGGAAAGGCTACTTACTCAACCTGAGTAATTCTATACTGTGAAAATTTGGTCATAATGGAGAAATCTCCTAAAATGAATATAAGATGTTAAGTAAAGGCTCTAGAGCAGACTATCTTTATTAATCTTTTAAAATAGTTTCACATCCATTATGCTTCAACTTTCTCAGAGATGAGGAAGCCCCTATCTAGCTCCTAAAGCCATTCAGTTATTACTGAGACTTCACCAGATATCCAGCAAGTTAATCAAAGTAAAGTTTTGAGGTTGGAATGGCCAGCTATCATTCAACCTTCATCTTTTTGTATCCCAATTCTCCCCATCATATCCACTTTTGCACTGACAAAATTTCATAGAATCTAATTTATTCATTTGTAAGGAGAAGGTGGTGATTCCTTTAAAGTTAACATGAGAACGGCATCCTTCACCAACTCTGCTCCCAAGTGCCTTGAACTTCAACTCAGAAACTGATTCTAAGTCGCCTCAAAAAGCCTGGAATCAGTCCTTGGGTACGAGAAAATTGTTCCTGTGATAGTTTTTCTGCCTTGAGACATGCCGTATGGAAACATACTTAGGCCAATGGAGAATCTGCGCGTATCTACCACGCTGAAACTCGATTTAGGAGAATTATCACACATACAAATGCCCTACTGTCCCCTGAAAACATCAAGGACTTTCATCAACATCTCCCTGACGCTCCTAATTTGGAAAAGGTCATGTCAACCTTTCAAATCATACAGACGCATTGCTTAGGTAAAAAAGGGAGACTGAGAGGGTGGCTGAGCTCAGACCCAAGCCTGCATATTTTAGTGGTAATGACTCCCGATCTGCATCCAACGCATTTACCGAACACGAACAGAACTTCTAGCAAGCGCCCACCACTGGAATCGAAAGCACTTTCTTCCCAGGAAACACATCTTTTCCATTGAAAATTCCCAAACCCGAAACCCACTACTTCTTTACTGAACAAAAAGCGTGTGTGCCGGCAAGTGGGGGTGGAAAAGAGCGTGGCAAGAAACTGCACGGCTCTTACGCCTCCTCCCTCGGAGCGCGCCCAAGTCTGCGGCCTCGGGCTCCGGGACACTTCCCCTCCCACCCGCCGAGGAGCCGCAGCTGTAAGTTGAGAGAAGCGGGCTCTGGGCACGTCAATCAACCGGGTCCTCCCGCCTCCCGTCTACACCTCCCCTCCCCCCCCCAAGAAAAAATAAAGGCAGAGAAAGAAAGGGAAAAGAAGGTAACTAATTTGGGAACTAGTCTCCGCGGGGGCTTCGCCTGCGACCCAGGGAGGCCACACGTCCCGGACCAGGCGCGCGGGCGAACGGCGGGATCGAGCAGGCGGCTCTGCAGCCGCCAGGCGCCGGGTCCTCTGGGCGCGTCCTCCGCGCTCGGGATCCCCGCACGGGTCGGCACTGCCCCGGCACCGCACTCCGCCAGGCCGGCGGCCCGCGTCCTCCCGCCCGGGCCAAAGTTGCGCAAATAGCCCCACAACTGGCAGATACTCACCGGCCGCAGCAGGAACCGGGGCTGCGGAGGTTTTAGGGAGTTTAAGGCAAATCAGCCACGGGAAAGGCGGGCGGAGGCGAAGGAGCCGCGAGCTGCAGTGGCGGCGGCGCGCGGCGTTCGGGCTGGGCTGCGCGGAGAGGTTCTGGCTCTGCCAGGGACTGTGCTGCAACAAAGGACTTCCGCTGCCGCACAGCCGCGCCTGCCGCACCGCACTGAGCCGGCCCCGCTTACGCGGCGACTCCGGGTCTGCCCACCAGTTCGCTGCGGCGTCCGCCAGCCTTCCCCTCCCTCTCGCCCGCCCACCCACTCCGCCGCTGGCTGCTAGGGGCACCCGCGGTCGCCTGTTTGTTTGCAACAAGTTTCTGCGTCGGGCTCCGGGGAGGCTGGCGCAACCCGCACCGCGGGGGCCGGCGCGGCGGCGGTGGCTTTACCACCCCTCTCGCCCCTCTCCCAAGGGTAGGCTTGGGACCTCCTCCTCCTGTTTGCACAGCTGGATGGGACTGGGCTCCTCCCGACTCCCCAAGGGCAGGATGCTGTTTTCCCACTCCGTCCAGATGTCAGACCCCTGCCCCGGAGGGCTCAGCAGCTGGGCCTTCCCTCGCGGTTCGTCCCCGGCGTTCTGGGGACGCCGGCACCCTCGCCCTGTCCCGTGCGCCGTGAATCGGTCCGAGGTCACCCATTCCCCGCGCTCCCCCCACTCCGCCTGCCATGGGCCTGTCCGCCTCTGGCCTTGAGTCACTTCCCCTGCCATGCCCCACCCCGCCCAGCCCGCCTTCCCCCGCCCCCCCCAGGCTCCAGCGGCTCGGCCTTCTTGGCCCCGCGCCCCCACCCCTCTCCCCGCGAAAACGCGGGCGCATCCCCCCCCACCCCAACCCCCGAACTGAGGCAGTGCTGTGCTTTTTGCACACCCGGGGGAAAGTCCCCGGGTCACGCGGTTGTATGTGGGGAGCCTGTGACGCTCAGGCTCCTCTCCACGCTTCCGCCTACAGAGTCACGACTGAGGACGGTGGCGGAGATGCCCAGAGCTCTGGCCAACCCCCGCCGGGCCACTTGAGTAGAAAGCGGGCGGGCGCGCACGTACGCACGCACGCACGCACACTTCTGCCCTCGCTCTCCTTGTTCCCCAGCTACCAGGCGTGCGGTCACGTGGGCCCAACGCGGGGCGGCCGGCGCGGGAAGCCGCGCGAGAGCGGGCCGTGGGGTGCGTGAGCCGGCGCCGCC
>NC_043708.1:34936684-34975785 GCF_006229205.1 Suricata suricatta
GGAGCCGCCCCTCCCGCACGGAGGAGCCGGCTGGCCGCCGCGGCGGCGTCTGGGTAAGCGACGCGGCCCGGCCCCTGTGGGCTGCTCCGGGCTCAGTCCCTCCCGCCGCGAGCCGCCCGGGGCGGTGGCCTGCAGCTGCGCCGGTCGTGGGACAGATGCAAGTAGCTGGGGAGAGGGGTGTTCTGGTCCGTTTGACATGTCAATCAGGGCACAGGAGGAACATGGCAACCGCGAGTAAGCGCTGGGCCGAAGATGCCCAGAGCTGCCCTTCGCTGCTCGCAGAAGGCGGCTGTCGGGGCCTGACCCCGCGTGGGAACCCCCGCCCCCCAGCAGGCCTGCGGCGTTCCCCGGGCGGCCGCGCGGACCCTTCTCGCAATGGGCGGGTCTCCTGTGCGAACTGTGAGACGCTGCGGCCACTGTCCTCTCCCTTCCCCACCCCCGTGTGTGATTACCCGTTTCTAGGGCAGGAAGTTCCTCCCCTCTTCATAATTCATTTCTTCCCTTTTTTCAAATTATATTAATTTCATTCTGAGTAAATCCAGTTTTTCTTTTTAAAGTTTGCCCCATTATTCACTGCTTACCTAGCACTCGTTATTTGGAGAAATCAAGCTGCTTAGGCAGCACCTAGCGCTGTACTTGGAACTTGATAGCAGTTAATGTGTTTCGTAAAGTAACACCCGGTTCCCCGGGGGAATTAAATTTGGCATTGGCTCTCTTGAGACTCGGGTCTTTTGGCAAAACTGTTAATTCTCACAGGATTTTGTCAAGCGTGTAAAGTGTACGTTGGAATGAAGGATTTTAAAGCTGCAAGGGGTCTTAGAGAAAATCCAGTTCATCCCTCTCATTTTACAGATGAAGACACCCAACCTAAAGAACGTGTAGCTTGATCGGAGCCCTACGCCTTTTGAGTAACTGGACTCTAGGGCTCCAGGCCTTGATTATTGGGCTCTCCGCCACACCAGGAGCACAGTGTCGGTCTAACCCACTCACTGTAGAGCCTGTGTGCCAGAGGTGATTATACTTGGGTTGATTCAGATTATTGAGAAACCAGGCTTGGCCATTGTGTGATGGCTCTGGTATTTTAGGGAATGGGGTTGGCATTACCTCTAGGCGAAATAGACATCCTGTGATGTACTTTGGGGCTCAAAGCCTGTCTCCAAAATTCAGCCCTATTCTCTGCAAGAATAACCAATGTTTGCAGCATTGGTTGCTTCGTTAGATTAAGGCATCAAAGAACTCTTTAGCAATCTGGGTATGTTTTGGTTAAGGGTAAACTATCCATGATCAGAAATCCGTTCCTTAATAGGGAGTAGAATACTGGGATAGCACTTATAATAGATTAGTTTTGTTTTGGGGCGTGGGGGTAGGGTGCGGGGGTGGGGTGGGGAATAGATTAGTTCTGATAGCTAGGAGGTTATGGAAAACAGTGGAACGACACAGGGTTGGTCAGCAACAAAACAGGGAGGGGCCTCAAGTGACTTGCTATACCTTTTTTCCCAACCCTTCTCTGAATGTCTTAGTCGGAGGTAGCAGAAATGGATTCTACTCAGGTCGGTGGCTGTTTATTCAGCACCAGCAGTGACTAGCCACTTTCAGAGATGAATTTTGAGTACTTAACCAAAAGGGAGGTACTATTGTTTCTTTGTGACAAATGAGGAAACAGACTCAGATTTACCTGGCTTCTGTGATGCTGTCATTTGCAGCAGAATCCAAGGCCAAGATCACTTATCTCACAAGTCCAGTCAGTGCTCTTTTGCATTGTATCTTGCTACAAGTTCAAGCCAGGAAAGGGATGAGAGAATCGCCTGTGGCTGATTTATTGGCGCCTGTGGTTGCCCAGAGAGGCTGAGCAGGACTTTCAGCTGCCCTCTTTGCCTTAGAAAATGGAGCTATGTGCTTCCACCCTATCTCCTGAGGGGAATGCACAGGAGCCAGGCTGTCTAGCTGGGGAGGAGGGGCGCAAGAGTCTTGGCGGTAAAATATCCTGGCAAAGGCAGTGCTGGGAAGTGTTGCATAATGCCCTCCCCATCACTGAACCAAAGTGATTTATTTACTACGGCCCATAGGTGGTGCTTGACCATCTTGTTAAAGAAAAACTTGTCTTTTTGTGTCATAATAGGGTGAGAACAGAGTTGGGGTTTTAGATGACTGCAGGGTTTTTGTTGGGTTTTTTCCCCTCTTGCCTTAAAAAAGCAGTGCAGGTGCTCTTATCTTGATAAATTATAAAGTACTTGTACACCACTTCCTGTGCCCCCTTTTTGCTTATTTATTCCAAATTGCATGTGAACGTCAGTTTTTTTGAGAGACGAATGCTAAGAAAAGTACTATTCCGGTTTACAGTTACCAGTGCAGGTTATGGAGACAGACCTAGGTTATGGAGACAGGTTTAGCTTTTGATCCCCACTTTATGCTGTCTGCTAGTTGTGTGTACTAAGTCTAGGTTTTTCCTCATCTGTAAAACGGAAATAAAAAACACATAGTCAAGATGAGGACTAAAAGAGATAATGTGCGTAGAGTACTTAGCACAAGGCCTTGCATGTAGTATTTTACTCATTATAATAGTAGCTATTTTAACTAGAACAGTATTACTTTAGCATACAAAACATATTGCTACTTGAACTTGTTTAGGGAGGAAATGGAAAGTACTTGAAACAAACATCAGTTTTAGAATTAGTAATTTATTCACACATCGGCTTTCCTTTTGCCAGCAGGATTTTTTCTTTTACTCTTAAAAAAATTTTTTTTTAATGTTTATTGTGGGGAAGGGGGAAGAGAGAGAGGGAAACCCAGAATCAAAGCAGGCTCCCGGCTCCCAGCTGTTCGCACATAACCTCATGTGGGGCTCCAGCTCACAAACCGTGAGATCATGACTTGAGCCGAAGTTGGTCGCTTTACCCACTGAGCCACCCACGTGCCCCTTTTTAAGTCTTAATTGAAAAAAGTGTTTATAGTATTGTTAGTTATTTTTGAAATTTTTCTAATTCATTTCTTCCCTGTATATATCAGTCATACAACGACTTTTGGTTCCTTGTGAAAAACTCTAGGCACGTTAAGCGAGATCAACCCATGGGGATAACGTGTTTGTGGAGCGTTCTGTGGCACAGGAAGTCCTGGTTCACCTATATTCAGAAGTTATAATTATTCTTGTTTGTACTGTATTCTAGGTCTGTACTAGCACTGTCGTTATCCAGCTTCCTGCTGTTCTTTGAGTACTTTATTTTTTTCTTTCAGAAATGCAGTCATTATTTTTTTAGTGGACTAAGAAAAATCGTTTCTTTTCCTTCACAGGGTTCGGATTTTTTAAGGTCCACTAGCAGTTTGCACGCCCCAGTATTAGCATTCATGTTTGCCCGGCGCTGCGGCTTATCAGGCACCCCACATGTTGGTTAGATGGGGGGTAGAGATGTTGTGGGCTGGCGACAGGCAGGAGGCCCCACACTAACGTTCCCCTGTTCCGTTCAAAGGTTTCTAGAGCATAACTGCTTTTCCTGTGTCATCTACCACGTCTGCTGCCTACCCTCTTCTCTAGTATTTTCAGTGATTTTCATAAGCAGATGCCTAGAATTACTGTATGTTTTACCACAGTATTTTCAGGTTTGTGATTTCCTTATCATTTTCAGACAGTATGAAAATAGGCATAATGATGTATGGGAGTGAATACCTCTGTTTCCTAAATATTCTTTTAGAAGAAGTCTGGAAATGATGTGTTCCTCCTCTGCCCCCAGTGCCCATTCTGCTAGTTTGGGAGCACTTTTGTTTCTTAGAATCTGGCTCATCTTTCTGTTTAATGTCAAATTAGAAGTACGGTGGTTGATTTTTGTTCATTTAGTGTGATTGGTATAAGTCCCACATTTTGAGCACTTCTTGTAAAATTGCTTATTTTTCTCTATAATTGTAGAGTGTGACATATTCTCTTCGGTTTGCTTGGTTCCCTTCTAACACAGTGGTTCTTAACTGAAGCATCATATTAGAACTCCCTGAAGAGCTTTTTAAAACAGGATCTGAGCCTCACAGCAGTTCTCTTTGGGTCGGTATGGAGTAGGAGGCAGGCATTGAGCGTTTTACAGTACAGTCAGTGCTGAGAGCTCCTATTCCATGACAAAATGATGTCTGCAAACATGCTTTCTCTGGACTATAAAATGTTACACCTCCACTATCGTGTGAAAGTACCATTAAAAAATTAAAATTATTGTATAAAGTCTGTTATCACTTGGCACTTTGAATATATCTGCTTTTATCTTTGTATTTATAGCCATGAGTAAGTATCTCAAAAAAGCTGTACACGTTCCTCTGCCGACTTTTCTGTCTCTTTGTCTTAATTATAATTGATAATAAAGTCACAGTGGTAGGAACCACAGAGAAAATATATAAGCCTGTTTATTTTCTGCAGAAACAGATGTCTTACACCTTATGTCTTTTTTTTTATTAAAGATTCACACAGCCTGAGAGAAGGAAAAGCTGTGTATTGAAGGACTTCGTCTGTCGTCCGGCTACCGTAGATCTGAGAGTCCAGTCTCATACAGTAGATATGCTTTAATAAATAAGAGTAAATAAATAAAAATTAAAAGTATTAAATATCAACTAACTTTGAGTTAAAAATAGATACTGGTATAAAGCTGTCCAAGCCTACTTAGTTTGAGCTAATCCAGAATTACTGCAATTGAGTTACTAAATAAGATTTTGTAGTTTTTCTTAAATATCAATACTGGTTTTATTATTATAGTATAAATACTACTTTGATAATAGATAAAGCATCTTAAGATGAAGCACTCTTTCATTTTGGCTGTCATATTTGTCAGTGTAACAAAATGAATAAAATTATTTTTCTGCAACCTCTCTCACATCTTAAAATTACCATCCCAAATTCCTTTTTTCTTAACTTTTTTTTTTTTTGAGAGGGAGGGAGGGAGTGAGAGAGAGAATCTTAAGCAGGCTCCATGCCCAGCACAGAGCCCTATACAGGGCTTGAGCCAAAATCAAGAGTTGGACACTTAACCACCTGAGCCGCCCAGGTGCCCCTCCACCCAAAATTCTTAAATGTAACTTCTAAGATCTTTCTGTATGCATAGAAAGCTTTGGCTATTCCACATAGTAAATAGAATTGGTGGTCAAAGAAATAATGAGCAAAGGCTATATGAAAAGCCTAGCTAATAATTTGCAAAGTAGGTTACATTAGAAAATGTTTTTAATAACTTTGTGATGGATTGGCTCTACTGACAGATAAAATCTGGTTGTGTTGCCTTAGAATATGAAAGGTCTATTATTATGGAAACAAGTTTGAATGAACCTATTATGTATATAAGTTGTGTTGTTGTTTTAACATCTGAATTTTTTTTTGTTTTATACCCTTGGATAAAGTTCCCCCTTATTCAGTTCAATATATTTGAAAAATCTGCCATCAGTGTGTATATTAAAAGTTTTACATGGGAATTTTAAAGAAAGGACATGAGTTTAAAGTCAGACTTGAAGGGTGCCTGTGTGGCTCAGTTGGTTGAGTGTCTGACTTCAGCTCAGGTCATTAATCTCACAGTTTGTGTGTTTGAGCCCTGCATCAGGCTCTGTGCTGACAGCTCAGAGCCTGGAGCCTGCTTTGGATTCAGTGTCTTCCACTTTCTCTACCTCTCCCCCACTTACACTCTGTCTCTCTCAAAAATAAATAGTAAAAATTAAAAAAAAAAAAAAAAGAATTGTCCTTTAGTAACTAATAAACTTAAAAAAAAATTAAGTCAGACCTGAAGTACTTATCAGTTAATGGCTAGTTGCTTGATGTTGGGTACCTTTCCCCTCTGAGCCTATGGTTCCTCAACTATAAAATGGAATCAGTATAGTACCTGCTCTATTACCTCATAGGACCAAAAAAGATAGCATAGAGCAGAGATTCTCAAATTATGCAAGGACCCCCAGAGGTTCCTGAAACCTTTTCACGATCTACAAGAATCTTGGCTTTTGCAAGGCTGAAATACCTTAATATGCTTGAATCAAAACACATGTGGCAGGGGCACCTGCGTATCTCAGTCAGTTGAGCATCTGCTCTTGATTTTGGCTTAGGTCATGATCCCAGGGTCATAGGATTGAGCCCCATGTTGGGCTCTGCTCTGAGCATGGAGCCTGCTTGGGGTTCTCTCTCTCTCCTTCTCTCTCCTGTCCTTTCCACACTCACATGGGAGCACACTCTGTCTCTCAAAAAAAAAAAAAAAAAAGGTCTCACTTTTAACTTTTTATATGGTAAATGTTGATAAATATCACCCATGTAAACAACAGCTTTTTGCAGTCCTTAACACTCTTTAAGAGTGTAAATGGATCTTGAGGCCAGAACTATTTAGAACTGATGAAGGGTTATAATGACTGAGTAGTTCCTGTTGGGACAATTCTGAAATAAAAACTACGTTTGACTCTTGAACAGCATGGGGATTAGAGGTACCAACCTCCCAACCTGCATATAACTTGACTCCCCAACCTAAGCTTAAGAGCCTGTTGTTGACTGGAAGCTTTACTGATAGCATAAAGTCAACTAACGTATTTTTCATGTTATACGTATTATATGCTATATTCTTAAAGAGAAGTAAATTTTATTAAGAAAATCCTAAGGAAGGGGTGGTTGCCTAGCTCAGTTGGTAGAGCATACGACTCTTGTGTCGGGGTTCTGAGTTGAAGCCCCATGTTGGGCCTAGAGCTTATTTAAAAAAAAAAAAAAGAAATCACAGGTTAGAGAAAATACATATACAGTACTGTACTGTGTTTATGGAAAAAACTCTGCATAAGAGTGGACCTGTGCAGCTCAAATTGATGTTCAACTGTATAAATTTGAAGAAAAAGCTTTAGACACTACCAGATGGCATTTGAAAGTGACAAAAATCAGACAGAAGCTGGAATGAGGTCTGTGCTTGGGAGAAGGGAACAGCAGTGGGCACATTTTCATTTTTATGGCTTTTATCCTGAGAGAAGTCTCCTGTTGGTGACATGAGGGGATGGCTAAAATTAGGTTAATAACCTGCAATCTTGCTTGAATAAAAGAGGACAGAGTTCAGGGTGATCACACAGCTGGGAAGAAAAGGTGGGAGGACCCCAAATGCTGTGTATCACTCAGCTTGAATCTCTTGCCAGCGCCTAAACTTAGATACATGTGGAGCAACCCCCACTTGGCACACCAACTCTAAAAAAGCTGAACCAGAGGGCAGACAGAATTTGGAGTTTAAGTTCAACCAAGTTAATTGTAGCAACAAAACAAAGACATCAGTACATTTTAGAAGAAGATTATAGAATCTAGAGTCTTTACTACTGTAATCACAATGCCTAGGATATTGTCCAAAATGAAACAGGAAACGATCGCCCTAATTAATGAAGATTGATTCCAAAATGACCCAGAGGTTGGATTTGGCAGAGAAAATTTGAAATAGCTATTAGAACTATGCTCAAGAACATAGGGGTGCCTGGGTGGCCAGACAGTTGGGTGTCTGACTTTGGCTCAGGTCATGATCTCGCGGTTTGTGAGTTCAAGCCCTGCATCGGGTTCTGTGCTGACAGCTCAGAGCCTGCAGCCTGCTTCGGATTCTCTGTCTCCCTGTCTGTCTGCCCCTCGCCCACACTCTGTCTCTCTCTGTCTCAAAGACAGAGAGCTTTGTCTCAAAGAGCTCAAAGTAAAAAAAAAAAACAAAAACAAATTTTTTTTTAATTAAGAAAAAAAGAACATAAAATAAGGTGGTAATGGGCAAACAGGAAATCTCAGCAGAGAACTAGACACACACAAAAAATGAAAATTTTAGACCTGGAAATATCAGAAATCAAAAATTCACTGAATGAGTTTAACAGAAATGATAGAGTCCATGAATTTGAAGACATTAATAGAATGTATCATGTCTACAACAGAAAAAGAAATTGTTTTATGTGTAAGTTCTGTATAAACGTCATCACTATATGTTAGCATCAGGGAGTATTATTCTAGGTTTCTTTCAAGGCCTAAACTCAGCTCTTCCCTTTGCATATGGACGAACTTCATAGTATGTAAGTCAAAGCCATCTACAGACTACTCAGATTCTCTCCTCACCTCAGCCCTCTCCTTGCCGCCATCGGAAAGAAATCCCTCTCTTCTCTGTGAATACTACTGCACTTAAGACTTCTGTTCCTTCTGGCTTCCACCCCTCTTCAGCCTGAAAATCTCCGAGCTGATTATTATCGATAGTTCCCTATCATCAGTGTCCTGTCCATCTGCACTACCCTTTGTGGCCTCTGCTTCCTAGCATCCTCTTGCAGTGAGATATTTTGCTCTTGCTGCTTTCCCAGACCATTGTCAAAGGTCACCAGAAACCTCTTGGTCACCACACTTGGGGTGTTTGTAACAGGCCTCATCCTCACGTTTCTCTGCAGCATTTTCTACCATCAGTAGGCCCCCAACCAAGGCTCTTGCCTTTCCTGCACCACCCCCTTATCCCCCCACTCCTTTTCTTTTCTTCATGTTGAGTCTTTTCTGTGTTGTTGGAAGTTCATTCTTAGCTTTTTTACCTTCTTATTTCACTCAATAGTCCTACCCACTCCTGGAGGGTTCAGTTGTATAATTATAGAGGACCTTCTCTCTCTGTCTAGCCCTGATCACCAGAGCTCATCCTGTATGTTGTCTTACTGATCACTAAAAATTTCTGCTCAGATGTCCTAGAGTGAACACCTTGAACTCACTGTGTCCTAAATGAAACTTCTCTTTTATGAAGACAGCTTCTGTGCCTCATCCCTGGCATTCTGGGACCCTACCTTTATATTGACACCTGACAGTTACTCTGCAAATAGGACCTGAAGGGATGAATGAATTCTTCCAGTGACCCAGGCTGGAATTCTGAGACTTACCTTTGACTTGTTCTTCTCTGTGGCTTATCATATCCAATCTGCTGCCAAGTCATGTCAGTTCTACATCTTGTGTATATTCTTTTATTCCTTCATTCCCACTGCCATTACTTGGATATTACAGCGGACTCCTTCCTGGTCTTTATTTCTCCATACCTTCCCCATGTTAACTTTTTATGTATTGTTACTAGAGCCGTCTTGACTAACAGGCCTAATGATAATGATGATCATGATCATGATACTTGGTATTTACAGAACACATACCTATGGGCCCCACTGTTTTTAAGTGCTTATATGCATTACGTTATTAAATCTATATAACAACCTGTGAGATAGATGCGATAATTATCCATATTTTTGAGTAAAACCAAGGACCAGAAAGTTAAGTATCTTCTCAAGATCGCACAGCTAAACAACAGAATTGGGATTTTTTAATCCAAGCTAATTCCAGGGTCCAAGCTTTAACTATTAATGCTGTTCTCCCTCCAGCAAAACCATCTTAACAGTTCATTTCAAACACAACTGCAGGACGTTTCAGTTGCACAGTCAGTACCCTGTGTGAGCTAACCACATCTCATTAGTCACTTGCTTTTGTTTTTTCTACGCTAGACTGAATTCTTCAGTTACCTATATAGTCACACTCTTCCCTCTAATTCTATTCATGCTATTTTTTTTTCTGCCTGGAATGCTATGTTCACCTTCTGTCTGTTCATCTAAATCCAGTTCAAATGGCTTATTTTCCATTGAGTCACCTGCTGTTGATCCCCGCCCCCCATAGCATGTTCTATGAACTGCTCTAATGACATTTATCACTTTTACTTTATATCGTTACTATTATGTTTTCTGTTTTGTCTCTCCTGTGCAATCTTCTTGATTGTGGCATCTACGTAATTTTTTTTCTATCTCTAGGTCTTGTATAATGCATGCTTTCAAATAATTTTTTCTTTATTAAGTTTCTCTTCAAAAAATGTGTTCAGTAAGTGAAGAATTTATTACTCATAGACCATTAACCACAAGATTTTTGTATATGTGGCTTTTTAGTGTGCCCTTTCTCATTTCCATGTGGTTCAATAGTTCATTATACTAATGCACTATATATAGACAGATAGATATAGATCTGGTGAAAATGTTTATGATCTGAGGTTTTGTTTTGTTTTAAACAATTTGTAAGGCTAGTTTGAGCTACTTCACTTTGAACTGTTCATTGACTCTAAGACACATGTTTTTCACATGGTGAAATCTCCAGTGTATTTTAGTGTTTTATTTTGGTGTTTAAATCTCTCTATAAATTGGTGGTGTTTTAGAATCTGTATACAATAAGTAATGACTTTTAGCCAAATAGCCTTTTGGAACAATACTCACATTTGGATTTTTGTATAGGCTCAGGTCTCTGTAGGTTCTGTTATTTTACTTATTTCCTTACTGCTGAAAGGCTTTTAAAATGAGATGGTAAGGAATAAGAGTTTTGTTTTTAATTTTTTTTTAATTGGGAGAGGATTAGGAGAAACTTCTGGGTGAGTAAGTAGAATTTTAAAAAGTAATTTACAAATGTAGAATTAAAAGCAAATTGAAGGATTTCTAAAGTACACTGTAATTTATATAAAATTTTAAAACATGTTGGGGAGCCTAGGTGGCTCAGTCAGCTAAGTGTCTGACTTCAGCTCAGGTCATGATCTTGCAGTCCATGGTTAAGCCCTGCATTGGTTCTGTGCTCAGAGCCTGGAGCCTGTTTCAGATTCTGTGTCTCCCTCTCTCTCTTTCTCTCTGTCCCTCCCCTGCTTGTGCTCTATCTCTCTCTGTCTCAAAAATAAATAAACCAAAATAATAATAATAAGAAAATAAGAAAAACATGCAAAATAGTATCCTACCTTCTTAAGGGATATGTACAGATGCAGGAAGAATATCATGATGTCACAAGACAGTCATAAACACCGGAGTCAGGACGACAAGGACCTTCAGAGGCAAGGCAGGAGGTAGTACAGATGAGGGAGAGACGGGGTCTCTGCCATGTGTGGAACCTTTGCCTTACGTGCTCAGGGGCGGGTGGCTGCGTGTTTGCCACACTGTTCTCTGTGCGTATTTGTCCATTTGAGATACTTCATAATTTTTTTAAAGTTTATTTTGAGAAAGAGAGAATGAGGAAGAGTCAGAGAGAGAGACAGAGCGAGAATCCTGAGCAGGCTCCACACTGTCAGTACAGAGCCCGATGCAAGGCCTGAACTCACAAACCATGAGATCATGACCTGAGTCGAAACCAAGAGTCAGATACTTAATCAACTGAGACACCCAGGCATCCCTTCATAATTAAAAAAAATGTTTATTTACTTATATTTAGAGAGAGAGAAAAAAACGTGTGTGGGAGGGACAGAGAGAGAGAGAGAGAGAGAAAATCCCAAGCAGGCTCCATGCTATCAGCTCAGAGCTGGACATGGGGCTTGATGCCACAAACCATGAGATCAAGACCTGAGCTGAAATCAAGACTGACTTGAGCCACACAGGTGCCCCTACTTCACAATTTTTTTTAAAACGAGGGAAAAGGGAATACATGTTGGTATGTACTTATGATGTTAAACTTCAAGAAAAGGATTTCAGTTCAAACAGTACAATTCCCCCCACTCTTAACTTCCTGCTCCTTTGTTTCCCTCCTGGAAGCAAACATTTTACTCATTTCTTTGAACCTTTGCAGAGATGTATACGTAAACAAGAATATATG
Organism: Suricata suricatta; assembly: GCF_006229205.1. Classification (NCBI taxonomy): domain Eukaryota; kingdom Metazoa; phylum Chordata; class Mammalia; order Carnivora; family Herpestidae; genus Suricata; species Suricata suricatta. The sequence continues at coordinate 34,948,230 of NC_043708.1, forward strand.
TATAAATTTCTCCCCCACCTTTAAAAACACCACTCCACTCCTTTTACGTTGAGTAGTCTTTGTACAATTTTACATTTTGTTTTTTTTACTTAATATATCTTGAAGAGTATTCCATATCAGTACATTAAATATGTAGTTTATTTATTTTGAGAGAGAATGAGAGTGGGGCCAGAGAGGGAGGCAGAGAGAGAACCCCAAGCAGGCTCCATACTGTCAGCACAGAGCCTGATGTGGGGCTCAATCTCATGAACCGTGAGATCACGACCTGAGCCAAAATCAAGAGTTGGATGCTTAACTGACTGAGCCACCAGCCACCCCACATATGTAGTTTTAATAAAAATAGATTTAACCTTTTATCAGTAATCATTACCCTTTTCTTTACCAGTTATAGTTTAGACTTAACTGCTAATAAGTATTTGTTTTCTGTGTCAGATTTGTATAAGCAAATTAAGCAGCAGGAAATCTAGATTTCTCCCTAATTCCTCTTTCCAAACATTCTTGGGGCTTCCCTGTGGGTCTTTAAAAAAACCTTTTTAATGTTTATTTATTTTTGAGAGAGCATGAGCAGGGGAGAGGCAGAGAGAGGGAGACACGGAATCTGAAGCAGGCTCCAGGCTCTGAGCTGTTAGCACAGAGCCCGATGCAGGGCTCAAACTCACAAACTGCGAGATCATGACCTGAACCAAAGTCAAACGCTTAACCAATTGAGCCACCCAGGTGCCCCATGGCTTCTCTGTGTGTCTTGATGTATAACCTGACCATTCCCTAAGCAGCTCCAGTTTGTGGGTCATGTTCCCTCTGAAGGGTGGGTAGGGGGGACCTTTGGGCTCTGGAGCCTCGTGTCTGGGCTGGAATCCCCTGCTTGCCACTTACTAGCAATGTGACTTGAGTCCGTTAACTGTCTGCACTGATTGTTTCTTTGTCTGTAAGGTGCATTGAATACTCCCTTTCTTTGTAGAGTTGAACTAAAAAGTAAGTAGAAAGTATGTGATGCACAGGAAACACCGTGTTAGCTGATTCTATTATGTAAGTGATCACTCAGCTGTCTGCTGCCCTAGCTGTGGCCAGTCTCCAGACAGCTAACCCCACACTTTCATCACTAACCTCCTTTGACTTTGGTCTCTGGCTGGTGAGGAAACTTCATTCTCTTTTTCAGAGATTGCTCTTTTAAAGAAGGTTTCCCCAGCTTGCCAGCAATGCCCTTCATACCCAGCTGCCTTCTCCCTAGAGCTCTGGGGCTGTCGACCCGGTTGGTGAAGCGGAGCCTTCCACCTGCTGTAACAACAGCACTCTTGAGAACCCTTGCTGCTCATGCTGCCCTCTCTTGCTGCAGAATTCTTCTGCGTGTTCTTCTTCATGCATGATTTTTCCCAGGACCTGAGGTCCCATTCTGTACTGTTCCTTCAGGGGCCTCCCTGCTTGTATGTGTCTGAATCCAGTTAACATCAGGGTTTAGGCTTTCCCATAGGGCCCCAGGCCCCATGTATATCAGGGGATGTGGCTTGGTATCTATTTTAAGGGCTCCTGAATGTACTGTGACTGATACATTTCCCAAACATTGTATGATAGTTAGGAGGCCAGTGTCCCCTTACCACATAGAGGATTCCTCAGGAGCAAGAACACGCTGGCTCAGCCAGGACACTGTTAAGTTATTGACAATTCGAGTTAACATTTGAATAGCAGTTTCCATCACAAGGTGCTTTTCATATAACTTTTCCTCATTTAGCTCTGAGGAACAGGTCAGCATCTCATTCCCATTTTCCAGCGATGAAACAGGACTAGAAACATCATGGTCAGATTGATTGAAAAAGGACAACGTTCTCTTTGCTTCTGTGTCACTCATACCAAGCAACAAAAGACCATATTTTACAGTTTTAGCAGAACTGATATATTCATAATGAGGGGATTTCATGTTAGCTAGGTTTGGGGCTAAATTCACAGTTTAAGAAACTATTGAATAATCTCATTTAAATTTAGGTCTCCTTGGGGCGCCTGGGTAGCTTGATCGGTTGAGTGTCTGACTTTGGCTCAGGTCATGATCTCATGGTTCATGCGTTTGAGCCCCACATCAGGCTCTGTGCTGAAAGCTCAAAGTCTGGAGCCTGCTTCGGATTCTGTGACTCCCTCTCTCTCTGTTCCTCCCCTGCTTGCACTCTGTCTCTCTGTCTCTCTCTCTCTCTCTCAAAAATAAAGATCTTAAAATTAAAAAAAAAAATTTAGGTCTCCTTATACTCAAGATGTGTGTGCATAGTGGCTAATTTTGTAAAAGTAACTTATGCTTTTTCTCAGAGCCACCATGGACACAGGGAGCCACAGCCTTGTCCTCCTGCAGCAGCTGAACATGCAGCGGGAGTTTGGTTTTCTGTGTGACTGCACAGTTGCTATTGGAGATGTTTACTTCAAAGCCCACAGAGCAGTGCTGGCTGCTTTTTCTAACTATTTCAAGATGATATTTATTCACCAAACAAGGTAAGGATGTGCTTTTGTAAATCAGAAGAGTTTTAAATATTGTGATATAGCTAAGCCTTATTATAACATCATTTGGGGGATTCTTTGGGGTCACCTTAAGAAATAAAAAAAATTATGTATTTTTTTACACATCCAGTAATTCATCTCAGTGTTTAGGATCCATGGTGGAAGGTACAAATGAAAATGATAATAGCTAAAAGTTATTGAAGGCCTAGCCCATTCCCAAGCACTAAGTGTTTACCTAATGTACATTCTGCTGTTATTCACACTATTTTAGTTTAGTTTAGTTGTTTGTTTATTTATTTATTTATTTATTTATTTATTTATTTTTGAGGGAGTGAGGAGAAAGAAGGAGAGAGAGAGAAGAAACGGGGGAGGGGCAGAGAGCGAGGGAGACAAAGAATCCCAAGCAGGGTTCACGCCATCAGCACAGAGCCCTATGCAGGACTCAAACTCACTAACTGTGAGATCGTGACCTGAGCCGAAATCAAGAGGCAGAGGCTTAATAGACTGAGCCAGCCAGACACCCCTTATTCACACTATTTGAGAGAAAAGGAGACTGAGGCTGAGTTAAGTAACTAGCCTACCCAGGATTATAGCCCCCTGATAAGTTGCATTCAAATGCAGATCTGTGTTTTTAAAGATCTGTGTTCTAACTCACTAAGTTGTTGACACCTGTTCTGTAACACTTTCATAGCAAGGCCTTAATCGTTCTACCCACCATATATTCCATACTACAGATCAAAACTCCTTTGTTCCAGAGGCGCCTGGTGGCTCAGTTGGTTTAGCGTCGACTTTGGCTCAGGTCATGATCTCATGGTTTGTGGGTTCAAGCCCCGCATCAGGCTCCGTGCTGACAGCCTGGAGCCTGCCTCAGATTCTGTGTCTCCCTCTCTCTCTGCCCCTCCCCTACTGATGCTCTGTTTCTCTCTATCTCAATAGTAAATAAACATATTAAAAATTTTTTTAAAAAGTCATTTGTTTCAAATACTATTTTCAAAGTGTTTTGATTTTTTGAATTTAGGTTATTCCAACATGAAAGAGGGCAGGAAAGTGGTATTCAGATTCTGAGCTCTTAAAGAATAGCTTTAATCCATCCTAGTTTGAAAGGGATAGAATTCTCTATGTTATTTTTTAAAGGATTTTGCATAAAATACTTATGAGTCTAGCCTCAATTACACATTTTTATTTACCCATTCATTCATTTAAGCATTTATCAGGTACTTAATGTCAGCACTGTGCTAGATCCCAGTAACAGGCTAATTATGCTCCTTGCCCTCAAGAAGTTAATAGTCTCATAGATAGTGCGCATAAAGAAAATAATCACAGTGTAATTGATCTGTCTGTGCCTCAGTTTCCTTCTCTGTAAAACACTAGCATTGTATGTATACTCACCCCATGGTGTTGAGATGTAAATGGATTAATAATATTAACATGCTTGGAACCGAGCTTGCACTGTCGGCTACTATCAATAATTAATGTGATTCATCTGTAATAGAAATACAAGGTAGAGCGAAGTGTCAGCACCCTATTTTGAGGAGGTTTGAATACGCTTTATGGAAGCCATGGATCTTGAAGAATCAGGAGGGGATTTCTGGACATTGTGGAAGAATGCAGGAAGGTACACTGCAGGCGGGGGGAAGGGGCCTGGAAACACAGGCAGCTACGAACCAGGCTAGTACATTCAGGAAACTGGTACGTCGGCGTGACTGGAATGCATGGCACAAGTGGGAGGACGCTGGAGGGGGGCGTGTCATGGGAGTGTCACTGTGGAAACTAGGTTAGAGACAGTACCTTCCCATCAGTCTCCTCCAAGAGCTCTGAGTTGGTTTCGCTCCCAAAGCACCTGTTGTGTGCCAGGCACCGTGTGCGCTGAGCTAACTCCGAGAGACGTGAAGGTGACGGGCCTGCTGTCTGGTAGCTCTGTTGAGCAACTAAGAATCCTCGGTGACCAGAGTTCTGTGCTGATATAGAAACCCCTGCCCCAGACCTCGGAAGTCGGGGGTGAGAGCTAAGAGCGAAACCCAGGAGGGAATCCTAAGATATGGGGATGAGGAAATGGATTGTCATTATACTTCCTGACACCCAGTGCATTCTGAAGCATTTGTGACATTCACCTCAGAGAAGGTCAAGTCCAATGACTGATTCTATTGTTCCTTGACATCCAGCATCTCCCTCGGGTTCTCTTTATCCTAATTTTGCAGGGTGTTTCCCAATTTCTTGTTCATTTGGTATTTCCACCTCTTTTCTGAATTCTAGATTGGTATCTAAAAATTGGGCTTGGAGATATTTTGAAGTTTTTCAAGCTTATGTCTATATTCATTTGTGATGTAAAGACTAGATGTGTTAATGTAGTTAGAAAGCCAAAATAAGAGTGGTGTTATTTGTTTATTTATTTTTGTTTATTTATTTTTTGAAAGAGAGAAAGAGAAAGAGACCGAGCACGAGCAGGGATGGGGCAGAGAAAGTGGAAGACATAGAATCCAAAGCAGGCTCCAGGCTCTGAGCTGTCAGCACAGAGCCTGACGCAAGGCTTGAACCCACAAGCCATGAGATCATGACCTGAGCCGAAGTTGGATGCTCAACTGACTGAGCCACCCAGGTGCCCCTAGGATTAGTGTAATTTAAATTCTAAATATTAACCAATTTCAATAGATCTTTAAAATTTTTTTATATTTTTTTATTTTGGTAAAATATATATAACATAAAACCATTTGAACCATTTTCATCATGTAATTACTGGCATTAAGTACATTTACAATGTTGTGCAACCATCACCACTGTAATTTCCAAGACTTTTCATCACTCGAAACAGCAACTCTGTACCCATTAAGCAATAACTTCCCATCTCTCTCCTGCCCTAACTGCTGGGAACCTCTAATCTACTTTTTGTCTCCATGAATTGGCCTGTTCTAGATTTTTAAAAAAAATTTGTCTTTATTTTATTTTGAGCAGGAGAGGGCCAGAGAGAGAGGGAGACACAGAATCAGAAGCAGGCTCCAGGCTCAGAGCTGTCTGCACAGAGCCTGACGTGGAACTCCAACCCACGAACTGTGAGATCATGACCTGAGCCGAAGTTGGACACTTAACTGACTGAGCCACCCAGGCGCCCCTAGATATGTTTTTTTTTAATCAGCAGCATTGTACACAAAGTGTCCTTCTGTGTCTGGCTTATTTCACCTACCAAACATTTTCAGGGTTCATCTGTGTTGTAGCCGGTGTCAGAGCTCCATTCCTGTCTTTGGCTGAGTAACAGGCAACTGCACGGATGCGCCACATTGCGTTCATCCAGGTACCTGCTGCTGGACACTTGCATCGCTGCCACCTTTTGGCTAACGTGAATAATGATGCAGTGAACACTGGCACACAGGTGTCTGTTGGGTCCCTGTTTTCAGTTCTTTTGGTTATATATTCAAAAGACTGTTAAGTTCCTTAACAGCAAGGCACCTGTTTTATTCATCATGTTTCTACCCGCTGGTACCAGGTATAATGCATATATCACTGAGGAGTCACTTAATGTGGAGCTCCTCAGAATACCTGTGTGTGTTTCTTAATTTTAGGCAGTAGGTTGAATACACGAAGACTTGTTGCTGGGCCACAAAGCTAGTGTCCAGTGAACGTTTGATTTCCTGTTGGCAGGTGTCATCAAGGCAGGTTGTGAGTTTGAACTTCTTAGGAAGAAATCTCGTTAGCCTTAGACTGTACACTGCTGCCTGAAAGGCTGACTGGTCATTTCATTTTCTGTGGTTCTGTTTTTTGTTTTTAACAGCGAATGCATAAAGATACAACCAACGGATATCCAACCTGACATATTCAGCTACTTGCTGCACATCATGTACACGGGGAAAGGACCAAAACAGATTGTGGATCATAGTCGTCTGGAGGAAGGGATTCGATTTCTTCACGCCGACTACCTTTCTCACATTGCAACCGAAATGAATCAAGTGTTCTCACCAGAGGCTGTGCAGTCCTCAAATCTGTATGGCATTCAGATCTCAACAACCCAAAAAACAGCTGTCAAATCAGGGCTGGAGGTCAAAGAAGCTCCATCCGGGAACGGTGGCAACAGGGCTGCCATGCAGGCAGACCACCCGCAGCTGCAGCTCTCTCTCGCCATTGGGCTGGATGACGGCACAGATCCACAGAGGGCCCGGCCTGCCACCCAGGCCGCGGAGGAGTGCCAGAAGCCGCCGGTGTCCATCAAGCAGGAGAGATGTGACCCGGACTCTGTGATCTCCCAGAGCCACCCCTCACCCTCAGCAGAGGTGGCAGGCCCCACTTTCACTGAAAGTGGTATCAAAATACACTTATGCCATTACTGTGGCGAACGCTTTGATTCCCGAGGTAACTTAAGACAACACCTCCACACCCATGTGTCCGGATCCCTGCCATTCGGCGTCCCTGCTTCCATTCTGGAAAGCAACGACCTTGGTGAAGTGCATCCACTTAATGAGAACAGTGAGGCTCTTGCGAGCCGCAGGGTGGGCTCCATCGTTGTCAAGGAGAACGAGCAGCAGCCTGACCCTTCAAACCAGCGTACCGCCGAGCCTCTGCAGATCAGCCAAGTGTCTTTGATCTCCAAAGACACCGAGCCAGTAGAATTAAACTGTAATTTTTCTTTTTCAAGGAAAAGAAAAATCAGCTGTTCCATCTGTGGTCATAAATTTCTCCGAAAAAGCCAACTGCTGGAACACATGTATATACACAAAGGTAAATCTTCCAGGTATAACCGATGCCAAAGGTTCGGTAACGCAGTAGCCCAGAGATTTCAGCCGTACTGTGACAGCTGGTCCGATGTCCCCCTGAGAAGTTCTTGTTTGTCGCAAGAACAGTTAGAGTCATCCTGTGCCTTAGAGTCAGAGCTCACACAAGGAAGTGTGGACACTATCCTTGTGGAGTAGCAGTTTCTCCTCCATAATTTTTATATCAATTCTGAAAAAGAAAATTCACGTGCAGTTTTTGATTCATAAACTCTTTTCCTCCTCCAAGTCTGTTCACTTTTTTCTTTGCCATTTATCCATGTTTTTGTTTTTTAAATATGGAACGCTTCATGAATTTGTGTGTCCTTGCGCAGGGGCCACGCTAATCTTCTCTGTACGGTTCCAGTTTTAGTATATGTGCTGCCGAAGCGAGCACTGTCCATAGTTTTAAGTTGGTATTATTGGGTCTTCTTACTGTAGGATATAGTATACACACAGCTATTAAAATGTAACCTTTAAGTACAGCTGTGAACCTTTCATAAATCGCAATTAAGAAATCAGAAATCGACGGGCCTTGGTGGCTCAGTTGGTTGAGTGTCCAACCTGGGCTCAGGTTACGATCTTGCTGTTTGTGGGTTTGAGCCCCGCGTCGGGCTCTGTGCTGGTAGCTCAGAGCCTGGAGCCTGCTTCGGGTTCTGTGTCTCCCTCTCTCTCTGACCGTCCCCTGCTCATGCTCTGTGTTTCTCTCTCTCAAAAATAAATAAATGTTAAAAAAGTTTTTTTAAATTTTAAAATAATAAAAAATAATATTTTCTGCCTCCTAGGGAGTTAGTTATTTCTAATGCATAACTATATGTTATAATGTATAAAAATTTTGTCTTAGGGAATAGCTATAACAAATCATGAGTAGTTTTAAAATCACTTTTTACTTATTAGCTCTGTAGCATCTTACATGGCTTTTATTTATTTTTTCACATTGAGCTTACCTCATTTTTAATAAAAAATATTTTACTGAAAACAGAGAAACAGAGCAAATTCAAATATGAAAACAAAATCCTAAGGAGAGAAACAGAAATGTTCATACATGTAGATAAACATAGAGACAGAGCTTCAGATTGATCTGCCTTACTGACACCCAGTGTTGTTACCTTGATCTGGAATATTTTCTTAAACATCTTAAGAGCAATTTGAGATATTTTTATGACCAGAGGTTTACATCACCTTAGAGAGAAAAATGATAAAATACAAATTATCTTTCTACCCTCAGTGTCAGAGGATTTTCCTTATAGGCTGCCTAAGTTGATGTTAATTTTCTATCACTTGAAAAAGTAATTTTTCAATGACACAGCTTCCATTTTTTTTCTGGTCCATAAAACTAGCAGAGTAGACCCAGTGTCCTAGAACTAGGTCGAAAATCCATGATAGCATTCCCTTTGTGAATAAACTTAGCTCCTTTTTATAACAGTGAAACTTACAAAGCTAAAACACCAGAAAAATTAAAATTGATCGACTAAATGATGGATTGTCCTGCTTTATGTAGCTGGGGAATCACGGGTCGAACTTCACCACAAAGGATAGATCTAAATTGTTTCTGAAATGTTTAAATTTCAAAGATGAGATAGTCAAGAATAACAAAGCAGAGAGGCTTTAACACAGCCTCGTCTTTTTTTGCGTGCTGCCCTGTTAAATTCAAAGCCTCACAGACATTTTAATAAATCTGGTTGGGGAGGCTTACAATTTAACTGTATACAAGAACTCTGAGCGCCTTTATTGACTGCCTCCTTCTGAGGACATCTCCTGACAGCCTCAGAGTGGAGCCAGAAGGGAGCTCAAAGCGTAATCCAGCCCATCCTAAGGGTACAAAGGTTTCTCTGGGTAAACACTGAGTTTAGGTGACTTATGAAGTGGTAAGTTTCTCTTGAAGGCTGTACGGAGAAACCACCAGCCATTGTCTAAGGCAGTTGAGTTTCTCCCTAACAGAAGTGACTCAAGCTTCCTGGGGTGGATTGTTATGTGTTGAGAATAAAATCTAACTAGCTGTTATTATGTAGTTATTAGTTACATTGGGAGTGGCTAAAAACAAATGTGTTGCCCTTGGATGGGGGGTGAGAACTTAATCTAATCTTACACTTCAGCCATTTAAACCATTATTCAAACTTCTCGGCCCTCAAAAGATCTCATCTCATAGGGTGAGCACGCATATTAACATTGATTTCATGTATTTTAGGCAATTCATGATATATTCCCCAGCTCGTCTTCAAGTAAAATTTTATTTTTCTCCTTAGGGTAACAGTTTTTCTGATTTCTTCCTTCTCTGTTCTTTTCTTCCTGCTCAGTCGTTAGTCCTTGACATAAGAAGTGTGTAGCTAAAGGGTGGGATTGTGGGTGCATATGAGTTGAGGGGTAGGGTAACTGTTCAGGGCAGAGTCTGGAGAAATTGTTAATCAGCTTGTGGCTGATTGGCCATGGCAGACAACAGTATAGCTGATAGAGATCTATACTTGTTGGATGTTAAGAACATAATGATTAATTGTATTTTTATTCTCATCTGGATAGTTCCTTTTAATGTTAGAAATTCAGAGCAAATGTTCTTTCTTTAGTCTTCATAATATGCTCTCTATTTTAGGCAGTGGGAAACTGTTAACTCCATTTTATAGGAAGAAAGCCCCAACAGGTGGGTTCCAGGGAGTCAGTGAGTAGTGGTGTGGGAACTGACCCCAGTTTCTTTTTTTTTCATTCATTCAACAGGCATATTTTTAAAATAACTGTTACCTATATGATTAATGCTGTGCCCGGAGTGTATTTTTTTAAAACTTGATTCCTTAGTAAGAGAATCTACTTGTATGAAAAACGGTTCGTCCAGCTACCCTTTAGTTTTGACCACATCATCGTAAAATGTGCTGTAACTATAATATGTAAACCATATTATATGCTTTGCATGGTTACCAAGCTCTTAAGCTGGAAATGCTAGCTGCACCTTAATGTCTGAGGCAAATACGAAGCAGACAGTTTCTTCTTGGGTCAACTTAGCATTTTCTCTTCTTTCCAGATCCTACATATAGTTTTCTGGAGAAGGACAGACTTGTTTCAGGCTTTGTCCCTATTAGCATATTGTCAGAACTCTGGAACTCATAAGTGCAGTCTGTCTCATAAGAAAATCAAAATTTCTTGATTTATGTATCTTGAGAGTATTATTTCTTGCTCCATTTTTCTGACTTCTCAGTAGAGATAGAAGCAATCCCTACCTCACAGGGGTGTTGTGAGGAATTGTGTTAAATTCTCTTAGTATTATTTATAAAAACCAACCATATGAAGAAAACATATGTTCTGCAGCTAAACCCATTAACTTCGGTATTCCAACCTGTAAACTCTAGAAGTCTTAGAAGCCGTCATATACTATGTAATACTCAATAGTTACTTGACACGGTTCTTACTTTCATTTTTTAGAAATACTCTAGAAACAGCAATGTTGCGAGAATCCCATTTCTATTGTAGTTTAATCAGCAGTATTTCTCTTTAGACTTTAGGAAGGAGGATATTAGTTCACTGGCATTATTGGGAATAAGACCTTGCCAATTTCAGCTTCATGGAAAGTTCCCCCAAACATATTGTTTGCACATGAAAAAAACAAAGAACAAAAGCAATGGAGAAAATACCATTTTCATTTCTTTGCTGTAGGTCATCTAAAAAGTAAATGGAGACAAGAAATAGAGTGCAGATAATAACATAGTTATTCATCATGTTGTATTAAAATAATATGGGAAAGGCCTCACTTTAAACTGAAGGAAATACCTATTAATCATGGAAAGAGAGAGTCTACAAAATGGTATAATTTCATGAATGTTTTTCTGCCCAGGCAAATTCTTAGTATTGTAACCCAGATTCTTGACAAGTGTCATTTTTTAGTGGTAGTTGAGGTAAACAAACTAAGCTACATGAAGAGTTTTCATGATGTAATCTGTGTCTTTGTTTTAAGATAAGTGTAGCTGTAAGGTATTTTATTATAATTAATTTTTAAATTCCTAAGAGTAAAACCTGTAAAATGATTGTCCTTTGCTGTACTTCTATGTTTGTATGGTAAGACGGTTTGATAACTGGTCAGATTATACGGTCCCAAGCCTGGGTGTCTTAAATACAAGGAATCACAAACTGATATTTGTCTTCAAGACCTGGAAGAAGCCGTTTTGCTTCAGCGTGTATCTGTTCCACCCTTGATTGGCTGGTAGGTAACTGCTCCGATGCATTTGCCATCAACTGCCACCAGCTCTTCCATTTGGTGCCAAATAAAGTCATGTCAGAGTAGATCAAATATGAACTTAACATTGTTTCAAGGAAACTTGGATTTCAACAACGTGTGCAATAAGAGGGCCCACAGAAGAAATCCTCCGAGTACAAGTAACATGTGGCCAATTCAGGAGACCGCAGCGGAAAGCACATCGTATGGCTGACCTCTTCCACTTTATGTCCTGTGACTCTGCTTCAGAAACATTATTTTAGGAAGTTTTGTATCCTCTATTTGGAATGAAAATAGTGGATTTCATGTATTTTATCATGACGAATAAATGAATGTGACCTGATCCTAAACAAAACTTTTTTTTTAAGTGCAGCTTATAGACGGTGTTCTTGTTTTACAGCAGTGTCTGCCAAATGCCCTCCTAACACTGGGGTAAGGAAGTCTCTGTGCCAGTGACCATCTTGGATGTGTGATGCAAAAGTGCACCCGCGAGCCCAGGTCTTATCAACCATAATCTGTGTTTTTTGTTCATTTTTAAATTTTTTTTAAATTTATTTTTGATACAGAGAGAGACAGAGCATGAGAGGGGGAGGTTTAGAGAGAGAGGGAGACACAGAACCGGAAGCAGGCTCCAGGCTCTGAGCTAGCTATCAGCACAGAGCCTGACGCGGGACTCGAACCCACGAATGTGAGATCTGACCTGAGCTGAAGTCGGAGGCTCATCCGACTGAGCCACCCAGGTGCCCCATTTTTAAATGTTTTTTAATTTCATTTCAAGAGAGAGAAAGAGAGACAGAATGCGACCAGGGGAAGGGCAGAGAGAGAGGCAGACACAGAATGTGAAGCAGGCTCCAGGCTCTGAGCTCAGCACAGAACCCGATGCAGGGCTCGAACCCATAGACCATGAGATTATGACCTGAGCTGAAGTCAGATGCATAACCAGCTGACCCACCCACACGCCCAATCTGTGTTAATAGAAGATTCGTGTCCGAATCAAGTGCTTTCCAGCTGCCATCCTGGAAAGAAAGGTAATATCTAGCCACTGCCCAGTAGTTCCCTGCTTTGCTTCTTTTTTTCTTCCCTGTTTACTTATTTTCTCTAGTAACCTTATCCACAACAGGGGTTCTCAAACCGGCATGTATTAATCAGGGTTCTCCAAAGAAACAACCAACAGTGTGTAGTACAGACAGAGAGAGAGGTTGATTGATTATAAAGAATTGACTCACACAAATATGGAGCTGAGATGTCCCAAGGTCTACAGTTGACAAGCTGGAGACCGAAGAAGGCTAATGGTGTCATTCCAGTCCAAAAGCCAGCAGGCTTGAGACCCGCAAAGGCAGAAGAAGACCAGTGTCCCAGAATAATAGGCAAGAGAAATTCCCTTTACTCTCAGAGGGTCAGCTTTTTTGTTCCGTTCAGTCTTCAACTGACTGGATGCAGGCCACTCACTTAAGGGAGAGCAATCCGCTTTCCTCAGTCTACAGATTCAAATGTTCATCTCACCCAGAGAACACCCAGAATAATGTTTGTCCAAATATCTGAGCACCTGTGGCCAGTTGACACTTCAGGTTAACCATACACAGGGTGGTCCCCCTTACCATGGGGACATTTACAATGTAGAGATGTTTTTGGTTGTCACAACTGGGTTGGTTTGGGGAGGGGAAAGTTGCTACTGGCATCTAGTGGGTAGAGGCCAGGGATGCTGCTAAACATCTCACAGTGAAGGAGACAGACACCCCCCCCTAAATAATTATCCAGCCCCAGTAATGCTGAGGGTGACTAATCCTGGTCTAAAAGCTTAAAATAAGTTTCGTGATGGTTGTCAAGAACTACAGGAATACTTTCAGAGTATGAGATGTGTTCATTCAGAATCAAACTCTATTTGTATTATCTTCCATTCCAGCTCTTAAAAAATAAAAAAAAATGATTAAAAATCAGTTGTATTAAGCCACAAGGCAGTTTTAAATCTTCACATCATGTTGAATTAAACAGCTATGTCTCTTACAAGGTCTCTTTGTGAAATTAACAGATCGTAGGTTGTAATTTGTGTAAATTTTTAATCTGGCCAAAAGGTGGCACCAATGTATCTTTTAAAACTCCATTTTATATGAGGGTCAAATTTGGCATCACTGTTTAATTCACTATTTGGTACTTAGCTACTGCTGGGTCTTGTCTTAGTCATGATTAACAAGAATTTCCCTGGAATTCTATAATATGTTGGGCACCTCTGGATTTTGGCCTCTGTCTTTGATCAAGAAGCTTCCAATTTACAAGTAAATATTGGAGCAGCTGGGTTTTTTAAATTTAACACTTATTGTGATTGTTACATTGAGCTTATCTGAGGATTCTTGTCTTTAACAGTTAGTCCTTGCAATTTTAGTCCTCATCACATTTGCTCTTATAACTAGACATCAAACTCGGTTTTGGGTGTCCTGCCTAGTCAAGAGGTAAATCCAGGGACATTTGAGTAAATATTCCTTTGCTTCTTGACTCCTGTTTCCTTTCCTCACATTCACGTCCTGTGAGGTTGGCCTATATATTATTTTCTGGAATTTCCTTTTTAACGATGGCTCAACAACTGATTTTCTAAGCTGGTGGGTTGTTTTTTGTTTGTTTGTTTCATTTGTTTAAGTAATTTCTACACCCACAGAGAGGCTGGAACTCACAACCACCAGATCAAGAGTCACATGCTTTTCCAACCTAGTCAGCCAGGCGCCCCTAAGCTGGTGTTTATTGCCTTTCTTCCCTCACTTCCTTCCAACCAGTTCCATTTTCTGAGAAAACTGAGACTTCTTTAATAGAGTTCTTTTGCCTTCAACTCTTCTTGCCTTCCAATGCTGAGTGAGTGCACTGTGCCCTCTTTTTCTTTCCATTATTTCTGCTTGCAGTATTATTATTATTACCCTAGAACTTTGTATCTAATCACTAAATGCTTCTTTTAAGTTCATTTACAGCTGAGTAGCCAGTTTGGAGAATGAACCCACCTCCTGTCAGATAAATTATCTTCCATTGTTTATACAGTGTTGAAACTTTTTTCATTGAAACAACTTGGTGATGTTGTATCAAAATAATAGAAATAAAGTATCTTCCTTTGAAGTATTAAAAAACTATGGTGTCTTTTCGTGCCAGAAATCTGAAGGGACAGCACTTCCCTGGAAAGGGTTGTCTGCACACCTGAACTGGTCTTTGCTCTCCTGGGAATTGTGGGAGGGGCTCATGTGGGAAGGAAGCCTGAGGAGGTGGCTGTCATCAGCTGTCGTTGTTACCCCTGGTCTGGTCTGTCTGAATTTCTGGAAGGTCCATGTTAGTTAGATTCATGCAGACCTAATAGGCCCTGGAAGAATGGGGTCTTCTGAGTTTAGCTTTGCCACATTTTTCTGTAGTGGGATCCATATGGTACTTTGTCCAAACCATATGTAGGTAAATATCTAATTTAAATTAAAAAAATTTTTTTTGGTAGTTGGCATTTGTTCTAAGTACCTCATAGGGAGAAACATCTAAAGAATATATGGTGGTTCTTTAGAAGGACATAACATTTGCAAAGGTAAGAGAAAAGCTTTCAAAATGCAGACCAGAGAATCCAGCAGAACGTCTGTTTTTTGTTTTTTGTTTTTTAAATCTGGACCACTTCTCATTTTGCAGCATTGCCCTTCTTACACATATGTGCAAAGTCTGGTGCTATGAGCTTGGTGGTTCTTGCCTTCCATCACAATCTTTTAAAATGTGGGAGGAAAGGCATATAAATGGAAGCCTCCTTTTTTATTTTAAACATCTCCTGTTTCACTGTTAACACCATCACAGTTTTGCAGATCTCTCAAACTGGTGGCTATATTCAGAGCCACCACGTATGGCCATGTAGATCATACACAACAGACGCGAGGGGGCGCCACTCCCTGGAGTGACTGCTCCTGCAGTGGAGCGGTGCACCTTGCACAGCGGTGCATGGCAGCCTTGCCTTCCCTTCTTGGTTTAAACATAGGGCTTAAGAAGCCCTTATTTTGAATTTCTGCAGTGAAGTAGCAGTTTCCACTGATGCAGTCAGGAAATTAACCTAAAATACACATGTGGTATTAAAAAAATAATGAAATCAGAATAAGAAAAAAAGACTTCCTAGGTGACACGACTATGTCAAAATCTGTAGAACTGTGCACAAGGAAGAGTGGATTTTACTATATATAATGATTACCATTCACTATTAAACTTCCACAGATCAGAAGAAACACATCAGGCAGACATGAAGGGTATAAAAGAAACCCATAAAACTAAACAGACAATTCTAAGTAAATTCACTATGAAATCAATGCAACTGCTGAGAAGGCTGTTTGTGGCACATCCGGATAAAAGATTATAAAACACATTTCATACATTTAACCCATTGAACATCTTAGCTGAGCCTAGTGACTTTTTTACTGGAATCGAGTGGTGACCTAGTGTTTTGGCACTCTGAACATCTCAGCCTTACCCAGAATAGAAGGATAGTTCTAACTAGGTCAGGAGGATGGAAATGCTTCCGTTTTGGATGATGTCTTTAAAGAAAGGCAATAGTTGAAGTTTTTATGCCATAAATGGCTGTTCCACAGGGAGCGTCTGCATTGTAATTTACATATGAGGCTACTTGATGGATCTGAGCATGCGTCCCTATAGCTGCAGTAGTTGTGACTGACTGACTAATCACAGATGTGGTCCGGAGATGCCTTGTAGCCATACTGACTAGAACTTCCTGTGCTCCGAAGGTACAGATGTCACAATACAGATTTGGGAATAAAAGGTTCGAGTACAAGTATACAAATGACTTTTGTGTCACCCTGTGTCCCCCACCTCCCTGAGTTCAGAAGTGGAAGGTCTGGGTTTCATGGCCATAAGTACAGCTGTGAAAAGCTGAATCCTTGCCCCATAATTGCACAGCAATAAAAAATCAAGGCTGAAAGTCCTATTTGAGTTTAGCCACAAAATGAGTCAATAGAGGAAGTGCATCTTGTCTTGCTAATGTGCAGAAAATGCTGCACATCACCACCATTGCTGTTATGAGCTGGAATTTATAATTTTCTTTTTAAGTTTGTTTATTTTGAGAGCATGCATGAGCACGTAAGTGGGGGAGGGGCAGAGAGAGAGGGAGAGAGAAAATCCCAAGCAGGTTCTACACTGTCAGCATGGAGCTCAACACAGGGCTTGATCCCATAACCCTGAGACCATGACCTGGGCCCAAAACCAAGAGCTGGACACTCAACTGTCCAAGCCACCCAGGCACCCCTACAGAGACAAGTTTCAGTTTGGGACTTTTCTAGGCTGGGAGCCACCACACCATCCTCCACTCATCTAGGTTTTCTTTAATTATTCATGGCACCTGTGCCCAGCTTTGCTGAGGATTTTCTGCAGATGTGTAGTGTGCTCATGTACAAATACATATAATCTTCTTCAACTTGTGATGGGCTTATGTCCTAATAAACCCACTGTAAATTGAAAATATCCCAAGTTGAAAATGCATTTAATATGCTAAACCCACTGAATATCATAGCTTAGCCTAGTTACCTTAAACATAGCTCAGAACACGTACGTTAGCCTACTTTGGGAAAAACTATCTAACAAAGAACCTATTTAGTAGGTTTATTTAATATAAAAGTATTAAATATTTCATGTAATTTATTGAATACTGTACTGGGGGTGAAAAACAATGGTTGTATGAGTATAGAAATTAAATGTATCAGTTATTGACCCTTATGATCACGTGGTTGAATGTGAATTGTGGCTGTTGCCACCTAGCACCACGACAGAGGATCCTATTACTGTTAGTCTAGGAAAGATCAAAATCCAAAATTCCAAGCATGGTTACTACTGACTGCATGTTGCTTTCACATGATCATAAAGTCAAAGAATCGGGGCATCTGAGTGGCTCAGTCGGTTAAGTGTCCAACTGTTGATCTCAGGGTCATGAGTTCAAAGCCCTGTGTTGGGCTTCATGTTGAGTGTGTAGCCTACCTAAAAAGAAGAAAAAGGCCCTTGACCTTCACTGTCCCAATGAAGTGAAAAAATCCTTAGTTGGACAACACTCTCAGAAACTCAAGCCTTCATGATCTGAGGCCTTCGGCTGGGGCAGGCACTCACAAAGGGGTCAGGGAGTCCAGACTTTAGCAGTAATGGTGGGTCTAAAAAAAAGATTCACAGAATTGCCTGTGAAAGCAAGTCTTGCAAAGGTGGAATATCTTTCTTTTACAATAGAATTATGATTTAATAAGAATTTTTTAATTCTGCAAAATACCCTATATACTATATACATTAGTAAGACATATTGCTTTGGAACACATTTTAGTTTTAGGACACTACTCTATTTTCTTTTTAAGGTAATCTCCACACCCAAAGTGGGACTCAAACTCATGGCCCTGGGATCAAGGGTCACATGCTCTACTAACTGAGCCAGCAAAGTGCCCCAGACACAGTCAACTTTAAACTGGTCCCAAGATTTAGAAAGAACAATCTTTAATAGAAGCCCAATTATTACCACTGCGCTGTGCTTAAGGAAAAACAGGGCTGCCAATGTTAGGGGAATATAATCAGTGTCTCTGTAAACAGAACTTTTGAAACACCCAGCTTTAGCAGCAACATTTGAATAATTTAAGCATTTTCATATCAAGATTCCTTAATTATTTGGAAAACCATAAAGATTACTAACGATTATTAGGTTAATATAATGTAGAAAAACAACTAATGAGTATAGAGAGGATGAAAATCAGTGCACTTTTGACACATTTATAGATGGCATCAAAGTCAGAAATGCCCTTTATTTATTTCATTCATTTTTTGAGAGACAGAGAGACAGAGCAAGCAGGGAAGGGTCAGTGAGAGAGGGAGACACAGAATCTGAAGATAGGCTCCAGGCTCCGAGCTAGCTGTCAGCACAGAGCCCGACGCGGGGCTCAAACCCATGAACCACGAGATTATGACCTGAGCCGAAGTTGGATGCTTAACCGACTGAGCCACCCAGGTGTCCCCCAAAATGCCCTTTAGATGGATAGATAGTTCAATGAAATGGAATTCAAGTTTGAGGTGTTTGTGTTTCTCTTTGCTGTAAGTGGGCTCTTTTTTTTTTAAGCTTATTTATTTATTTATTAAATAGTTTATTGTCAAATTGGTTTCCATACAACACCCAGTGCTCTTCCCCACAAGTGCCCTCCTCCATCACCACCACCTCTTTTCCCCCCTCCCCCTTCCCCTTCAACCCTCAGTTCATTTTCAGTATTCAGAGTAGTCTCTCAAGTTTTGCATCCCTCTCTCTCCCCAACTCTCTTTCCCTCTTCCCCTTGTCCTGGTCCTTCTTAGGTTTCTCCTGTTAAGTTTATTTATTTTGAGAGAGAGAGAGAGAGAGAGAGAGAGAGAGAGAGAGAGAGGGAACACATGAACAGATGAGAGGCAGAGAGACAGAATATCCCAAGCAGGCTCCCCACTGTCAGCGCAGAGCCTGATACAGGACTCGAACACACGAACTGTGCGATCATGACCTGAGTCGAAACCAAGAAGTCAGACACTTAACTGCTTAACGGACTGTGGGCCACCCAGGAGCCCCTGCAGGTGGGCTCTTCTAGGCAGATCATTGTAACACCCGTCCAACACCCAACCAGCAGGGCAGAACTCCTGGTAACGCTAAGTCAGTAGTTTCATCAGTGCGATCTTTATACTTTTAGGAAATAAACATAATATACCAAATTTCTCTTAAATGATTAGGTAAATAAAATAAGCATGAGCCAATATAACATTTATTCTATATTAATAGTACATATATTAATTCAGGTTGAAACCTTTTTTTCTACAGAGTATTTCTTTAATATTAGCATCTGATCCACAGTCCTATAGAACTAATTTTAATGTGAAATACAAAATGGAATTTTTACTTTCGTAATAGCTCATCCACTTAACATTTTTTACAGACAAAGAACTACTATAAATATGTAACATTATGCAGGCTTTTTTCTGCACCTGTTCACAAATCATAATGAATATAACTGTGTAACTATTTAGAAACTGAATGCTTTTTCAAACTGTCCCTGGATTTAGATGATGAACCCCCCCCCCTCCACTGGACGAATGAGCCAGCGTCTCTTTATTCTCCCCTCTCCGGTACCCGTGATGCTGCGCTGCCTGTGACCCTCTGCCTTACTTCATCCCGGCCTCAGTTCCCGAGGTCGCTGCTTGCCTGGATTGAGCTCTTGGAGGGCTGGGAGCCCGTCTCGTTCACCAAACAGTGCTGGGCATATGTTATACCCAACACATGTTGAACCAAATTGAATTTAATCAGGACATCTAAATTTCATGTAGCTTCCTTCTGTTTAATTTTTGTAACTAAATAAGGATTGCGAGAACTTTTTTTCAAAAATGTATCATATAGTGTACTATTGATCGACATTTTGAATTCCGTATAATAAGAAACTTGATGTTACACAATAAGACATCATAGGAATTGGGACCTAAAGAACCCAGAACCGTAAATGAGGACTTTAAAAAAAGGCAGAAATGGGAGGCATAAAAGTCAACCTCTGATGTACCGAGTATCAGATGAAATTAGAAAGACTACGTATCTCAATAAAGTTGAGGTTAAAAGATCTTTCCAAACAATGGGATTCTAAAGCGTGACAATTATGTAAAAAATTCTGCTGTACACCCCCCACCCCTGCAAATTAACGCATAACTATAAAAAATAAGGCAACTGGAAGTTAAACATTTACGAAGTTAACTCTGGATTGCATGCAGAAGCCCACTTGACTGGTGCCCTCCCATGACGAAATGGCCTTTAGCAGTAAGGCTTTTCACAAATACTGGTGAAATAAGATAATCTCTCAGAAATAAATCAGAGTTTCTTAGACTCCACTAAATAGTAGACCAATTAAGATCTTTGTGCTGTCAAATGCGTTACCTTGAAAGAAAATTATGCAGATAGCTTTTCTGAAGAACTCCATTTGTGCCACATGCTTATTATTCTTTGAAGTGGAGGAGGTGGCAGGGAACATAATTTCTGTTTGAAAGTTCTTTTGTTTTCTGCTGCCTTTACTTGATGTTACCCAGTACTATTTTTATATCCTATAAAGTACTTTGAGAAAATGTTAAGTGAATAGTGCTACAGAAAATAAGAGAGGGTTTTCATATTCACTGGGTTGTAAAGCAAAGTGAATAATACTTGAGTCTTAAAAGGGGGAAGATAATATGGTGAAAAAATTAACAAGCATCCAGTAAACCAACCCACCTAAGCTCAAAGAGAAACTGAATCCCAACTAATTAATAAATGTTCATTAAAAGTAGGATTTATACCACAGCAAATTCAAGTTAAAATTAATGTAGCGTTATTGAATCGCCTTTTAAGTGATCATTTTAATCATGTCAGATGGATATGAATTAAATAGGAACCTACTTAAATTCATTTACTGTCTGGTGTATACGGTCGAATTGCTTAAAATAAATACAACCGAAATGAAACATTTTATATAAGAGGCTTTCAAGTTATCTGATTCCTGCTTGTTTCTACAGAATACAGTCTGGACCACCTTAGAATTCATTTCATAGGATTTGGCCATGTGGCAGGTGTATTCAGATGGAGACCAATTAATTTCTGGATTCCTTTTTCAAACTGGAATCCTACTTACTTAACTCACCAGATATTCTGAATAGGAAAGATTAAGGAAAAACCACTTAAGATGAATGCAAGTAGAGTATACATCTTACCACAGAAACAATCAATTATAATACATCTAACCAAAAATATATATCAAACCGTAGTGGAAAAGAAAAGTACAAACCTAGGACTAGAGGAAGTGTTTTTTCTTTAACAAAAATAATTACACATATTTGTCTCACATGTTTTTAAAACTCCCAAAGAAATATGCCTAAACCTTCCAAACTATTTTCAATCACTGGCAAGTGCTGTGCTCTGTACTCATTTATGAGAGATTACTAAAAAGTTTACAATGCAAGCCATTCTTGTGGTAAATGAAGACAGGATTCTTCAAAACACTGTTAAAACGCACCAACTTTGATCAGGTTTTTAACAATTGTTCACTTTTAAATATGATCTGATATTTGCTGGTAGCTGGTAGCCATCCAAGTCCATTAGCACCACACAGAGTGAATGAAAAAGAGTAGATTTAGGGAGAATGACTTAGCAGTCTTTTTTAAATGCTTAAAAATTGTATACTGAAAGAAATTCATTCTTGGGTCATGTGTTTTGAAAATCCACTTTCATGTTGCCAAATTGAAGGATTTTTGTGGGTTTCTGCTCCCAAGGTTATAGGCATGAAGGCAGGAAAGTCTGGGGGGATAATTTTGCACCTCAGGAAAGAATCTTGCTAATAATATCCATTATTTGGTTCAGTTCCAAAGTCAGATTAGGTTTTTCTGCCAGAGGCCCCAAGAGGTACTCACAGCAAGAAATGAAGAAGGTTCCATAGGACAAATTAGCACATACCTTCTATACATGATAATGCTGGAAGTCACCTAGATCATTTCCAATCACCCAATATGCACTCATTTCCCCAAGAATGTATGAATATTCTTTAACAAATACCTTACAACTCAATTTCAAATGGCTAGTTCTTCATACTTCATCCATTTTCGGAGTAATGCTGACACTTAGTGGGGGACTCCACAGTTTGAATCTTTACCTGTGAGGTAGGGAAGTGTACTGAAGTATTATGGCCATGTGACACAAGCAAAGATCAAAATGGAATTACTTTTTCAAAAAATACAGCAATCATTAATGAGATCAATGATTTAAATACCAAATAAAATGCAAATGAGCCCTTGTTATTATTACATTAAGTTCATTTTTTTTTGTAAGGGATTAGCTGGATTGAAAATACTGATGAAAAAGTTACTTTTCAAAATCCATGTAAAATGTTTGTTCCTGGTATCTCAACACATAGGCACAATGAGAGAACACTGATATTTAAAATACAATGTGCTTTAGCGATAACTTTGCACTTTCTATTCAGCTATGTACTTGGCTCCTTCTTGGTCAAGAATGAGTAATATTTTCATTCAGTTATTATGATTTCCTAGTACCTTTAACTGCCAGGCTGGCTTTGAATTCATGTTCCCTCTTTGAGGAGAGTTGATGAATGTGGTCTCCAGAGAAGCAATCCTGTAAGATGAACCCTATGTTATCTGGGGCAGTTTGCCTTCCCCTGGATGGAAAACAATGATCTCACTCTTTTTGTTTTTGCTGTTGCTGTTTAGCTTTTTGGGTTTCGTTTCTAAACTCTTCAGTAGCCGACCCCATGCAGAAATGGCTTTATACAGGTCTGCTGGAGGCAGAAGATGGAGAGGGAAAATGCCCTACCTGTGTCTACAAGTTTGCACTTGGTAATTATGTCTGTTTGAAGTAAATCGTGAATAGCTTTTGTATAGTATTTAAGCAGGACTAGAGAAACACTCAAGTTTAATTCAAATATGCACAAATTTCTGCTGAAATTTGGAAGAGGCAATATTATTTTGAGGTACGACTACTGCCTATGAGTCTGTAACAACTATAAATCACATGTACACAAAAACAGCTCACCTAATTCACCATTTTAAACATAAAAGTGCACTGAGGGAAAAAAAAGTTTTGAAAATCGAATGTGAGGTTTACCTATTCACAGGACTGAACTATCAAAGGGAAACCAGGCTTTGTGACATCAGAGAGCAGAAGAGAGTTTTACGTCACACCGTTAAGTGCTCAATTAATACAGCTTCCTTCCCCAAGCACCCCAATCTCCACATGTCATTTTTGCAACTCCCTGTATGTCACTGTGCAGTGCAATCTGTACAGGCTCCCTCTCATCCAGAAGTGACTACATCTCAGGGGGAGGAAGGGTTTTATATATTTAATTCTTTAGCACTTCTGGATTGGAGCTATACCTTTAAATTCCACAGATGATAAACCTCTCATTTGTTACTGAATAAGAAATGCCACAAATATGTAAAATAATTCAGCATTAAGCTTTTTCTTTCCTCCCATGATCTGGAAATTAAGTCACTGCAGAAGATTGTTTATTTTATTGTCATCAGAGCCCATTTCATTAATCAGCTGTTCTATAGACAATTGGATAGCATTTTTGACAAGAGAAGAAGCCGTTTCTTTTAAGAGGGTTTCGTATTGTTCTGAAGTTCTACCCTCGAAACCACTATCATTAGCAAAAACCCCTATTTGCTCATTTTCAATTGAAATTAAGAATTGCTTAGGGACGTTTTTAGATTTCTTAACATCAAATTCGCTGATTTCAGTGTCTGTAATAATAATAGCAATCGGCTCCATTCTTTTGCTTTCTTCTGGTTTTGGTTTCTCTGCAGTGACCTCATTTCCTCTAAGTTCTGATTCCTGGCTCAGTTCAGTATCTTTTGGCTCACTCCCTTCAGCAACAATCTCTTCACTTTCGTGCTGTTTCTGATTTGGTCCACTTTCTAGGATATTGTTTTTGGCCTCTTCCACACTTTGCTGATCTGGGATTGCAGGCAAGGGAGGAACATCCGAAACCACCGGTAGTTGATGTGTTTCTGAAGTTTCAAGCGGGCTTGCCTGCTGGGGTTGAACCCTTCGTTCTTCCTCTGTCGTTTCAGTATCTCTTTCAAGGACTAGAGTTCCCGTGTGGATGGCAGGATGCCCTGTGTCTGACCCAAGTTCCACTGCAATCACTTTTTCCCCAGGCGCAGCTGTGCGGTTGCTCACATTTGGCTCACAGACCTCATCGCCCCCTTTCTCTGAGACATCTTTACTCACGTCCTGGGGCAACTTGGGCGTGGCTGCCTGGTCATCCAATTGAATGGTCAGAGCTTCTGTACCCAAACGTTCAGCCTCTCCCTGGACTCTGAGGCTGCAGTCGGAGTCTTCTGTAATTTTGGAACGGCTACTTCTTTTTTCTCCTTTTGAGAATTTTATGCAGGGAATCTTAAGTCTGGATTTTGCCTTTTTCTTAGAAAGATCAGTGTCCTCAGCACTGATTTCAGGTTGCACTTGAGCCTCAAAGGGCTTTTGCTGCTTTGAAGATGCTGACCTTTTCCTGTGTGTTACAAGACGTTTGATTGACGCCCAGGCCCCCCCAGGGGGCTGTGGCTGATCAGAAGCTCCTGCTTCTGGGGGACAGGTTCTTGCTGCACCAGCAGCTTTAGAGCTAGCTTTGGGCTTCATTTCTTTGGCTGCTTTCTTTCTTCTCTTGAAGCAAAGCATTGATGCTTTTTCCTCCTGCCGCTCATCTTGAGGACTAACTTCTGTTGGTCTCTTCTCGTCCTTGCTTTCGACTTGAATTTCAGAAACTGTCGCTTCCATGTTTACATTACACTTGTTCGTTCTCTAGAAAACTATATTATTTCTTCCTTAGCAGACTTTATGACAGAAAAGTGGGCAAAAATATCATACAAAGAAAAATTTCTTCCAGATGTATTCACTCCTTTTGTCTTACTCCATACAGTTATTTTAGGTGGTTTCTCCAGTGTACAATTCCTAGTTTCTCTATTACTTGTAATTTCTCTCTTTAATTTCTTCATGAAAGCCCTTTATGGGATAGATTTTTATTTTACTTAAGGATCAACCTGATGAGAGAAAAGAGAGTGGCATTTTATTTCACCATCAGCCTACTGTCCTCCAGGAAAACAATTTCCTAGATTTCTGTCAGATGTGTATGATTCTGCCAGGCATGTTTCCCATATAATAACTTACTAAAATAACTGGAGAATTGAAAGATCAGAAAGATTCCCATGTGAATTTATTTTCCTCTACTCTGTTAAAACTTCATCTTGCATTACTGGCAAATCTGATACCAATTCTTTCAGTGTGCTGTCTTTATGAATGCTTATGACTCAATTCCAAGTTAACAAACAAACAAATATTAACAAAACAATGAAAGGCAAGGTGATAAGCAAGCTAGGGTCATTTTGATTACATGCAATAAAGAATTCTACAGCTGCAAAGGATTTTAGAGATTTTTCAAGTCCAGCCAGATGAAGAATTGAGCTCCAGAGTGGGTGGTTGGACTGCTGAAAGCCCTACAGTTAGAGAAGGTCATTGCCAGAGTGAGAACTGAAGACTTTGCCTCTCCAATGTTCTTTCCATTCTACCATAAGGTTTCTGTTCTAAAAATGTATGTTCCATCAGGGAGGTGCTACTTTTTATACATACTCTTGGGAAATTTAACATCATCATCATTCCTCACTCTTAAATTTAGTTGTGTAATTTTGACATTTCCCCCCCTAAGTATCTACTGTTCAAAAGTCAAAGGTCAGTAAGAGTGAATGAGAATAAATAAAAAACTAACATTTATTGAGCAGCATCTGTGCATTAGGGATGGCTAAGCACTTTTACATACGTCTCTAATCTTCCCCACAACATCACACAGTGAGGAGGTGCTGGTATCACCATCTACAGAGGAAGAAACTGAGGCACAAGACAGTCAAGTAACTTGCCTGAGATTACACAGCTGGTACGTAACAGAGACTGGATTCAACCAAATATTGCATGTTTCTGAAGGCCATGCTCTGAAAGTGAGCAATTTTCAGGAAAATGAATTATTTGGAGATACTAATCTGCACTGGATTCACTAGTCAAAAATGTTTTATGGTTATTTAACCATAATGCAGCCCATGAACTCATAAATGAACCAAGACTAGACTGGGTTCTTGTTATTTTAAAATCAAGCTTCTGAAATTCCTTATATTTTGTTTTCCTGGTTCTGGAACTAATTAGAGATCCAAAGATAATTGCTAAGCTTTGTGACTGGCAAACTGATTAGTTATATATAAATATAAAATTAATCCACAGACTAGCGTGACAGCACCAATGACCACAGATGTGAGGAGATGATCTTAACAAAAATATGAATTTTTGTTGCTCTTCTAAAATTAGCAAGGGGACTCTTTCCTTGTACTATTTTTATGTAAATCCTTTAGCACTGCAGGTTTCTTTGGGCAGCTCTTGATTCTATGAACCACAAAAGGAACTGGAACTCTGCAAATCGGTTTATGATCTCAGTATTCCCTTAGGTTGGAGGTGCATACTGGATGCCCATGACAGAAGGACAGGGTCGTCGGAGAACAGCGATGGAACTAAATAAAATATGAATACTGGACAGTGTCCCTCCTTGCACGATGCTTCCGTAGTCCTAGAACCACAGCTGATTACTGCTAAGTCTTCTCATGTCCTGGAGTTCTCAGCACCTAAGCGTGTTCACCAACCAGGGGATGTATAACTAATAGAAATATTGAAATTGGCCATGTCTAAGACGGTATGATTTGAAATTGCCCTGGATTGCCCAAAGACAACTGCCTGAGAAGCTCACTTGAACGGGTAACTTGGTAGAAAGAAAACAAATCCCCCAAACCTAACTGAAAGGGGGGAAATACTATCTGTAGACACTACAACTTTGAAGAACGATAGTCTGCGGAGGATTCCTCCTTAGCCAGCAGGGTACTTTGGCCGCCGCAGTTATCCTAAAGTCCCTGTTGTCATTTCCTGACAGAATCGCAAGTCAAACGCGGCTCTTCTCCTTGAGCAGAGAAGCTCGGAGGAAAGAGCAAGCCCTCCGCGAGGAAAGCGGGGACTCTCCCGGGGCCGGAGGCGGGCCGCCGGGGGACGGCGTCTCGTCCGGCAGGACGCGCCGCGGGGCAGGTGCTGGAGCGCACGACAAAGTACTCAAAAAGGAAAGTGCCGGGGGCGTGGGGCAGAGAGCCCTGCTTCAGGCTATGTGCACAATTACAAAGGCCAGGGACCCCAAATCACATTTCCCTCAAACTAGGGCAAGGAAGGAAAAGCGGTCCCCGCCACCCCTGCTATCAGGACGAGCGGTAACGCGAAGAGGGTAGGTGGGCACAGCTGACTCGGCTGGAGATTCCGGAGGACGAACGACCCTCCCCCGGTTCTTACCGTGGCCACCGCGGGGACCCGGGTTGCGGGCGCCCACCCCGCCGCGCAGGCGGCCAGGGGACCTGACCCTGGTCCAGGCCCCCTTCCCTGCCACCCCCTCGCGGTCCCTCACTTACCGAGGGCGCGGGGGTGCCCGGCGACCCTGCTGCCGAGGTCAGGGGGCGGCTCGTGGGGCCGGGCGCCCCGGCAGCCGGGAAGCCGCCTCGGTCGCACCCGCAGCGAACAACCCTCTGCAGTGGGACCGCAGCCCGCGGCGCCCCCTCCCCAGAGAGCCGGAGCGAC
>NC_043708.1:34975885-35164842 GCF_006229205.1 Suricata suricatta
AGCACTGCCCCCGCCGCGTGGGAGCTCACCGGGCGCTTCTAGCCCCCGCGCGGGCCCCCGCCGCGCGACCACGTCCGGCCAGGGGCGGGGGACCCCCGAAGGGAGAGCTGGCAGATGGGATGGGGACAAGGAAAGTGAGCCCCGCAGTTCCTGAGACGCAGAGTAGCAAAACCAGGTTTCAAATTATTGACACTCCCAGTGAAGCCCCCTCAACACACCAAATAAGCAGGCATCACGTTTTGAAAGGATTCAAAACTGCTGAGTGAGAGCTCATTTGGAGAGAAAATTACATATGTGAATTGAAACAAACAAAAACCAAACCGAACCAAAACAAAACAAAAAAACCACCCAAAACCAAACCAAAAACAACCAAACCAACTTTCCTAGGAGTGGCTTTGGGTGTAATGGTGTTATGGTTCATTGCCAAACGGACTCTCAGAGGCCCAAGACCTAGATAGACCCTAATCTCCCTAGTCTAGGGGCGCAGGTAGAAGAGATGCAATCTGTGTGCGGAGGAGGTCAGAAGGGCACAGGAACCCAAGTTTCCAAAGTCTGCTTAATCTTAACCCTCAGTTAAGCGGGAGTGGGGATCAGGAGATGGCTTTCCTCCGGATTCCAGTCCCAATCAAAGGGCACAGACAACATCTATCCTCCCCCCTGACTGGATGACAACGTTGTGTACTTTCATACATGTTCTGGGTCTTTATCTAAACCAGTTGCTAGCGTAGTGAAACGCACCGCAAGCACTTCTTTGTACACTTAGCGCATCGGTTTCATTAACCAATGAGAGGTGTTGCTGTGAGGGCTTGGGTGACATGCTTCAGGATTAGCAGCACCTACCAGGGCATTCCTGGGAGTTCCAGCAGGGAGGTCCTCCCGGGGTTGCAGTTCTGGGCTCCTCCGGGGGCCTCCCATGGACACCATCCACATGAAGAACCTATTAAGTGGGAGCAAAGAATTACTGGAAAGCGATTGTACTTACCTCATTCTTTGATAGGACCCTGATCTTCAGGGAAATTAATCTGTTATCTGCTTTTGGGTGTTTTTCCAGGAATATATTTTACCTTTGTGAGATTCTGTAGCCCTCACTGAGACTTAAGAAAGAACCATTAGGACACAACAGCTGAATCTAAGTTGTCAGGGTCTTAAATTCACAGGTAAAGTGAACAGAAGAGCTGTAACACAGGAAAATCTTTAAGCATCTACTTTAGTGGTAATTAAGAATTCAGTTTATTCTTGTGCAGACAGCCAACACCAGCCTGTGAAAATGCCATTTATATCCCCAGATGGGTTGCTAACCTTGCTGACACTTTTGAACTTTAAACAAGCCAGAAGAAATCCATGCCACTCATAAACTGAAGTGCTATTAGTCATGGAGATCCAAGTTTTCCCAAATCTACTAGACATGGGCGTTTACAACAATTTCAGGCAAAAATAAGATGAACTGATCCAGTTGAAGATAGGGTAGGACAGCTGCCTTATTAGGCAGGAATTGGAAATAACACAAGGGACAGGTTAAAAACAATAAAGGCCATCTCAATGACTTGTGGATCTTCTTCTACTTGCTTGTCTTGGGGGGGAGAAAAAAGACCAGTGGAAGGGAACTGCTAAGAGGTTGAGGTAAATTGGTTTTGTATTTGAAGGGAAGATTTCTTTAAGGTATATTTCAAATAACTCATCCCCAACCTCCACATGCGTGCGCACACACACAGACACACAGAATATAGTACTATAAATAAAATACTGCACTGTGGTTTTTCTTTAGGATACGACCAGAAACTGATGCCATATCTGAGCTTTAAGAACTGTATCCAGTACCTCATGCATGAAAGAAACCTGTCATCCCTGAACTCACTTACGTGACAGTTGGTAAGCTATTACCCGTATCGTTGTCTGCTACTCCATTAGTAGCTTTTCATTATATAATGAGAAACAGGCTATAAATATATTTCTCCAATCTGATGAGAAATTATCCTACCTACAGTTTATCTTGTTAATATCACCAGACATGGCGTGCCAATAGAATAGCTTGCATGTTTATCTGAATTCATCTTTATCTGATCTCAACTGATCATACCATTTCTCCCATCATGGCCCTCACCCACCCAGGGCCTGGGCCTGTAGCTACCAAAAATGGTTTAGAACTCCTTAGCAGTAATTACAAAAATTTTAGAGACCTTCTGGGAATCAGCCCACTAGCCCCTTCCCCGGTACACCATTAAATGAACCTGTGGCTCATGTTCTCTGGTATATTTTGATCCGTTTCTGGGCCTCATCAGGTTGTACCAGTGAACACAAACTCAATGGCAGTTCTGTCGTAATCTATTTTACTTGACAGCACTCACATGCTGCCTCTCCTGAACTAAGAGTGTGATGTGCATCTTCAGTGCATGGCAACAGTCTCTGAAGTACAGAATAGCGAAGCTCCAATCTGTTCATCAGGAACAAAATATGGGGAGGGAAAGCCTTAGTGGCCCAGAGAAGGGTTAAGAATGGGAACAGGGATGCCAGTAATCTGGAAGGGCTCCTCACTCCAAGGTAAAGACACCAGACTTTGGCAACACATACTAATATGTACCCTGAGCACTAACGTTTCTGTAGGTCTTGAATTTAGGTCTTCAATTAGCCTGCAGTTTTTTTTTTTTTTATCCTTGATTCTCTTTATCCTTTAAAAAATTTTTTTTTAAATTTATGTAATCTCTACTCCCAATGTCGGGCTCAAACTCATGGCCCTGAGACCAGAGTCACATGCTTCACGAACGGAGCCATCCAGGTGCCCCTCGTCACCACATTCTTAACCACAGATTGAAGAATCAATGGCACAAAACCCCTTGCTATTAATAGTTGCTCAGCAGCCTTCCTGACCTCTTTATTTCTTCCCTCTGCTTCTCCCACCTTTCATCATCCCTTCCTTCAAGGGGGAAGTGAAACGGGCACAGCTTTCCACCTGTCACAAATGGGAAGTCTACTTTTGCACCACGTGGCAGGGGCTGCCTTCCAGGAACAGCTCTGATGGGCACAATGATAGTCAAGAGCAGAGGCCTAAGAGTCAGAAAACTTCAACAAGTCCATCTGGCAGGCAGTGAGTAGTGCAACTGTGAAGTCTGCCTTTCTGTAAAATGGAGATATAAACCTGATCTACAAATATGTTCTGTTAAAATTTTTTTCTACACATTTCTAGCCAAAGGTCCCACTCTGAAGCTAGAGGTCACTTTTGAGCAATTCCATTGGTAACAATTTACCCAACACGTGTGCTTCGCTGCAAACTGCATATTCACTGCTCTCTCATTTGTAACAGCAATAATCATGAAGCGATGGTAAGTGTCCAACAATAGAGGACCACTGAAATAGTACACAGCCGTAAAAAACAAGGTGGATCTCAAACTGCTGACATAATAAGATCTCCAAGATACATTACCAGGCAGAAAAAGCAAGCTGTACTATTTGAATTTTTACTGAAGATGTATTTTAGTCTCCCTTAGGAAAATTCTTGCATTGCATTAGTGACAGTTCATTCATTCTAAGCAACACCTGGTAAGAACAATTTGGACTCATTATATTAGGGGTTTGTTTACCATCTCTGGCTTATCCACCTCCACTCACCCTCTCCCACCAATCGTGTTCACTGTTCTTACCAATATTAAGGATATAAACCCATCTGGCTTTTGGTGATATGAGGAAGCCTCAATCTTTTAAGACGATCTTTTGAGTCACCATGTCTAACAATAGCCTGCTTTCTTCCCTTATTTACAAAATGAAGTCCCTGCAAGTCCCATTCCAGATGAGGTCTCACAGGACATTAAAAAAAAAACAACACTCAAAAACAGTGAACTCTGTGCAGACAGGGCCTGAATGACGCTTTGGAAGAGGAACTGACAACGTCACTGTGTACAATGTGCCAGGCACTGTACAAAATGCAGTGGGGCTGGCACTCTGCGCTTACGATCCTTTACCATAAGCCCCTGAAGCACCACCGTCAATTCTTGGGATGGCAGAACTGACTGTATTACAACGCTGACGTGAACCTAGGGAATTAAATGTAGGAAAACCAACAACACCAGGAACAATACTGCTCCGCCAATGCCAGCAGTGTTTCCACTGGCATCAATGGTGACGCAACATCTTCTGGAAGAATCCAATGCTGGAAGATAAGGGAGAAGAGGGAGGGGAAAATTGGGAGAGGAAGAACAGAGACCAAAGATAAGCAAGAAGAGGAGAGAAAACAACATTCCGGAGGGAGGGGTAGAACCCAGGACGCAGTACAAGCTCAATAAACATTTGCAGAAGCAACAGAGCAGACAGGATGGACCCATAGTCAGTGCTTCATGACCATCCTTCTTTATGAGGATTTAAAAATAAACGGTGCTAAAGCTGTGCCAGAAATGGGATCCCCACGGAAGTTCAGGACAAAAACCTGGTATAAGCACTACTTTTTCAGGTCTGTTTGTTTTCTAGGAACAATATAGGAAGGCATGTGATTAAAAAGGCACATTCTCTATACCCTACTTCCCTCTCCACCATCTCAGGAGGTGTCACGATTGTGTCCCCCCAGAAATCTGCAAGCATGCGCCATTTACCCCTTGGAACACAACAGTGTCAATAAGGAACATCTTGCAACTTGCTTCTTCAGTGGCAGGATGCCTACTGGCAAAGGGGCTCACCCAGGACGGCAGAGAAACTGCAGCACAGCCTGCGAGGCTACAACTCATATTTAAACATCCAGATCGCAAAATCATTTCCTTTTATTCTATGGAACTTCAATCGAGTAAGTAGACTTGTGCATGATTTATGTTAATTTATACATGATGGTGGGAATTAAGACTGAGGAAAGGCTCCTGGGGAAACTTCTGCTCTTTCTTTCAGAAGATCTTCAGGGCAGGGGCTGACTCCCCGCCGCCTTCCCCCCACTTCCTAACCAACAGTCGGCCTGAATAGACACTTGCCAGACATTCAAAGCGGCTTCTCGAAGAGGAGCAATCTAGAAGAGAAAGGACACGAGAAGTAAACGTTCCTCTACGAGCTGAACTGCACCGACCCCCACCCCCCAGCATTCTCCTCTCAAGCTGCCAAAGTTGTTAATATTAACTCCTGTCCACACCCGACTCCAGTAGAGTAAGGTTTGCCCACAGACCTGAACACAACGTGCGGCACACTTCCACTATGGCTATGTGGACACTGTTCAGGGCCACGCCAGGCGTGAGCCAGGGGGACATTTCCAGTGTCATGCAAGTTCCCCAGGCATGGAGCACACCGTCTCCTCTCCCTCTGCAGGAGCACCCATCCTTGAGGCTGGTGAGGAGGACTACACTTTGCCATCACCCAGACCTTGACTCTCTTAAACAAGGTGAGAGCTTTCGTTCTGCATTATTACCCTCTGACACCCTTGTCATCTCTGGCTCCTTCTAGTTATTGTTCCTCAGTTCCTAGACTTGTAACTCTAAGGTCACTTGCAGCTGTCAGGATTCCCCTTCAGAACTGCCCAGATTGGGACTTGGTTTCCTGAAAACCAGGTCTCCCTTTTTTTTGGTTTATTCCCCATTTTACTGGAATACACTGCTAAATACCTTCCTAGGAAGGGAGGTGGGGTGGCAAACCTGCGCGTGTCTGAAAACATCAGGACAGATTTAGTGGGGTGTGAAGTGCAGGTGGGAAGTCAGCTTTCCCGGTGAACTTGGAGGGTATTCCTCCATTGTCAAAAAGCCCCTTACTGCTGATAAGAAGATAAGTGTTTAGTCTAATTCCTATTTTTTCATAGACACACCATTTCTTCTTTCCTGGAGAAGGACTTTTAGGCTTATATCTTTGATGTTTTTGAAATTTCAACTAGATGTGTCTAGGGAGGGCTCATTCATCATGATGAGGATTTGGGGGCCTTTTACGTAAGACCCCAGGAAATCCTGGACTGTTTCCCCCTCTTTTCTATGTTCTGGGAATTTACTCAACTCCTGCCCACCATCTACTCAGAGTATAAGACCCCCAGCGGCACCTGTCCTCCAGAATGCCAACGACTCGGAACCCAGGCTCTGCACCGGTCCCTCCAGAGTTCACGGGACGGTGACTTTCTCCCTACACTGCCCCTTGACAAGCCATGCTCCTCTTCCAAAAATGCGTTGGGATATTTCCTTCATTGGTCACTACCAACTCTCCTTCAGTGATGTTTGGAGACAGAAGTTTTGAAAGCATTACAATTTCCATTTTCAGAGCATTAGCTGGAGTCCCATAATTCACAAATATGCCTCGAAAGGGAAAAAAGCAAAACTCTCACCAGTAACAACTTACCTGTTTAGAACAACCCATTCACCTGTTCGGTTTCAGGGTCCAAATCAATATCATAGAAACAGGGCCGGGTGGGGAGTCCGGGCATTGTGCTCATCTAGGAGATATGAAACAGCATTAAAAATAAAGTGGTCTTCGTTTCCACCTTCCCTTCATATAAAAAGCCCAAGGCACGGAGATAGAATATTATTTTACAGCTGTCAATAAAGGGGGCACTCTTCTTGTTCCCCATCAACTCACTGGTCCTGCTGTGGCCTCACAGAGAGACCGCTGCGCCTTCGGCAAGCCAACGCCGGGCTTCACTACCATCCTCCACACTGACCACCATGATAAGAAGCAGCGAGGAGGGACCTTCCACCTTCACTCTCTAAGGCAGGTGGAAGGCGGGCTGAAGAGTCACCTCCCCTCCTCCTCAGCCCTCACAAGGCCAAAGGGAGGCGCAGGGTTTATCTGCTTTTTAATTTTGTTCTGTTTTAGTACGTCTTGTGTTGATGCCCATATTATTTTGCCTCAGCAGCACATTAGGAATTAGTATCCTCTAACTTGGGCCAAGACATTTCTGTACACAATCTAGATAGTTTTACAATCATTATTCTTAGGGGTCCAGTTGGGCCTTCTAAAACTGA
The DNA here is from genome assembly GCF_006229205.1 of Suricata suricatta. Lineage (NCBI taxonomy): Eukaryota > Metazoa > Chordata > Mammalia > Carnivora > Herpestidae > Suricata > Suricata suricatta. Next base: position 34,982,788 of record NC_043708.1, read on the forward strand.
GCTCGTAATGCCTGTGGATTGTATTTGTATTTGCTTCTTTTCTAAAGGCCTGGCTTTGACAACTCTCTATCTCGCTGCAAATCCTTAAGGCATATAAGTAAAAACTGTACACTTTCGCCTGTAACAGTAGCTTGTATGATGAATACATACAAGTTCCAAATCAGATCTAGACAGGAAGAGTTTAAGCTAAACTTCCACACTTAACTATAACTTCCCAGAACATTCTATAGGGCTCTGATATCGGTCTCTATTCTTGAACTCTGTAAGCAACTGTTGGGTATGTGGACAAGAAGGAGGAAGGAAGGGATTGGTCCTCAGACCCAGCAGGGAAGCCTGGATGTGGCACTGAAGACGATGGGCATGTGCCCATTGATGTAGACATGCTACTGGCAAACTTAGGCAGGGCCTGTCTGTTTTGCCCTCCCTTCTACAGCCACCCTCCTGCACCCACATCAAAAGTGAATGCGCCATGAATGCAGCCGGTGCTGCTGACAGTGTCTCCACAGAGAATAACACCCGTTTCTAGGACAGTCAAGATGCTGGGCCAATGGCTGAACATTCCTATGGAAAGGTGATTCCTATAAATCCTAAGGACCGAAGAATTTCATGAAGAAGTTCAACCACCTGCTCTCTGCAGTGGCTGAAGGGGCGCCAGTTTGCCCCATGCTGAGGGCTGAGTGGAGCAGGGCACACCTCTTTAATAAGTCACCCAAGGCCAAAACCAGCATTGAAAACTGGATGTGGCTTTAATGTTATATACTTCAGACTCATAATGCCACCTCCTACCACTTTCCTTCTATCCTGAAAGCGTAACGCAGCTCCAGTAGGAGATCTGTTGGTTTCTTCTCCTTTGGGAATTGGCTCAGTTTACCATTTCAATCCTGTACTGCAGGTAAGGACAAGCTGCAGGTGGAGGACACTGGGCAGGTCAAAGGCAGAAACCTAAGCACAGGATCGGCGTTAACCTGGGAAGTTCAGTGCAAACTGGGGGTGTGTCCTTAAGCACCCCTCTCCCTCCCTGTCAGCAAAGCTCCCCCTTTAATATGCATAAAGTCCTAAGATAAGGAAGCATTTGATGATGCATCTCCAAGTGGAAATAAGCAACCTCATTTTCCACCTCTAAAGGGTTCATCCACATTTTAACGGGGAGATTCTTTACTCAGTAACAACCAATTCCCTGAGTTTCAGGCATAAGCGGCAAGCCTGTCAAGAAGACCAGGGAACACGGGAGCCTCTGTCCCTACCCCCAAGGACTGTTGGCAGGACTGAGTTCATCTGTGAAAGGCACCCCATGAGTGTCAGCTGTGATTATACATTAGCACTATCACAGACTATTGACAAGGCCTGTCCTGGATCCGGTCAAGGTCATGCTGCCCCTGGGAAACGGAATTGTTGCTCATCATAAGTAGTTGTGGCTTCATCCTTGAACGAACACCAGGATGATCCACAGCAGGATTAATCCTAACAGGCCCGACTCCGGACTGCTCCTCAGCCATGAACTCTGCTCAGCTGCCACTCACTGGACGGCTTCAGGGATCAATTTCAGACGAAAAGCCCAGACAACCCCCACCCTGCCTGCAGCACCCACTCACCGTCCCCACCAAGGGGTACAGGAAACCGGCCCCGACGCTGGCACGGATGTCACGGATGGGCAGGACAAAGCCTGTGGGCACACCCTTCTGCTCTGGGTTGTGGGACAAGGACAGGTGTGTCTTGGCCATGCAGATGGGCAGGTTCCCAAAGCCCTGGGGAGAGAAAGGAACAAAGAAAGACAAATGAAAGGCTGACAACAAAGCGCATCTGGGCATTGCCATGATACAGATTCTTTGATTTATTTAGAACATCTAATTGCCGGGGCGCCTGAGTGGCTCAGTCAGTTAAGTGTCTGACTTCAGCTCAGGCCACATTAGCGTGGTTCATGAGTTCAAGCCCCATGTGGGGCTCTGTGCTCACAGCTCAGAGCCTGAAGCCTGCCTCAAATTCTGTCTCCTTCTCTTTCTGCCCCTCCCCTGCTTGCACTCTGTCTCTCTCTCACCCTTTCTCACAAATAAACATTAAAAAACAATAAAATATCTAATTCCCTTACATCCACCTCTACCTCAATGACCTCGAGCTTAACATTCTAGATCCCACTCCCCGCTCCAAAAAAAAGAATCACTGTTGGGTGAGGGAGGTGAGTACCCACAACCATATTCCAAAAGTGAGAATTTTGTTTTCATCTATATAACCGACGAAAAGTGATAGTTTGGAGCACACGTGAGGACACAACTAAAGGCAGTCTCCGTATGAGGAAGACGCTTCCTATTTCTCCATGGCTTTTCTACACACTCATATCCCACTTCTAGGGAGATAAAGGACTGGACCACCTAATCCAAACTCAGTATCCAGAGGGGAGAAGACTGTCACCCCGAGAAGTGAGGCAGAGGGCGCCTGGCAGGGCAGGGAGAATTCAGGGGCTCTGACACCTGGGCTGCTCTGTAAAGAGCCGAAAGAACCAAGTAATCAAACACATACCTGTTTTGTGTAAACTTCAGCTTTGTGTTGAGCTTCAGGGAGAAGTTCAATGTCATCGGCCCCATAGATCTTCTGCGCAATGATCCTGATTTTATCCTCAACTGGAAGCTAATCCACAGGAAAGAGAGAGGGATGTCATGACTGGACACGCACGATGCTGCCGCACTGGGGCAGGGCCACATTCCGGGTCTGAGTTCCCGAAAGGGCGAGAAGATGATTTTACATATGCGTACAGATACACAAATAGTTTGGGGTGCATGTGGGTTAGAAATATTTTCTTTTAAGACCAAGCTCCAGATTTTATAAGTGGAAAATGTCCCACAGAGGTAAAGTTACTGTGTGTGTGTATGTGTGCGCATGCATGTGTATTCAGGACCACCCTAGGTACGTCATAAACAATATTGCTGACTACCTAAGAATAATTCATTCGTTCTTCATAAATACAAAGTAGCATTCTAATACTGGAGATGAGACTCCTGTTGAACCAGACCTGGGATACTCCTGACGAAAGACAACCAGGATCCATTCAACAACTAACTCCCAGTTTGTTATATGAGAGGCAGATGCTATTTTTAACATAAGACAGTGTTTGCAAATCACTGTTGCTTGGAAATAACCATAAAAAGAAAGTCACCTACATATTAAAAAAACACCCCAGTGACTTGCACGACGACATGCACCGTGTGCTGCAAAGGCCATGCCTTCTGTGGCACCTGAAGTGAACAGGGCCAGGCAAGGAGGCCAGAGGTCAGTCACCCACTGAGAGCCTCCCCTGTGCCCCCACGGGGCTGTGCTGCTGGGGACCGAGGATGCAGAGCAAACAGCAGAAGGAGAGACTGCCTAAAGGAAACGGGAAGGAAAGCTCCTTGGATGAGCAAAGTACTAAAATTAGACAACATACCTGACTCTATGCTCCCTAGCAACTAAGGCTAAGAACACACATTGGGCGAATGTTGTTTTCTGAAAGGAGCAACAATCTAAGAAGATAAAAATTCCCTTTTGAGCTACACAGTGATAATTTAAGGAGAGGCTTTATATAATGGACAAAAATAAAGGGACTGTTCAATCACGGTTGTATAAAGATGTGACAGAGACTACTTTCCTCTGCAGCTTATCACTGGAGCTTTATAAATGCCAAGGCACATTCGGAGCTTCTGCTGCAGAAGTACTGTCATTGAGGGGTGACTGAAAACCAACAGATGCTAACTAAGACAAAAAGTGGCAGCCTCCTGTTTATCAGAACAGAGAAAATTCCAAGTAGGAATGAGTGACAAAGTCTTCATTACTCCACGTCTTCCGGGGCTCTTGCTGGTCCAAGGATGGGGGCTCCTCACTCAGGTATTGAGGGCGGGGCTTAGAGAGAGTCCCTGTAAGTCCTGTCTTCGCATGTGCGTACAGATTTGTGTTTATGGCATTTCCTGAAAATATGATTGGTTGAACAGATTTTCAAACCAGTCTAGAAACTAAAGTCTAACGGGAAAATGTCAATGTCAATAGGACAATGTCAATGAAATGTCAATGTATTTTCTCTGCAAAGGGCAAACAGAAACAAGAGAATGCTAAAAATTCAAGAACACTGGAGTTTCTTCCCTCTACCTTTTTATGGCTATTTTCTTAAGTCTATGATTATCTTTTAAATCCCACACCAAGGGGCGGCTGGGTGGCTCAGTCAGTTAAGCATCCGACTTTGACTCAGGTCATGATCTCACAGTTCAAGGGTTCAAGCCCCGCACTGGGCTCTGGGCTGACAGCTAGCCCAGAGCCTGGAGCCTGTCTTCGGATTCTGTGTCTCCCTCTCTCTCTGACCGTCCCCTGCTCACGCCGTTTCTGTCCCTCAAAAGTAAATAAAACATTAAAAAATAATAATAATAAATAAAAACCAAGCCAAGAACTAGCCTGGAAAATACAAGCAGAAGTAACTACCACATCCATCCCATGTTTCTCCCAAAGGTTCCAGTTGTGGGCATACTGCTTAATGTCTAATCACATCCTGAAATACACGGACAGAAAACTGAACACAAAGTACAACCCTACTATAAGAACAATGTTTCTAGGAACTAACTTTATCACATCACAGAATAAGCAGTGCCTCTTAATAACAGTTACTCGGCGATGAAAAGGATGCCAAAGCCGGCAGGGGTGCCTCGCCTTTGCACTGGAGAACCTCTCCTCTCTGCCCATGAGGCAGCCCCGAACCAGGAAGAGAGCTTGGGAGCACACTGCTTTCCCCTGTCACTGGGAAGCAGTCAGAAAGCTTTTCTGAATTTGATGTGGCCCCTTGCAGATTTGCCACAGCATGGCTGGTGCCTTGGGATAAAGGCTATAGTGAATTACAGTACTGGTTCTACATTTAACCCTTTCTCTTGCCAGCAAAGAGAAGGTACCATGAGCCTTTTCAAAATTTAGGCCAGGAGCCAACCTCCCGGAGGGTTCTTGCCTGGACCTGCTACTCTGTAAATAAGCAGGCACATGCATTGGCTAAGAAAGCTGTGTAGGGTTGAGAGCCCAGGCTGTGGTTGTGTAACTCACCTACATGGGAATCAGTCTCACAAGGCTGAAGATGCTAAACACGGGCTCTACAGAGACAGCCCTCCAGAAACCTCATTGTGCTTTTTGTGTGTGTGTGTGTCTTACAGCAAGTAACCTACCTTGAGGTCATAGAGGAGCTGGAAGCTGCTGGGTGCCTGAGCTGCTCTCTGGACAGCCTGAGCTAGGGCGACGGCGCCCTTGCCCCCTTCTGCCCAGTGAGTGCATTTCACAGCATCGAAAGCCCCATGTTCTCTGGCAAGGCGGCCGATGAGGTCCAGCTCAGCCTCCGTATCAGTCCTGTAAAGGCGGTGCTTCATGTTAAAGCATTGATGACAGCTAGAGGACAAACTCTTTTGAGTTACTCACTGATAAAATGGAAACTGATCAAGCAATACTGACTGGGTTTGAATCCTGGCTCCCTAACTTACCATCTGGGTGGACCCTTGGCTGGTTATTTAATCCTTGTGTGTTCTGGTTTCTACGTGGTAAAATGGGCATAATCGTGGCACTTATTTCATTGGAATGTCATCTGGCTTAGTTGACAAACACATGCAAAATACTTAGAGCGTTCCAGGCACATCACAGGGATCAATAAATACTAGCTTTGTTAAAACACTGCCTCCCACTCCGCTGTAGTTAGGCCATTATAACAAGACCAAAGCTAGCACTACAGTACCTACACGGCCTACACAAGTTCTCTCCTGCACGGACACTTCTAGCTCGGTACGTTCGACTCTTTGTCAGAACATCCCACGAGAACGACTGAAATAATGGAACTCTGTAGGGCTATGACCTTCTATTGCCACAAAAGGCCTCCGGAGAGCAAAAAGAACATTTAACTTCAGGCCTGTGTGTTACCCACTTCACCCAGTGGAGGGGACCCATGGGAGCCAAATCTGACCCTGGACCCTCAGTGGGAGAAGTGACGAGTGTGTGTGTGGCTCACACCACAGACCCTCCATAATGGCTGCTAGAGCACGGGCTTAATAGCCAGCACTGGGAACTGGAGAACAAAACAAAGCTAAACGCAGTGCTATAGTTAGCTCCAGGAGAAGTTTTCTGACCATTTTCCATGGCCCCCCTTGACTCCTACTCTTTGTACTCACTTGAATGCATTCACAGCTACCACCACTGGAACTCCAAACATTCTGGCATTTTCAATTTGTTTCTTTAAGTTACTGAAGCCTTTTTCAACCAGCTCCAGGTTCTGTAAAAACAACAGGGAGAGGTCCATGAGGTCAGCTACTGGTTCTTCTTCAAAGGGAACCTGCCTCCTTAAACCAGCACCCAGCCGCTCACTGTTGGAACAAGCCAACAGCAGATCTGTGGTGCATTTCACACACCATGACGAGGGGGCGCTAAGGAGCCATAACCCGGGGAGTGGCCTACGGTCATGGAGGTCTAGAAAACACAGAGCTGCTGTCATCACAGCACATCTTAACAGCACATTTGCTGTTTGCAGGGAATTAGTTGCTCTTAAGTAAATTATATTTACAACCTCATGTTTATAGATGTTATGTATATTAGAGTCCAATGGTACAAACTCTACTCAGTGTCTTGCACAGAAGACAGAGCCTAGCACAGTGCCTGGTGTTCATTACAAGCTGCCGTACAAGCCATCAGAAAACACCAAGTGATCAGTGATGCTTTTAAAGGTTCTAATGAGCTCAGCCATGTACCTTCACTTGGGACAAAAAAAAAAAAAAATACAAGATGAATGCCATCTTTGGGAACCAAATACTGTGATGCTTAAAGGAAAATAATTAAGAAAACATACCTTTAAATGTGTTAAATGTTAATGGTGGCTCTGTTTGCAGCCTTGGAAATGTGCAAACATAAGCCTCCTTCGATGGGGGACTGCACCAGTGAATTATGACGTATACCTCTATAAATATGTACATGCAGATGCCAGAAAGAGTGAGATAATCCATATTAACATGGAAACTATCAAAGATGGACTAAAGTGTACCAAAGTTACAAAACTATGGATAGCTTCATTACTTCCATTTTTGAACAAATGCAAAAATACACGTATATATTCATGAAAAGTCTTAAATGTTGAGAAATATATAGCAAACTGTTGAGGGGACTCAAACTATATCCTTTAACTTTCTTTTACAAAAAGGATGCTACCCTTCTCAGCTTAAAAATACATTAAATATTTTCAAGATAAAAATATAATAGTCCTTGGGGCACCTGGGTGGCTTAGTCGGTTAAGAGTCCAGCTTTGGCTCAGGTCATGATCTCACAGTTTGTGGGTTCGAGCCCCCCACGTCAGGCTCTGTGCTGACAGCTAGCTCAGAGCCTGGAGCCTACTTCAGATTCTGTATCTCCCTCTGTCTGACCCTTCCCTGCTCACGCTGTCTCTGTGTGTCTCTCAAAAATAAATTAAAAACCATAAAAAAATATAATAGTCCTATATAAAAATAAATATACTAGATCATGAGCAAAACCCAGCAGAAACAGCCTTTGGTTTGTGGATTCAATAAAGGAGCAGAAAAAGGGGGTAAGATAAAGATAGAAAACAATTAAGGTAATAAACATGACTTATGCTTTTTCCCCTTTAATAGTTGAAAACTAAAATTAGGATTTAGTTGACATTCTAAAGAGCACTGCTAATTCTTTACTGCTAGTCACATGAAAACCAATTAATATGTAAGACCGATTGAGAACAGTTTTTAAAAAGTAGAATTTCGTAAATGAAGACACCAGCTGGGCCAGTGAGGGCAGTCACTCTAATTAGACACAGGAAAGGCTGTGGGGGGGCAGGAGGGCCAGAACTGTGAATTCCCCTCCTACGCATGAATCAGACAAATGACCATAAAAGGCAAATCATAACTCAGAAGACAGGCAGACTCAAGAAACCAACAATTCTTTTCTAGCTGCTTCTGAAATACTTCATTTAGGGCTTGAACAGTGGCACTCGATTGCTTGATGACTTGAAAGCCTCTAAAAAAGGCAGAAGAACTGAACTCCCAGTGGCAGCAGCTGACCTTCCCGTCTGTCTCTCACAGAAGTACCCCAAACAGCCTCCAGGGATTTTGGTAGTAAATGGTATAAAGAGGAAAAGGTTCATGGTTCTTCTTTGAGCTCCTCCTTGACAGCTATAAACCGAATCAGCTCAGGGAAACTTTACCTAGAAAAATAACCAGGATCCTGACTGCATAGTGGCCCTTTAAGATGGACTTAAGTCTGCATTTCACAAAAAGTCCCTACTTGCTCCAGACTCAGATGGCATTTGGAAGTAAGCAGCCGATGCGGGAAGGCCGTGGAAGGAAACGTCGTAGTCTACAGGGCAGCGTTTCTCCACCTCAGCACCCCTGACATTGGCGCCAAGTGCCTCTCTGCCGTGGGGGCTGACCTGTGCGCTGCTCGCTGTTCGGCAGCATCTTTGGCCTTTACTCACGTTCTACCTAATGTTGAAACAGTCGAAAATAGGTCTCTAGGTATTGCCAAATGTCCCCCGGGGGCAAAACTGCTCCTGATGGAGAACCCCTGGCCTCACTAGCAGCTGCTGAGGGGGTGGCTTATGAAGCACTTCTTCCCTGCTTTACTCAGTAAGAGTCTTCAGCACAAAGCAGGCCTTTTAGTGCACCTGCCCCCAAGAGCCATACCCACCACCCCTCATTTCCAAACTGGCTGGGCTGAGAAACGCTGATTCGGGGCGTGGTGGTCTCTAGGACCAGTGGTTAGAAATGGCTGAAGTTACCTCTTCTATGTAAGCCTTGGGAAGAGGCAGTCCAGCAGTGACCTGGAAGGAAAGGAGGCAAAGTCAGAGGCATTTTCCATTTGCAATCTGATTTTAGCTTACAGTGACGCCTTGCCGAGTGTAAAAGGCCTGAAGCTGCATGCTGGGCAGGGGTCGGGGGTTGTGGGGGGTGAGGTTTACAGCAGGAAAGGTTGTTTCCTGCCTGAGGGATTTAGGACATATGACCAGCCCTACCGCACACACCAAAAACTTCTGGTTTGAGCAGAGTGGGAGACCTCTGTGGCCTGAAGGAGGGAGGGGAGGACAGATCTGTGAAGGTGGTGGGGAAAGGGATGTGTTCTAGGCAAGGGCCACAACCTCAGTGAGCAAAGCACACAGCAGTGGGGGCGGAAGTCAAGGTGCACGTATGGAAAAAGGCAGTGGTCAGAAAGGCCACCCTGAATGTCTGCCAGTGGAGTGTGTGACAAGCCCTGTGATGGGTTCCTGAGTGGGTCCATGGAGCCAACCCACACCTTTGTGCGGCTAAAGTAGGGAGCATGAGCAATGCAAACAAGAGAGACACACCACAGGATTTTCTCCCTCTATCAGATTATATTTAAAGGTGTCAGAATATGTTAAGCAGTGAGTTCAGTTATGGAGGTTGCCGGTGGCTTGGCCCTGCTGCATCCACAGGGATGAGCACTGAGGTGAAGGTGCCGATTCCAGGGACTCACTGTGGACAGCGGACAGTACCTTAGAAGCCTTCAGCTTCTCACCATGGTCCACTCCCATTTCTCTGTCTCCAAAGGGGGCCATTGAGAGGCGGGGCAACAATCAGGGACCCGAGCCGCCATGTTCTGGGGCTTACATGTAGCTCCATGAGGGAATGTGGGCAGCCGGTCTGGCTCCTTGATAAGAGTGAGGCATTGTGTGAGGCTTTCCTCTCATTGCTGCCCGAGTTAAGTGTCCGGCATTATTTTTCAGACCATGAGATCAGGAGGAAAGAAGGTGCAATGGTGTGAGTGGTACAAGAGGAAAACACGTTGGCTATAATTGGGAAGATAAAGGGGGTCCATCTTGCATTTGTGAGCTTAGAGTGCTTTTGCTACCTGGGGGTGGCAAAGTGGGACTAGTGAGACTGAAGGGGTGTCCGGGGTTGTGTTATGGCAGCGGTTCTCACAGAGTGGTCTGGGACCTAATCCTTTCCCAGGGTCCAAGAGGTCAGGACTATTTCCATAATCATTCTAAGATATCACGGCCCTTTTCACACTCATCTCTCACTGAGCGTACAACGGACTTTCGCAAAGGATACGAGACATGTGTTAACCCAACTGATTACATGTAGAACATGAGAAGCCAGCAGTCTTCAATTAGGCCAGATACTGAAGAGGTCTGAAAACTGTACTATGCTTAGATTTTGTTTTGGAAAATATAACAACTTTTCATGGAAACAAAATTGTTTTTGTTAAAATGTAATTCATCTTTGATTCCTAATATAGTGAATACCAATAGATATAACTACTTAATAAACTACAAGTTCTTTCAGCGCCTCAAGAATGTTAAGTGTAAAGAAGTTCTGAGACTAAAATGCTTCAGAACTGCTGTATGATAGCTACACTGATTCTGGGGGGCGCCTGGGGGGCTCAGTCGGTTAAGTGTCTGACTTCAGCTCAGGTCATGATCGCCTGGTTCGTGGGTTCGAGCCCTGCGTTGGGCTCTGTGCTGACAGCTCAGAGCCTGGAGTCTGCTTGGGATTCTGTGACTCCCTCTCTCTGCCCCTCCCCCACTCGTGTGCAGCATGTGTTCTCTCTCGCTCCCTCAATAAAAAAAATAAACATTTTTTAAAAATTTAAAAAAAAAAAGAAAAAAGAAACACTGATTTAAGAGAGGGAGCTCTTATTTCTCAAGCTATAAGACCAGCCCTGGAATTTAAGAAGGCTATGAATTTAATACTTCTTCAAGTAATTTCTGAAAACTAGCACAATGTCTTTGTGTATATGTGCTGAAGAAAAGGTATTAAAATAATAGGATGCAAAGTACAATTTCTAACGAGTAGGAATTCAGGAAACACAAAGTTCAGGTTGGAGTTGAAGATAAGCTAGTCCTAACCTACTTTCTCTCTGTCACCTGGATGCAGTCCAGGGCAGACCTGCCTTTCTCCAGCCCCTCCCTGCTACTTGTGACTGGTCCCACCCAGCATGTGCCTTTCAAGAAGGCGCTGACCTCTGTCTCAGGTTAACATCTGCTTGGCTGGCTGCCAGCGTCACTATTTAGAGGGAAGCTGGGACTCATTTAAAAAGAACAGCCTAAACATAAAGGGTGTTTTTGTGGAGATAGCCAAGCACATGTCCTTGAAGGGGCTTAGATACTATTAAATAGTTCCCCCAGAAAGAGAGGCCATGAAGCCCATTTCTACCACCTTTAAATGCCAAGAGCTGACAGTGCCTACGAGTGATAAGGCGGCCACTACAAGAGCCGTCTGAACATCTCTTGCTTTTGTCACGCTATTAATCATGAGAATATGAGCAGCTTCATGAAGAAACAGGCACAAGTCATCTCAACCTCCTTTTAGCCTTCAGAACATTCCCGACAGTCAGATTCTCCCAACTCTTGGTCCTCACCGTGGGGCCGCCCCCGTGCATTTTAAGAGCCCGGACAGTGGCAACAAGCACCACCACGTGAGGGCGGAGACCAGAATACCGGCATTTGATGTTAAAAAACTTTTCCATTCCAATGTCGGCTCCAAATCCTGCTTCAGTCACTGTAAGTAAGGAGAAAAGCAACTGTAAAAAGGCCATCCCAACTCCTTTGACATTAAAAGGAAAACAATTTATCCACTGATTTTGCAAAACTGCTCACCCACAAACCCTTCAGGGCCAACCAGCTTGAGTGCGATCCGGTCTGCAATGATGGAGGAATTCCCATGTGCAATGTTGGCAAACGGTCCCGCGTGGACAAATACTGGAGTGCCCTACAGAAATCAAGACATCATGAGCAGCGCCGCCAACGTGGTCAAGGGGACGGAAGTTAGTTGGAATCCTAAAGAAACAGACTCTCCAGAAGAAAAATACGAAGCCACTCTTCTCTATTTCAGCAGCACCCCAATCACAACAGTGAGAAAGAATGGGAAGAGAGACACGAGCAGGTGCAGAACTCCCCGACTCCCCAAGAGAAGCGTGCTTTCTAACCGCTCTGCTCTGACACGGAAGACCGATTTGGGAAGGCAGTTGTCACTCTGCTCACCTCTAATGTCTGCATGAGATTGGGCTTGACTGCGTCCTTCATGAGCACGGTCAGGGCACCACTCACCCCCTACAACACAAAAGCATGAAGCATTGTTTCTGCCCTGCAAAAAACCCCTGCCTTTTCAAACCCAAACTCAACATTCTTAGATCTTCCCTTTTTCAGCCATTGTGCACCCATCAGAACTTTCACCTGAACTATTTGATCCATCTATTTATTTTTTATGGATACACTATGAAGTTACCACTTATTTTAAGCAGAGATAACACACAGAATGAAAATGACATTCACATGTAATTTGTGAAAAACATGGAACTCTGGAAACAAGCATCTCAATCAAGCTCTGTTGCTGACTGATGAGAGGAGGCCACTTTCTATTAGTTTATAGCACAGAAACGCTAGCTCTTAGAGAACGGAGTTATTTGTGACTTTGATGTCTGGGCAGAAATGCTAAAAACCTGAAAATTCAGTGTGTGTTTCCCAAAGCTGAAGCTGAAAATTTACCCAGTAATATAAACTCTTTCTTTTTTTAATATAAACTCTTCAGTATCTGGTCTCTCTCTGAAGCCACCCAACTATAGTTGAATGAACCGGTAACAGAGCAGATAAAGCTACAGATCCCACCCGCATTCAATTTTAGCGAGTTTCCAAGTTTCTGGTTTGGGTGTGAAACTATTTTATTTTAAAAAAGTTTCTACTGTTTATTTTTGAGAGAGACAGAGTGTGAGCAGGGGGAGAGGAGACACAGAACTCAAAGCAGGCTCCAGGCTCTGTACTGTCAGCACAGAGCCTGACACAAGACACGAACTCATGAACTGTGAGACCATGATCTGAGCCGAAATCGGATGCTTAACCGACTGAGCCACCCAAGCGCCCTGGGATATAAAACTTTAAAATAATTTCTTTTCTTACACATATTGACTGTGAAAATAGGAAATCAGTATTTGCCCCATTTTCTGAATTCAACTGACAATCACAGGCCAAACATTTTGATGTATGTCAACACAAACAGGCTTTCAAAAAATTAATCTGTAAGATGATCTCATTTCAAACCTCTTATTACCACAGAGTTCAGAAATAACGCTGAAGTGGAGACGTAGCCTAGGAGGGCCAGCAGATAAAACAGCTAATGAGTTGTTCCTATTGTGCTTATCAGCGTGGACACAGTGGTCTGCAAGCTTCATGATGCAGGGAGAGGCCAGCGTGCGACTCCAAGCTCAGCTACTAAGGACCTCACTGGGACATTTGATGTTCTCTGAAAATCGAAGTCATGCATCTGCTTTTAGAAATACTCACAGGTTCAAGTTGTTGCTCAAACCATCTGAAACCTATGGTCTATTACTGGAGCACACCACCTACTATTCGCCACGAAGTACTGTTAATAAATATCATAATTGTCTTACAAGTAGGAATTCATCAGTAACTGCTGAGATACCCTGACAGACACGGATGTGTCACCGAGCTTGGAGCACCCGGGCACCCACCAGATCTTCAGTGCTGATGGGCTCCCCTTTCTTGCTGGAAGCCACCACCATTTTGCTCAGTCTCTCTCTCATGTCTTCCAGTGAACTGGTGAGAGCCAGGACAGCCATGATTTCACTGGCCACAGAGATATCAAACTGGGCCTGTTGGCAGGGAAAAGACACAACAGGCAACACTGCATTAAACTGGAAGATTGAACTGCAAAAGCAATCTCTGTTTGCAACCAAGGCTTAAACAAATACCTTAAAAGGACAGAATGACAGAGTTTTGCACAAAGAACTTAGTGAAAATAATTCTCCAAGCGCAAAAATTTGTATTCAATTATTCTGAGACCTTGAGTGGTTAATTTTTAAAAATAAATGCTCGAGTAGGAAAAAAACAATCTCTGTTGAAGGCAGCCTTCCAGTGGTGATGGTTTCCCTAACCCACGAGGAAACAACATGGAAACTCTTACATCGAAGAAACATATTATAAATGGCCACAAAAACAGAGGCAGTTGGAATAAATCACGTACGAGGATATTCACCGGGGGCTCTCCACCTCCAGGAAAAAATCCTGGGGGAGAAACACACAGGTGACACATGGGATTTATTGCGAGAGCTGTCAGGAGTGCTCAGTCCCACACACCTCCTCACTTCCATTTTAAAAAGGAGAAGGCAGAACAACACCTGGCAGGATCGATCGAACAGGAGAGGACGGAGGAGGACAGAAGCAGCAAGGATCTGGTTCACAAGAACGGACTGACTTAGAAAGAACAAATAGCTACCGTCCGTGTGTGCCCTTTCTCTGTTGGAGACTGTCCAATTGTGATCTTCCTCAGGAATCTGTCATTGGTATCCAACACTGCGGGAGAAAGAGGAGACACAGAGCAATTTTCAGTACAAGCACAGTAAGTTAACTCAACAGCTCAGAGTGACAAGCCCGACTTCACGGCTGTCTACCGATATTTAATTTCAAAGCTGATGGCGAAGCTAGAATATGGGTTCACTTTCAGAAATGACGCTCACATACTATAAATGAACAGGAAACTATTTTAAAAGAAGGTTATGTTTATTTTATTTTTCTTTCTTTCTTTTAATATTTATTTATTTTTGAGAAAGAGAGCAGGTGAGTAGGGGAGAGACAGAGAGAGAGGGAGACAGAGGATCTGAAGCTGACAGTGCAGAGCCCGACGCAGGGCTCCAACCCATGATCTGAGCTGAAGTCAGACACTTAACCAACTGAGCCACACAGGCGCCCCTTATTTTTTAAAATATGTATTTCTTAATTTAGAGAGAGAATGCAAGTAAGGAAGAGGGGCAGAGGGGGAGAGAGGGAGAGAGAGAAAGAAAATCTTAAGCAAGCAGCACACTCAGTGTGGAGCCTGATGCAGGACTTGATCCCATGACCCTAAAATGATGACCTGACCCAAAATCAAGAGTCAGATGCTGAACCAAATGAACCACCCATGCACTCCTAAGAGATTTCATTTTTAAGTGGTCTCTGCCCCTAATTTGGGGCTTGAACTCACAATCACAGATCAAGAGTCACATGCTCTACAGACTAAGCCAGCCAAGCACCTCTAAAGAAGAATATTTTTTTTAATGTTTATTTATTTATTTGGGGGGGAGGTAGTGCAGAGAAAGAGGGAGACAAAGAATCCCAAGCAGGCTCCAGGCTGTCCAACATGGGGCTTGAACCTACATACTACCAGACCATGACCTGAGCTGAAATCAAGAGTTGGACATTCAACCAACTGAGCCACCTAGGTGCCCCAAAGGATATTTTTAAAGAAACACAGAGTGGCTTGGTTTTATTCTGTCTAGAGAATTCAAACAATTGACTACAAATCTGGCATCTGTTTTAAAGCCCATTACACATGAAAAGAAAAACAGAGGAGGCCAGTTTTTTAAAAGGCCAAGGTTATTGTTCTGTGGGATGAGTCAGTGACCTTACACCATCCCGAGAGAAACAGAGACATAAATGCAGGGTAAGGCAAACGCTTTCTGAAACATGCTAGGTAACAGACTTGCTCTTTTACTTAGCACACTTAGAGGAAATAATTTCCATTCTGATGACAGAATATTTATCCAATTGTATACCCCTGGAAAACGTGGCAAAGATCAACTAGCTAACTAATCTTAATTCCACCTTCTAGGACTAACTACTGTTAACATTTTGGTGTATTACCAACTTTGTTTTCTGCATGATGTGCCAAACAATAATAAAACACAAAATGAACAACACACCAGCTCATGCTCTAAACAGGTCACACAGAAGAGACATTTTTAAGGTGCTTGGTTATATATGAAATTATTTTCCATAAAGACTGTAATAATTTAAACCCCAGGGGTGCCTGGACAGCTCAGTTGGTTAAGCATCCGACTTTGGTTCAGGTCATGATCTCGCTGTTTTTGAGTTTGAGCCCCGCCTCACACTCTGTCTGTCTCTCTCTCTCTCAAAAATAAACATTAAAAAAAATTTTTTTTTTAAATTTAAACCCCCAAAACAAGGTCTTGTACAATGCGTGCACACACACACGTGTGCAGGTGTACACACACATATACACCACTGGTAAGTGAAGGATGAAATGGCCTGTTGGAGCCTACTCTTATTTTCAAACACTGTGTCAAGGAGCACCTGAGTGGCTCAGTCAGTTAAGCGTCCCACTTCAGCTCAGATCATGATCTCACAGTCCGGGGGTTTGAGCCCTGTGTTGGGCTCTGTGCTGACAGCTCAGAGCCTGGAGCCCACTCCAGATTGTGTCTCCCTCTCTCTGCCCCTCCCCCGATTGCTCTGTCTCTCAAAAAATAATAAATGACAAAAAATAATTTTTTTAAACAATGTCAAGTTCTTTATATTTGATTTCTCTATGTAAAATAACCAGTCAATAGGTATGATCCATTTTTTCCTTGTCTGCTTCTACTTTCCTAGAAAGCATGAATTAGACATAAAGCAAAGGAAAAGTAAATGAGATACTAAATTTTCAAAATGGATCTTTAGTTATTCCTCATAAAATATACCATCTGTCTATGGGAGCAAAAAAAGAGGAATACTAACATGATTTTAGATACTAAAGCAGTCATCTTTAAATGTTTTTAATTTTTTTTTTTTGAGAGAGATAGAGTACAAATTGGGGAGGGGCAGAGAGAGAACAAGACACAGAATTCAAAGCAGGCTCCAGGCTCTGAGCTGTCAGCACAGAGCTTACCGTGGGGCTCAAACTCACAAACCATGAGATCATGACCTGAGCTGATGTAGGATGCTTAACCAACTGAGCCACCCAGGCGCCCCATGAGGTCATCTTTAAAATGCCATTAACCCGGAGCACCTGGGTGGCTCAGTTGGTTGGGTGTTTGACTCTTGGTTTCGGCTAGGGTCATGATCTCACAATTTGTGAGTTCAAGCCCACAGCACAAGTCAGGCTGTGTGCTGACATCATGGAGCCTGCTTGGGATTCACTGTCTCCCTCTCTCTCTGCCCCTCCCCACTCACTTTCTCTGGCTCTCTTTCTCTCAAAATAAATAAATAAGCTTTCAAATAAAGATTAAAAACTTTTTTTAAAAAAGGAATGCCTGGGTGGCTCAGTCAGTTACGTGTCTGACTTTGGTTCAGGTCATGATCTCACAGTCGTTGAGTTCAAGTCCTGCATCAAGCTCTGTGTTGACGGCTCAGAGACTAGAGCCTGTTTCAGATTCTGTGTCTCCCTCTCTCTCTCTCTGCCTCTCCCCAACTCATGTTCTGTCTCTCTCATTCTCTCTCTCTTAAAAATAAACGTTAAGAATAAAATTTAAAAAATTCCATTACCTAGCAATAGTTAGTAAGCCAATGAAAATCGCAAAAACCGAATAAACTTGCCACTAGCTACCTTCTGCATGACTGGATAAAAATTCCTTCTCCGCACTGACAGGGAATACACAGATGCACTGTTGGTACCAAATAAAATTCTAAGCTATGCCAGTTGTACCCAGAGAAAACCTACTGGAAGTGAAGTCATACAACTCACTCACTCAACTGCCAGCTGTTTAAACCTTGAAGGCTCCCCTACTTTGTTACAAGAGTTTAAATAAAATGAAGTAAAAATGAGTAGGCAACCTAGAGAGTGACAGGAAAAATAAGTCACGTGTGCCAGACAAGAGTTCTGGGAATAAAGAACAACATGATTCAAGAAGTGATTAAACATAATTTCTCTACTGCATGACACCCAAACTTTTAGCATAAAAAGAAACTTGCAGAATGTTATTTCTGGTTTACTACGCATGAACTTCCTTAAAGCTCCTCTCACTGCAATCAACACTGAAAAGCCAGCAAAATGTCCAACTAGCCCGACAAAAGGAGGTTTGATTACAGCTTCTACGGAGAGAGATTGATGGAGGTGGCCAGAAAAACAAGTCAGTGACCACCTTGGCCATGCCTTAACCACGAAAACACCAACACACAAGCTTCTCGCCCTTACGCTCGCATAAGCCCCATGGCCAGGGAGGGGTGTGCGGCGCACCGAGAGCCAATGGAGTGCGTGCATTGCACTGGTACCTCTTTGCCAGGTTATGGTTTCTGGATCAATGTCCAATCTTGCAAATCTGTTTATCTCATCGTCGGTCAGTGTGGTAGGGTCAGTCTTGTCAATGCCTAGTCTCTGAAGAGGCAGGAAAATTAAAACATCAATAAGATAAAACACACAAAACCATAATAAATTTTTTCAAAATTTATTGTCTCCAGAGGGAGTGCCCTCTAGAAAATAGAAACTATGTGATATTCAGAAGGGAAAACTAGAATCCCTGAGGCTAACCCTTTATTTCTTACTCTCACACACACAGGCATTACTAACATGTTTATCCCTATAACTGAACACCAGACACATTTCCCTAAACCTAGCCCTAAATAAGCTTAGGGGCAACTGGGCGGCTTAGCTGGTCAAGCATCTCACTTTGGCTCAGGTCATGATCTCTCGGTTTGTGGGTTCGTGGCCCATGTTGGATTTTGTGCTGACACCTCAGAGCCTGGAGCCTTCTTCGGAATCTGTGCCCCCCTCCCTCTCTGCCCCTCCCCTGCTCTCTCTCTCTCTTTCTAAAAATAAACATTTAAAAAATTGAAAAAAAGAGTACAATGACCAAAAAGGGCTATACCTAATTAACCAAGCCCAAATGTACTGAAAGGAAAAGCAAGGTACAAAGCTTTCTCAATAAGACAACTGAGAATCCCAATGCAAATGAAATGTTAGGAAGGGTAAAAATAAGTTATTAATCATTAAAAATCAACGTTAATCACTTTCACATGCTTTTTATATAGCACTGAATTTTCAATGCCTTCCTACTCTTCCAAAAGGCAGAGAAAAGGTTTATCTCTTCTTCCTCACAGAATGTGGAAGTTTTATTTATTTACAGTGTGTATGTATACAGGTCACACCCTGAAACGAGTATAAAATGTATTCTAAAAAAACATAAATAAAATAAAATAATTTGTTTTTGACAGAGAGTGGCGGAGGGACAGAGTGTAAGCAGGGGAGGGGTAGAGAGAGAGGGAGACACAGAATCCAAAGCAGACTCCAGGTTCTGAGCTATCACCACAGAGCACGACACGGGGCTCAAATCCAGGAACCCTGAAATCATGACCTAAGCCAAAGTCAGATGCTTAACCAACTGAGTCACCCAGGGACCCCTCCTCCCCCCGCCCCCCAAGTGTGGTAGATCTGAGTGGGCTCCAGCAAGCCCTGTTCTTCTCACAGTTCCTTTTTTGACACTGTGAAACCTTTGTTTTAAAATTTCAGATGTGGTTTAAGAGCTGGCCCTCACTGGCTCACCAAATGGCGCCAGAAGCCTAGTGCAGGACATTGTTTACAGAAGCTAGCACAGCTCCCAGTCACTGGGCTGAGAGTCTGCCCCGGACACCCCGTCTCACTGGGCATCCCGGGGCAGACTGTGAGCACACTTTGCCACAGAGGAGGCCTGGGGACCCAGGAGGAGACCGAGGGAGGGGGGGTACTGTGGCCTTGGGCAAGTCCCTTGATTTCAAATCCTAGAGATTTTTAAGGAATCATTTACACGTTTAGTCCAGCACCTCCCTGCATCTGACAGAAAGTTCCAACAGCAAAGGTAAGGTTAGAAGTTGCCTGCTCTTAGGGTGCCTGGGTGGCTCAGTCGGTTAAGTGTCTGCCTTCAACTCAGGTCATGATCCCACAGTTCGTGGGTTCGAGCCCTGCATTGGGCTCTGTGCTGACAGCTCAGAGCCTGGAGTCTGCTTCCGATTCTATGTCTCCTTCTCTCTGTCCCTTAACCTGTTCATGCTTTGTTTCTCTGTATCTCAAAAATAAAACATATAAAAAATAATTAAAAAAAAAAAGTTGCCTGCTCTTTCCATGCCTCTTAAAACATGATCCTTTTATAAAACAGAGCAATAATTAACTTCCTCACACACAGAATTTTTGGGGGGTATGAAAAAAATAAGCTACGATATATCAGTGACTGTGTAAAAGTCACTTTTTCTCAAGTCCAGATAAACAATTCATATAAATAAATAAATAAAACATAATTATAAAGCAGGCAGGGTAAAATATAAACAATGTATTTTGGTAAGGGGAGCTCCATGTACTACTCTTGCAACATCGAAATATAAAGTTGCATAAAATTAAAAATAAAGGAAGTAAAACTATTGTTGCTAATTGACAGGCAGCACACGCACTTACTTATGCTTACATATGCAAGGCTGTCTAAAGAACATATATGCACAGGGTGCCTGGGTGCCTCAGTCAGTTAAGCATCGGACTCTTGATTTTGGCTCAGGTCAGATTTCATGGTTTGTGAGTGCTGTGATCACACTGACAGTGCAGAGACTCCTTGGGATTCTCTCCCTTTTTCTCTGCCCCTTCCCTGCTCACGCTTTCTTGCAAAATAAATAAATATTAAAATATAGATGTATATGTATAATTTCTTTCATATGTAAAAATAATGAATGTATTTTCAAATTTTATTTTTAAAACCCTCTTGTGCTATCCATTTTGCATCACCCCCTCCCCAAATCTATGACCCCTGCCACCCACTGATCTATTCTCCATCACTCTAGCTTTGTCTTTTTGAGAATGCCATATATTTGAAAGCACACATTATGCAACCTTTTGAGACTGGCTTCTTTCACCCAATATGTTGCCTCTAAGAGTCATTTAAATCATGTGTACCAATAGTTTATTCCTTTTTACTGCATAAACTTACAGGTCTGTTTACCCATTCAACCACTAACGGACATCAGGGTTGTTTCTAAACATTGGAGAGTATTAATCGAGCTGCTAAAAACCTTCATGTTTCTGTATGAACACAAGTTGACATTTCTCTTGGATAAATACCTAGGACTAGGATTTCTGGGTCACAGGGTACAGTGTACGTTTAATGACTATGTATTTGTTTTTATTTTGGGGGGGTGGGGCGAGAGAGAATCTTCAGCAGGCTCCACGCTCAGCGCAAGCCTGATGCAGGCCTTGAACTCATGAACTGTAAGATCTGACCTGAGCCGAAATCAAGAGTTGGACGCTTAACCAGCTGAGCTACCCAGGCACCCCAGAAGTATCAGTCTTCTTGACTGAGGGCGGGTTGTCAATGCTCTACTTATGCCAGGACTAACCACTCATAATTTACAGACGAATGAGCGCTAACCTCTACCACCAACCTCTGCTATGTATACAATGGCCTTAAGGTTATGATTATGGATGTAACTTGATCTAAAATAGATACCTCCTTATCAACCACCCAATTTCATACAATCATCAAAAATGAACAGGGGAAAATCTTACCTGTAACCTTCGGATCTGGATATCAGAGAACTTTCTCACTCCATTTACTGATGGTACCAAACGATTAAAGAGCGCCTTAAAGAAAAGGAGGAAAAGGGCTTTGAAATGAGAGGAACTCCCTGCCTTGCTACCGGCATCATCAACACCCAAGGGACCAACATTAGTTTGGGTGCGTCAGCCTCCAGAGCCTCAGCAGCCTACCTTGTCTGTCTGGGTTAGTTCGTGGAACATCCGGGCATCGATGGCTGCAGCTACAAGGTTATTCGCTGCCGTGATGGCGTGAATGTCACCAGTGAGGTGCAGATTAAACTACAAAAGAGTGGAGGCCACGTCAGTCTTTCAACCTCTCCAACACCTTTCTGACGATCATCGTCTCGCAAGCAAATCAATCCCTGTGTTAAAGCTAACGGAAACCTGATGGCGGCACAGTTAGCAAACCAACACTGGGTACAAACTGCTCTTGAAAACATCAATTACAGAATGTCTATCCTCACAAGAAGTTGGTATTTCCCCTAAGGGACACGTCCTGTAACCACAAATGCCATACCACTTGCATCAGCAGCAACCCCGGGTGCTATTGTCCTATTAACTGTGAGCACCGAGGGGCTCACAAGGGCAGCCCTGTGCTGGTGTGCCCAGACCGTACTCCCATGTCTGGAGTTGCCACCCTGAACGCACTTGGTGTTGGTCCTTCCCATTCTCATGCTTCATTTCACCTCTTGCTTAAAAGTATTATTCCCAGTGAAAGCCAGACCTTGAAGACCTTGTCACGTGAAAAAACTAAGCTCTCAAGCCTGCATATTAAAATCTTTTCCCCTTTCTGATAAGAAACGAGTCATGTGTCCACTAAGAACTCTCCACAAAAGGGTTAATCTCTGGAAGGAAAAACTCTAATTAAGGGTCTGACTGAAACCAAATCCCAGGCACTTTACCTCTTCCATGGGAATGACCTGGGAGTAGCCACCTCCTGCAGCGCCACCTACAGGGCAGGTCAAGGGTGAGGACTCAGGTTAAGTGTGTTTCTCCACCACTTAGAAATCAAACAAAAGCAAACTGGTTTTGGTCATTGCCTCGCATGTTATCTATTTACTATTTTCAACCATTTGGACAGCTTTGATCAATTGTTTTCTAAGTTTCCTTTACCAGGCTAAAACACTTGATCTTGCTCATGCTAAATAGTCTCCATTGAAATCTGACTCTAAATGACAAAACCACAAACACATACATACCTACTCATTATCTTTAGACACAGGTTCCCCATGATTCCCAACATTTGTTAAAAGACCCAGCCTACAGTTACATAAAGGCAAGCCTGCTCAATTTCCTACTCTCATAAATGCTACGCTGATATTAAAAAAAAAAACAAAACAGGAATGTTTAAAATACACATGCCAAACAAACACAGAGCCTGCCCTTCTCCCTAAATAGGAGACACATGTTAGAAAAGAGCTCAACTGGTAGCTTCTGCTGGTCTGTTTGGATTATTAACAAAAGACTAGTCAAAACTGTTCTGGTTATCAGGTTATCAGTGAGATAAATGTCAATTTGAGGTTTAGATTTTGTGGGTTTTTTGTGAGGCAGAGACCACGCGACGAAAGTGGGGCAATTAGTGATAAAAGGAAAAGTAGGATATTGGGTTCAATAAGCAGCACAAGGGAAAGATTTGTTCTGAAGTTGGAAAACGGTTGTCACAACAAGCTCACAGTGCACTGAGTCAGGTCAGAACACATAAAATATATTAATTCAGGCAAAAAAAGAGCAAAGGTGTACCCTGTGCAGTAGTCACTAGGACAGTGTGTGTGGTCGCAGAATGCGCCATCCTCTCACCAAGCAAATGAGAAAGCTAACTCTACGCACTTACAATTAATAAAAATAACTTTTATAAAAGAGCATGTTTGCAGTACCACAGCTACCAAAAGTGAAAGGTGGAGAGCGGAACCCTGTGTTGGCAGTGCTGTTAAAAGGGCCCGACCCCCACCCGGGCACTTGGTGAAGTTACCCTGGGAGTCTCAGCCTCTGCTGAAAACTGATGGCAGCGGTAACTATCTCATAGTAGAAGAGAAAACGCATTCGCGGTGCAGCATAAGACCCAGCACAAAGCATATACTCAATAACAGTAGGCTTTTCTTACTCCCAACAGGGTGAGACATCTGTAGGGTGTCTTTGTTTCTAGAAAGTCAGCATGATGATCAGAAGCTACCATTACCTTTATTGTTACTGTGACAGTTGACTATTAGTCATATAAAAGCACCTCTTGATCCATTATTACCCACCCCAGGGAACCGCTGCGCAGCGTCTACTAGTGACAGCAAGAGCTGCGATGATCTGATGAAAGCCTTCATCAGAAGCGTCGTGATGGGGGGGCGCCATGTGGACATTCCCGTGTCTATATATATGAAGACCCATAAGCATTCCTGGGTCAAGTGGACCAGGGAGGACTGAAGGGAAGCAGTGCCCTCTGGCCAACCAAGGTCTAGTCCGACTAATACCTTTTATTCCAAAGGTGGGGCCCTGAGAAGGCTGTCGCACACACGCAAAGACGTTCTGATAAAGATGGGCGCCAAGGGCTTGCACCAGCCCAATGGTGGTTGTGCTTTTCCCTTCTCCCAGGGGCGTTGGAGTTATTCTTTCAAGGTGAAAGCAAAAGAGGGAAAGTAAACGGACAGGAATTAAATTTATGTGAATCACTAAGCCACACCTAACAGATCCTAGAGAATGACTCTTAACCTGAATATCAGGAAGACAAAAGACCTGAAAAGGATCTTTTCCAAGAGTCTTAGTTGAAATTTCAAAAAAATGTTACATTTAAAAAGATTGTTGTAAATGAACTCTTCTCACTATGAGGAGAAAATACATTTTATCTTGTAGAGACACCACTATAATTCTGATGGAATCTAAAAAACTAGCTTTTGTATAGAACTCAGCCAAGCAATAAAAATGAATGCTCAGTACATCTATGAATAAAAAATTGGGGGTTAAAAAAAGGCTATTCCATCTGAAGACCAGCTTTTAAAACTCAACTCTTGGGGCACCTGGGTGGCTCAGTTGGTTAAACGTCCGACTCCAGTTCAGGTCATGATCTCACAGTCTGTGGGTTTGAGCCCTGTGTCCGGTTCTGTGCTGACAGCTCAGAGCCTGGAGCCTGCTTCAGATTCTGTATCTCCCTCTCTCTCTATTCCTCCCCTGCTCGTGCTCTGTCTCTCTCTCAAAGATAAACATTAAAAAAAAATTAAAAAAAACCAAAACACTCAACTCTTTCCCCTTCACTAGATGGATAACCTTGACAAATTTTCTCATCTCCAAAGGGTTAGAATCTACTCTTAATTACCTCACGGGGTTGCTGTAAGAATCAAATGAGACTGAACAGGTACGAAAATGCTAAAACCAAATTAAAGGAACCTTCACATATATATGCTTAGAGGAAATGCAATCTTTGATAATAATAATCGGGACCACGACTCGTCGAGCGAAGGAGTAACAACCATACCCGGTCACCACCACGTATTTTCCGTCGGGTCGGTGTTTCAGGCGTTCCAGCGCTGACAGCAGAACCTTGGCCTTGGTCTCACCATACAGTTCTACCTCTTCGGAGAGCAGACCAATTTCCCGAGCCAGGCTGCCAATGGGCTTCGGCTTGCAAGATCGTGAGATGTCAATGTCACTTACAAGAAATAGAGAAAATATGTATCAATCTTGACTCGCTGAATTAAAAAAAATTGTTTTTAATGTTTATTTCTGAGAAAGAGAAAAACAGAGACAGAGTGTGAGTGGGGGAGGGGCAGAGAGCGAGGGAGACAGAATCCCAAGCAGGCTCGGCTCTCAGCTGGCTGTCAGCACAGAGCCCGACACGGGGCTCGAACCCACAAAATGTGAGATCATGACCTGAGCCAAAGTCAGACCCTTAACCGACTAAGCCACCCCAGCACCCCGACTCACTGAATTTATTTAACTGCACCCTAGGAAGGACCCACCCCGACCACTGATGGCGGGAGGGGGCATATAGGCAGCCATGATATCCATGAGCTAAAAACAGATAATCCACAAAGTTTTAAACCAGTAAAGTTTTATTTTTACCTTGGAACAGGTGTCTTTAGATTAAGGCTGTTATACTGAATCATCCACTTTCCTGGCTTAAATTTCTCCAGGAAATGCTTTGCACTCTCCACTGTGCTCTAAACGAAAGGTCACAAATGGAACTTAGAAGAAGTGATTATTTTAACTTCCACCTCAGTTCCAAATCCCAGGTCACTCCAGTTCAACCACAAAATCAACAGCTTTATGATCCCCCTATAAAAATGCTTCAGTCCTAAGCAGGAGTCTAAATGCCGCTAAAGTGCCCCGGGCTCCCTCCATTTCAGCTGGTGTGTGTATGAAAAAGAGCAAGCAAGGTAAAGTGCACTTAGCAAAGTTGCGTGTTTGTGCTTTCCTTTTCCTGAGGTTCTGATACCCCAAAGTAAATTCCAGTATGCCCTCCCTACTTTCCCCTACTAATGCAACTTTTTCTTAATCGCATTAAGTCCAGCCAAACTCCAGTGCAGAAACTTTTATTTACACGCACCTGCATTAGCATCGCCACCGTCATGGGCCCCACACCGCCAGGAACAGGAGTGATGAAGCCTGCCCTCTCTTTGGCCTCATTGTATGCCACATCACCCACAACTTTTCTCCCATTTGGTTTTGTATCATCTGGTCAAGGGGAAAAAGAACAAAGTAAGGTCTCAGAATTGCAATCTTGGTGTTTGTTTCCAAGGTAAGTGATTGCTTGCACCCAAAACTAAGTAGAGTTGAGGGTGTACATTTCGATCAGGCTCAAGCATCTATTTTACAAAAAAGCTATAGATGACAGGTGTTTGCTAATTTCTAGGTAGAAACTTATTACACCTGCAAAAATTCACAAGATGCTGAGGTGGTTTTTCAGAACCAGGAGAATCCTTTTGCAGTCATGTGGCAAATAAAATACCAACTGTTTTTTATTCTTAAAACCAACTACCCAGTATGTAATGAGCACCTTTTAAAATGTTAATCTGCCAAGGCCTACAAAGGAATTTTTTTGGTGCACAGAGCTCCAACTATGTCACAGCTGCCAGATACCGTTTCTACAGCAACTGTCAGCACTTTGTAAGCTCCATGCGTGAGCTGGAGGAACAATTCAACATCCAATTCAAAGACAAGCAGCTACTTAAATGTATGCAAAAGGCAAAGAATATAATTACACTTCCCTTAAAAGGAAACAAGAACAACTACAAATCTCACCAGCAAAGAATAGCTATTCAAGAGAACAAAACCCAGTGATGCATCACTGCTCACTCACACAAAGTACCTCCTAGACTTGGCTTCAGTGCACTTCCAGGAGGGGCTGGGGGACAGGGCTAGACCCTGCGGCTCTAAGGCTCCCTCCCGAGGCAGGATCTGGGAGGATCTTCGCCATTTCACCCCTTCTGTTTGATCAGATCACCACAACCGAGACAGTAAACTTTAAGGTATAGCCAAAAGTCAGACTGAAAGAGATCTAAGTTCTAGAATCAGCTCTTCTACCAACTGCCAATCCTTAGCCTCTGTGGGCTCCTTACTGACCAACAGTCCAAAGATTGTAAAAGACTGACACTACCTATTTCACAAGCTTGCTGAGAATCAAGTGAGAAATCTGTGCATTCTTGAAACTGAAAAAGCATTCTTTTGGAGCACCTGGGTGGCTCAGTCGGTTAAGCGTCCGACTTCCGCTCAGGTCATGATCTCACAGTTCATGAGTTTGAGCCTCGCATCGGGCTCTCTGCTGACAGCTCAGAGCCTGGAGCCTGCTTCAGATTCTGTGTCTCCCCGCCCCCTCCTTCCTGCACTCTCTTTCAGGAATCCATAAACATTAAAAAAAAATTAAAAAAAAAAGCATTCTCTAAATGTAAGGGTTTCTCGCCCCATCCTAGATACATAGGGTATTTTCCATATGCACTCTAAGGAGCTGGAGCATACCTCTCCTCGCGATAGTTTCAGGTTTCTAGATTATGAAGCAAGCTAACACAGAACATGCGTTCTCAGAACCCTATAGTCATTTCAAAGTGCCAGGAGCTACGGCTAAGAGCCATGGTGCAGGTTTCAATAGTCTAACCCAGACATTAGTGTAAAATGCCCCGCTCCTCTTTCTACGTATTCACGCTGGTCGTTTTAATGTCTCCATATATAGGAGACATATCGGTCAATGCACAACCACCACACGAGCTGAGCTGAGCCTTGCCCTGAATCAAGCACGGTTAGGGTTGGCCTGAGTGCCCTCTGGCATATGTCTAGTGTTTTGTGTGAAGTATGATATAGTCAGTAGAAAAAAAGTGATCACTTCTCAAACTAAGTGTATGGCTTCAATAACCAATAAACATTCTGGTTATTTACCTGAGCCCTAGAATTTCTCTTTCTTGCGAATTATAGGTACAAAACCCAATCACTGAGATACAGACCAGTGGGTGGACTAGAGGAACTAAATACTATTCTTTGCAAATGTTCATTTTCAAGGCATCATGTTCTGTAACGGGACCATATCTTGACTTATATTTTGATTACTTACATCATTTGCAGGGCATCTGGGTGGCTTGGTCTGTTGGGCATCGGTTTGGCTCTTGACTTTGGCTCAAGTCAAGATTGCATGGTTTGTGGGATCAGGTCCCATGTCAGGCTCTACACTGACAGTGCAAAGCCTGCTTGGGATTCTCATTCTCATTCTCTCTCTCTCTCTCTCTCTCTCTCTCTCTCTCTCTCTCTCTCTCCCTCTCTCCCTCTCTCCCTCTCTCCCTCTCTCCCTCTCTCTCCGCCCCTTCCCCTCCTCATGCTCTTTTTCTCTCAAAAAAAATTTAAAGAAAAAAAATCATTTGCATGGTCCAATCAGGGATAATATCCTAAGACATTTGCCAAATTAAGAATGAATTACGTTTTTTTTTTCCAAGGAAAAAAAGGAATACTTTTAAAGATTCAAGTGCAAAGTAGAAAGTACATGTAAGAGAAACACATAAAAGCAGTCTTCCTGCTTGGCTTACTAAAGACAATTTGAGAAGTTACCAATAAAATCCAGCCTTATCAAAACTTATTTACTAAATGCCCCAGATCAGTAAAAACACAGCTGACCAGATATGAATTTGCTCTTATTCATACTTAGCCATTGATGTGAAGAATAAATGTGAACAGGATGGGGGTTTCATGTTTACTTCAACATTTCATATCTATCTGTAAACTCAAGATTCCTACCCAGGCTTTTTTTCCTCCATCTCTCAAATCTAGTCAACACCACCCCCCCCAACCAAAAAAAATGCCAAAAGCAGAAATATGATACAGAAGATGCAAGGTTTTAAACAGAATGGGCTTGAATGTCATATCACAAGTCTCAAAGTGAGGAGTTGTAGGAGCGCAATGTCTTTATCACCCATTAGATAATTACACTACAGGAAAATGAGTGATCAATTATGAGCTACTGTCTTAAAAGCATGGTAGGGAGAGTGGGAGGGAGGTTAAAAATGGTGAAGGCTTGACAGTGACTAATGTTCCTGGCAGCTTAGTGTCTATGTTTCAAACTTGAGATGGGAAGGGGAAAAAAAAAACCCAACCCGATACTCTTGCTGTAACTCCCTTCAACAATTCAACAGGTGTGAGTGCCAGCAGTCAGAAGGCATAAAGCTAGACAAGGAACTGCAGACCAGGGCCCAAGGTGGGGGACAGCACAGGACGCCCCACACAATAAAGAGCCACCAAGTTCTGTGGGAGGGAGAGCGAGAGAAGGATTTTCAAAAGAAGGAGAGATAGGCAGGAAGTAGCTTAAACTGAAGATCAAAGTGGAGCTTTTCCGATCACGCAGCCCAAGGCCACACTGGTGTGTGATGCACAGAAACAGCTGCCTGATTAAAGACGTTTCCTTTCTTGAATCTACGAGGCACATATAAACTTATTCACTGTATCGTCCTGTCAGAATTTGCAAACTTCGTGGTGAGGGAACCGCAGACTACATGGAGGACACAGTGACAGAAGCTGCCAAGGACAAGCAAGGCATGTGCAGAGAAGGGCACGTGGTCTGCTCTGCAACAGGCGAAGACAGGCGTTCACAAGGCGGCGTGAGATAGAAGGCCACCATGGGGCCCCTCGGTGGCTCTGTTGGTTAAGTGTCCGACTTCTGCTCACGTCATGATCTCATGGTCTTCGAGTTTGAACCCCGCATCAAGGGCTTGGGGCCTGGAGCCTGCTTCAGATTCTACGTCTCCCTCTCTCTCTGCCCCCCTCTCCTCGCTCTCTCTGTTTCTCAATAATAAATAAAGGTTAAAAACAACTTTTTTAATAAAAAAAAAAAGGCCACCAAGGTGGCTGAAACAAGGGTGGGGCTATGGAGCTTGACAAGTAACGTGGGAGGAAGAGGGTCCAACATGGAAGGACTCGCAGGTGGATGTGCATGAGGGCCAGCTGGCGGGGGGAGGCCAGGAAGCGACACACAGCGGTGCGGCCACGTGACAGAGTAACACTCACTGGTGACACCAAAAACAGAAGAGAGGGAAAATTTCTGATACATGAAAACAGAGCTGACACAGGGAACAACTGGGTGGGAACGACAACGTGCTGGCTTTATTCTCCCTGCCTGGAAGGGTCTGGGTCCAAGTCTTCGTAGTAAAGCTCTCCCCCTAGAGTCTTGGCAAACTGAGCCCCTCTTCCGGAGGCACCGAGCATTCCGCAAAGACTGCATTATATTTTAAATCCACCCATCCTTTGTTAAGAATAAAGGGCGATCTCTGCCCTCTGACTCTGAGATCCCCCTCGTGCCCCCTCTCCTTAGACAAAGTTGTCTCAGGAAATGCACGGCCCAGTGGCTAACCTCACCGTCTCCGGACACTTGCTCTGAACCTTAGCACTTCATGCCTGAAACGGGACAAGGGGTTCTCACATAGTTTCACTTGATGACCTAGATGTCTTCCTCGGTCCTCCCCACCACCTTCGTCCTGCAGCGGCACTCACCTGGGATATAATTGATCCCACAGTCGATGACTATTGCCCCAGGCTTGATCCACTCCCCTTTTACCATTTCTGGCTGACCAGTTGCAACCACCAGGATGTCACCTTTATTTACCTAGGGAAAGAGGGTTTTGACTTCAGAAGTTACAGTGAGACATAAAACAAATAAATAAAAATCTAGATGTAGAACAGACATCCCTGAGCTTTGTATGAACCTGTTCATTGTCTTCAGCTATTTTATGCGGACCACATGCAATCTCTGACAGTTCCTATGCTGGGCTCATTCCTCCATGAGCTGAAGTACTCCCCGTTAATAAAATCTTCCCGAATGGGGAACATGATGAAGACGCAGTGGGCAGGGAGGAGCGCTGGCCTGGACCCACAGACCCTGCTCTAAATTATGTGGCATTGGAAGCGTGCCCCCTCTCCTATGCAGTATGGGGACCAGCACCTCCCGCAGAGCTCTGCTTCGGGAGGATTAAAAGAGAAGGCGGCGGGGCACCTGGGTGGCTCAGTCAGTTGAGCGTCCAACTTTGGCTCAGGTCATGGTCTCACAGTTTGTGGGTTCCAGCCCCACGTCAGGCTCTGTGCTGGCAGCTCTTAGCCTAGAGCCTGCTTCCAATTCTGTGTGTCCATCTCTCTCTGCCCCTCCCCTGCTCATGATCTGTCTTTCTGTCTCTCAAAAATAAATAAATGTTAAAAATAAAGAAAGAAAGAAAGGAAAAAAGAAAGAAAGAAAGAAAGAAAGAAAAGGTCTGCTGTCAGCTGGGATAGGAACAGGTGAGAATTCTTAGGCTCTGGGATCTGATGCAGGGTCAAGAACAAGACGTGACCGAGGCCATGGGACCACTGTCCACCCCCCTCTCCGGAGCACCTTCTCCTCTGGGGAGGTGTGTCACACATCTGCCATCTAGCTGCTGGGATCCATCCCAGTTTCTGTACTGAGAATTCCTACCTTCCTGTAAGGCTGACTGGTATAGAAAGAATAATATCAGAACAAAATCTGTATAACTTGGGCAAGGTTTTAAGTAGAATTTGTTTCTTCATCACGTAAAATGAGACAAGAATCAATAGGAGTTAAATGAGGTACTGAACGAAGTAAAACCAAGTACATGGCAGTTTCTGCACTTAGACCAGGTGAGAACACGGATCGCACACGTGTGCATCCAGGCACACACGCAGAACTCGTCCACTCCGCTGCAGGCCCCTTACCTCCTCGCCTAGGTTGACAGTCTTGGAGTGGCAGGTGGTGACTGTGGCATGGTTCCACAGGAGCAGGTCATGCATGGGCGCACCAACGATCTTACTGCGCCCGACCACCACGGCGTGCCTTCCAGCAATCTGCACCCCTGAAAGAACAACCGGGGTGAGTCAGAGTGCACCGCCTGAGTGGGAAAATTCAGAACAAGTGCGCAAACATGGGGTTCTGGGCATCAAACAGAAATTTTCCTAAAAACACCCCTTCTTTGGCAGTAAGAGTCTCAGTTCTAGGGTTTCAGCTGCAAACTGGGACATGTACTGTGTCCTTCTTGCTGTGGGTTTTGGGGAGCTGCCTAAGCCAAGATCCATTCATTGAGTCATAGGAGAGTGGG
This sequence comes from Suricata suricatta, assembly GCF_006229205.1. Classification (NCBI taxonomy): domain Eukaryota; kingdom Metazoa; phylum Chordata; class Mammalia; order Carnivora; family Herpestidae; genus Suricata; species Suricata suricatta. Next base: position 35,014,565 of record NC_043708.1, read on the forward strand.
AAGAAAACCTACACTCAAAGAAGAAAGAGACCCTGACATACAGCTAAACAGCCAGATGGAAGACAGTAGATTTAATTACATGGGAAAAACAGTTATAACAAATGGGGTACATGTGATGTGCTGGATGGAAGCAAAGGAAATTAGAGGAGTATTAGTAATTTCTTTCCAGCTCTGGTAAGTTTATTTATGTAGTTCCTCATCCAAATTTCTCTTCTGGCATAGGGCCTGACCCACAGGGTTATTTGCAGGGAAGTGATAAAGGGGAACTTTAAATGTAGCAGAAAGCTTTCTTTTTGATGACTCAGCATCCATTCTTCGGGCACTACCCCAATGTCCTTTTCGGGACTGACATACTCTCCTCAGTAAAGGAGATGGTCTGGGTGCTTACCCACATCTTTCCTTTTTTTGTTTTTGTTTTAACATTTTATTTATTTATTTTTAGAGAGAGAAAGAGAGCATGCACACAATCGAGAGGGGCAGAGAGAGACAAGGAGAAAGACAGAGAATCCTAAGCAGGTTCCATGAGTCAGCACAGAGCCCGATATGCAGCTCAAACCCACAAACTGTGAGATCGTGACCTGAGCTAAAATCAAGAGTCAGATGCTAGGGGGGCCTGGGTGGCTCAGCTGGTTAAGTGTCTGACTTCAGCTCAGGTCATGATCTTGTGTTTCTTGAGCTGCATCGGGCTCTGTGCTGACAGCTCAGAGCCTGGAGCCTGCTTTGGATTCTGTGTCTCCCTCTCTCTCTGCCCTTCCCCCACTTTCTCTCAAAAATAAACAAACATTAAAAAAAAATTAATTAATTTAAAAAAATTAGATGCTTAACAGAATGAGCCACCCAGGCGCCCCTCACTCACATTTCTGTCCCTGGCCAATGAGATCTAGTTGTGCAACTGTCAGGCATAAGGCTAGAACTGCTCAGGGCAACCAAGGAGAGCCCAAGAATGAGCTACCACAAGAAGAAAGCAGGGATAAGATCCTAAAGTCTCCCCCTGAGCTCCTCTACCCAGCCCAGTTCAAGGGGACTTATTTAAGGTGGCTTGTGTTTAAATTGTGCTTCTTGAATAACATTACTTTTATTAAAAAAGATAAGCTTCTGTGTAATGCTAACATCATGAACATCTAGAAGTAAAGCCCTCAAGGTCTGAGATGTTTAAAGGGAACCTTATTATAGACTTTCTAGGATTCAGAGAAGGACCTGAAGCTGCAGTAGGGCAAATAAGCTGCTGTGGCTCACGGGATTTGCTTCTGTGAGGCTGTAATGCACTGTTTGCTAACTATGCTTTGGAGCATAAATGGACCTGGGGGACTGAACAGTAAGAGCTGTCCTGAGGCGTATAGCTTAACCTTGTCTTGCCAACCACAGAAAATATTCATATACGTTGGCCAGCATTTCCCACTTGAAACTTCTGATCCACTTCCTTTAAATAGGACACATTTCCTTGTAAAAAATAACCTCTGTGGAAAGTGTTCACGATGAAATTAAAATACCAAGATGTTGACTAGGTAGTGGGGTAATATGGCCAACTGTTCAAGAGATCTGTTTCCAGCCATCTGTCGAGTCCTCAAACTATTACGGAGACTCAAGGCCCATGTTGGGGGTTAGGACTTTTCGCTTTGTCTGAATTCTTACTACTCTATAAGTTACTTTTCCATAAAAAGTAAACTTCTTAGAGAAAGAAGACAAAAAAGAATAAAAACAAAAAACAAACAGAAATAAATTTCTTTGAACTCAAATAACCCTGAATTCACATCTTGACTCTGCTGCCACTTGGACAAGTTACACATCTCTCTGAGCCTGTTTCCTCAAGCTGTTAAACGGTAATAGTACCTAGTCCACAGAGCTGTCGAGAAAATTGAGAATTTAGGTAAAGTTCCCAGCTGACAGGTCCTTGTGCCAATCAAGTCCATTCATTTAGGGCCTAGTGCACCTCCCCCTTACCTCCATGGGTCAAGACCAGGCCCAAGAAATGGTGCTTTGTTTTCATTCATTTGTTTCTACCTGTCTCTTTGATGAGTTCCAAGCATCCTTTAGGTGTACAAGGGATGAAACAGTCATGGAGGTCACCTCTAGCAAGTTTTCCAGCACTGATGCTAGTCAATCTGAAACAATGAAAGCAATGAAGGGAGAAATAAAGATAATTAGACGTCTTTACTCTCTAGAAGCACATATGGTTTGTTCTTGAGACAGAAATATAATTGGAATCATGCAACATGATACAGAGAGCCAAGGCACACTCACCCATCCACATCCTTTTCGGGTACAATAGCATTGACCACTGCTTCAGTGTTAATGGGATTCTCTGAATCCAAAGGTAGCTGCACTATGAAACCGTGTACAGTGGGGTCTTCATTCAACGATGTAACGTACCTTAACACCTAAAAGTAACAGCGCACACAATTGGTATAACACACAGAAACCAAAAAGGTGGAGAAACACTTTTTGGTTGCCCTACTTTCCCCCAGGAGTTTAACTGTAGTCCTCTTAAGATGTACCTCCCCTTGAACCTGAGAGCAATTCTAACACCAAATGTAATCTCCAGTGTCTGCTAAGAAGGTCATCGAGGAAGAGCGAAGAACTTCAATAGGAATAGCCATGTTAGTCAAACAAACCAAGATCTGTGATGACAGAAATGTTCTATAATGTGCACTTTACCGCACAGGAATGGCTGCCGAATACTTGAAACGTGGCTAGCACAATCAAGGATTTGAATTTTACATTTCGTTTCATTCTAATTAAACGGCCATGTGGGGCTAGCAGCTACCCCACTGAACAGTGCAGACGTAGAAGATTTCCATCACCTCAGAAAGTTCTTTCTCCCTCCTGTCCCTTCCCAGTTACCCCCTGCACCTCAGGCAACTACAGTTCTGGCTTTAATCACTGATGACCCGTTCAGCCTATTCTTGAACATCATCTAAATGGAATACACATTTGGTTCTTAAAAGGCACACAGCTACAAGCCCGGGATCGGTCTGTAGTGAACTCTGCATGGGGTTGGAAGCAAAGGACACGGCAATCACACACTGAGTACACACAGCCATACCCTAGGATGGCACCATTTACTCTGCATGTTTTCAAAACTTTTCTGGAAGTGGAGTCTGCAAAGAAAGAATTACCTCGAGGTCTTTCATAAGGTCAATGGACCAATCCCTAAAATTCCCCTAAACCAAAGACCAGAGATGAAAGCACTTTAGCTGTCCCAATTAACAATCGATTCCTCACAGCTCACCTCGGATTCTGTGGCTGTTCTTGGTAACTTAATGTGTGTGGCTTTGATCCCAATCTGCAAAAATGAACATTTGAAACAGGCAAGAGAACATCAGATATGGGGCCATTTCTTTTAACCAATATGACTAGTACAAATCAGGCGGCCTTAGGCACTATTTCACCCTTGTATGTTCATTTTTGTTTGTTGATTTAAAGAGAGAGAGCGTGCATGTGTGCATGCCTACATACACATGTGAGAGGGGGAGGGGCAGAGCGAAAGGGGGAGAGAGAGAATCCTAAACAAGCTCTACAATGCTAGGGCAGAGCCCAACATGGTCTTGATCTTGAGAACCGTGAGATCATGACCTGAGCTGAAATCAAGAGTCAAACGTTTCATTGCTTAACTAACTGAGCTACCCAGGTGCCCCACACCCCCGTATCTTCTGAAGAATGAATCTTTCACTTTGACCCATTCATCCTTTACTTGCTCATTGTCACCACTGCACTTAAGCAATTTCATATCCACTGTTCCTGCTCTTTGGGAAGTCAGCAGATCATGGATTCAAAATCATCCAAGGGTAAACCAGAGGCTGCAGCTTCAGCCCTGCATTTCTGACTTGCAAAATAAATCACGTCTGCTATGGGCAATGAAAGTTTTTAGAGGGAGGGGCACAGAGGGCACGGGGTCACCAACAAGACCTGGGGTGGGGGTGGGCTGGGGGTGATGGCACTGCTGATCCGGGCTTTACCTCTTCCGCAGCCTTCAGCTTCACATTTATATAAAGATTAGAATCATCTCTGTCGCCAACCTAGAATAATAAATACATGCAAATCAGACGATCAAGGAAAGGCAAAGTGTACAGAAAAGCTTCTAAAATTTTAGTTTTGATAAAAAGAATGTTTAATCATGAGACTCATGTTGCAGAGAACTTCACAGGAGAATAAGAGAATGTTGGGGCAGAATGGCGATACACACACAGGTGGTGTTACCAACCCTGCCCCAAACAAGGGATCCCACCTGATCCCACTGAAAAAGCCACAAGATCCAAAAAAAAAAAAAAAAAAAAAGGAGGGGACATCTGCATCTGCCTTGGAGCCACGATACCAGAACAGAGCACGGAGGCCTGAACTGTCCTCAGATAAGAAAAACACCAGAGCTGTGGGGGCCAGGAAAACCCAGAAGGTATATTCTGTATCCCCTGTCCCGCCCCCCCCCCTCCCAGGGGCAGCGGAAAATTCTCTTGCCCAGCTACACAGAGAAGAGAAACCAGCTGGGGTGGAGCTAATTTGGGCTCGCTCGGAGAGACACCTATGCAAGGCAAAGGGCAGTCCCTCAAGACAGAGGAAAGCGTGGTGCAGAAGCAGCAAACCCTCTGACACCGTGCCAGGTCGCACATTGTTGCCTCGGTTTCTCTGATCAGGAACATATTTATGGTTTTTTCACTGTCAGTCATATATCTGATTGGCAGGAAGTTTGGTTTCTCCCAGAACTGCAGAAGGGGAAAATGGTAGGTCCAGTGAGACCACACATAACAGACTTGGGAGTCCTTTGAACAGGACAACTGCATGGAAAGAAGGTTGAGTATTTCTGGTCCTTGTCATTTGAGGGGGTTACTGGAAGCTCTCCTCAGGGTCACGGAACCAGGCCTTCCCCTGAGCTTCGACAGTCCCTCATATAGACACTTCTTAGTTCTAGGTCTGCCTGCACATCAAGAGTCAGGTGAAGGCTTTGATGGGAAGCTGATTTTTCCTCTGGGCTACCCGCTTCCTGTGGGGGAATCCCCAGAACTCCAGAGCCTCTCCTGTTTCCTCTTCGGTCATTTCCTGTATGTGTTCCTTGCCCCTATAGTTCTGCCCTCACTGACTCAGTTCCCACACTGAACACACTCTGGGATTCTTACGTCTAAGTAGGGAAGGAAGTGGTTCCAAGCACAACCACAACCGTGTTGTTCCTCACACTTTCATTAATATTTAAACCTCATTTATTTGTTATTTTAGAGAGACAGCAGGTGCGTGTGTGCAGGGGGGAGGGGGCGGGGGAGGGGAGAGGGAGAGAATCCCAGGCAGCCTCCGTGCTCAGCACAGAGCCCGAAGTGGGGCTCCGTCCCACAACCCTGGGACATGACCTGAGCCGAAATCAAGAGCTGGACGCGCAACCACAATGTGCCACCTAGGGGCCCCTGCAATTAGTTATTTAAACTCAATTCTGAGATTAAATGGTTTTGCTAGTCACTGCCAGACATTTTAAAACCACAATTTCTCTGTTCTATAGTTCATTTTCATACCTCCCCCAGGTAGCGGAAATGCAACGTTAAATCACGTTCCCAGAAAAGGTATGCGGGCATTTTTCTGAATCTATGTGTATCTGAAAATATATTTCTGCTGCATTCGCCCTTGACAGGATTTACCTGGCTGAATCTGGAGTCACGACATTTTCCTTCAGAGATGCTATCTTCGGCATCTAGTGATCAGTCTCAAGTCTTCTGTTTGGATCTTTTACAGGTAACTGTTTCCTGTCTGCATATTTCTGAAAGAGTTTTTCTATAACTCCCAAACCAGGGCCGCCTGGCTGGCTCAGATGGTGGAGTAAGCGACTGACTCTTGATCTCAGGGTTGTAAGTCTGAGCTCCAGATTGAGTGTAGAGATTACTTAATACTGAAATCTTTTAGGGGCACCTGGCTGGGTGGTAAGGGTAAGTGTCCGACTCCTGATTTCGACTCAGGTCATGATCTCACAGTTCATGAGCTCTTGCCCAGCCTCAGGCTCTGTGCTGACAAGGCAGAGCCCCCTTGAGAGTCTCTCTTTCTCTCTCTGCCCCTCCTTTGTTCTCTCTCTCTCTCTCAAAAATACACATTTCTTTAAATTTTTTGATAGTTTATTACCAAGTTGGTTTCCATATAACACCCAGTGCTCTTCCCCACAAGTGCCCTCCTCCATGACCACCACCTCCCCTTCCCCCATCCCTCTTCAGCCCTCAGTTTGTTCTCAGGATTCAAAGGTGTCTCATGAGTTACACATTTTTTAAAAATGAAACTTTAAAAAAAATTCCAAAACTGCTACCAGTTTTAAAAAGAAAGCATAACAGTTATGGTTATGAGCATGCATCAAAGTTCTAGGGTAAGCCTAGTGCAAAGGAAAAGCCCTCCTAAAAGCCAACCCAAAGACTCTCGGTACGGACATGTTCTAGGGGAAACGGTTACACAACCAGAAGACTAAGATGCGGAAAGTATGTTTAGCTGAAGAACAGTAGATTCTTGACTGACAGTCTAGTGAGTAGGTGGAAGACTGGTTTCCGAGAACAAATCTTAATCCCCTCACAGTTTATCAAGAAAATCACTGAAGCATTTTATCAGTAATGCTAATTTCTTCCTTGAAAAAGGTGAATTACATTATTCTAAAAAGATCCTATCCCAGAATAAGTTAGGGACTTTTTGTTTTTTTCAATACCAACAGTCTGCAAACTATCTCCTGCAAACAGGGTCAGACAGCGTATATTTTAGCTTTTGGGGGCCACATACTCTGTCATATATTCTTCTGATTCATTCTTAACCTCTTCCAAATTGGACAGCATTTGGATGGGGCCCCAGTTTACTGATCCCTGTTTTACACCCTAAAATTTCTTGGGTGTTAGCCTATTCATTAATTTTTCTTTCTGCTTCAGGAACCTTCTGTAGATATTCAGACCAGTTGAGTTTATTCATTTTATTGTTTTGTCCATGTCTTTTGTGAGGACTGAAGGAGTTACTATATGTAAAACACTCTGAATAATTCCTGGTAGGAAGCAACTACGATATTATTAATAATTAATATTTTATGTGCTAAAAGGATAGAAAAACAGCCTCAATTTGATCTCTTACTGTGAAAAGTCGTCTTAATTTCCTTTAAGTATTCCATTCTTTGGAAAGTTACCAGTCCATTGTTCTTAAAAAAAAAAAATCCAACTTTTAGGTGTATATACCTGGACCAGACCACAAATATCCTTGAGTGCAATGCCTAGGAATTAGGAAAACAAAAAGGGAAAGCAAATGGGGTTTAGAGACAGACAGACCTGGGTTCACATCCCAGATGCAGGCATCTCCTGACTGTGGTTTAGGGCAAGCACCCAAGATCTGTGAGCATCAGTTACTGTGACTATAAGGGGACACAGCTTGCAGGGCTAGTAGGCAGCTCAGAGCAACTAGAAATACACACAAAGCATTGGGACTACAGCAGACACTCTGATTAGGCAGTACGGTCACTCCTGCGGAGGGCAGGGTGGGGGTGGCTGGATGGATCATGAATAGGTCCCACAGTAGCAGCTGAAGACAGACTGGAAGGGTCCAGATTAGAAGCCTAAAACCTGTACCAGGTGCCTGCCGTGGCCCCAGAGGGTGAGAGCAGTACTGACTGAAAGAGCTTATGAGAGGCACAATCAATAGCAAGATATTCGCTAAGGGGACTTAAGAGAGTGAGGGAGAGAGATCCTCAGGAGAAGAGCTCAGGTTTCTGGGGGAGCATGTGGGAAGATGGTGTCAGTCACCAGGAGGGAAAAAAACAAGAGGTCCAAGGTAGCAGGGACATGATCACAACATAATATGTAAGCCCTGCATCGGGGAAAGATGTGGTAGACTCCGGTGCTGAAGTGCGAGATTAAAATATTCTGTCACTGTTCTACTGGCAACGACACGGAAGACAAGGCACAGAACAGTGTTTAAGTATCAAAAATCCTTGCAATCAGCAAATTTAAAATATAAGTTCAGAAGTCGATTTTAAAAACAGGAAAAAAAATCACAATGTTGCTAATAACTGGGATTTTTTTTTTAATCCCTTCTGAAACCTTCTGCAAACGTTTACAGAAATAGAGTTCTTGCCTACCACATGTACTCTTCCAACAACAAACAATTCACAAGAATAAGTCAAGAAATAACTGGTCTCCTGAGTGCAGTGAATGAATGCCCACCACATACCTTTGATTCTCATTAATCTGCAAAGAAGGGAAAAACCCACCACAGCCGAGAACACACCAGGCAGAACCCACAGGCCTTGTGTGCTTTTCTTCTCGGCTAAGGCCTCCAGGGCAATGAACAGCAATAGGGGGAAGTCTTTCAGAACTATTCACTCCGGAATTCTTGATGAACATGGAACAGAAATTTAGCAAGGGGTTCAATGATGACATGCGGAGACACACACAGAAATGTGAAGTGAGGAGGCAGGCGTCTCTGAAGGGAATTTCAAATCAAAGTTATTGGCTTCCAAATCAACCCTTCAAATGTGCGTCTGTCCACATGACAAAACATTTATTTAAGGCCTCTTACCAATTTATTGAAGGCATCCTACTGGATGAATCTGGAGCTCAGAAGAAACCCTGGACCGAGGCCTCACTCAGGAAGGACTCTCCTGGTTTGGAACCGGCTGAGCTCACTTTAGGGAAGGAATAGGTGGAAATGGGGTTTTGTGGCTGGACCCTAAGACATCCAAATGGTTTAGGTATCAGGAAAATGAGGAAGAGGAGCAAAGGAGATAAGCAAAGGAGATCAGAGAAGGAGGGAAATGAGAGTTTCTCTAGAAACAAAGAGTCCAGAATTCAGAAGAAACCCAGGTTTAAAAGTTACTGACCCAGACCCGATATCGAGAGTCAGGTTAAACTGCCAGATCTGGGGCAGGTTACCCACTCTTGAGGGAGCCCCAAGACACTTTCAGAAGACCTGCAAGTGCCTAACTACTTTATAATGACACCAGGATGTCACTTGCCTTTTCCATATCTGTATGGGGGCTGCAAAGGCAATGGAGGGTGAGACTTAGCACGAACCAAGGCAATGGCACCAAACTACACAGGTCACTGCCACACACTCTCAGGAAAAACAGGTGCCAATTTCACTGGTAAGTGCTCTCCATGACACAGTACAAATGATTAATTTTATTAAACCTCAGTGCTTACATACATGTCTTTAATATCCTGTGCTGGGAACTGGGAAGGGCTCGTCAGACACGTGTGGCTCACACAGAATCGGCTGTCACCAGGAAAAGCCCTGTGCTCTTTAGCCGGGCCCACTGAGCAGTGTTACATGGGACATTGTCTTTAGTTGAGAATAACAGCTGACAAACAATGATTATTTATGCTTAAATATTTGGCAAATATTTTCTCAAAACTGGACAGAGCAAGCCTGTTACGTCACGGAAAATAGCTAATAGTGTTTGTTGCCGATGGTAAAATCTGAGCTTTCAAGGGAAAATCAGAAATTTGTTTTTTTAATGTTTATTTATTTTTGAGAGAGAGAGAGTGCACATGGGAGGAGCAGAGAGAGAGGGAGACACGGAATCTGAAGCAGGTTCCAGGCTCTAAGCTGGCAGCACAGAGCCCCATGCGGGGAGAACTCATGAACCACGAGATCATGACCTGAGCTGAAGTCAGACACTTAACCGACTGAGCCACCCAGGTGCCCCAAATCAAAAGTTTTTTATCCACTTCTGCGAGCTTGACAAACTTCTCAATAATGAAAGACTCTTCTGATAAGTTGGTTGGTGATACTAATGATTGTGATTTTCTCTATATTGCAAAATGAAACATGTGAACATTCCAAAGATCTGCATCATTCAGTAAACCATTATTTACTAGATGAGGAATGAAGACAAAACAAACCAAGCATGGGTAAATACCCATTCAAACTGCAGCATAAAGCAGTGGCTTTTGATGTAACCAGGCATGAGAGTTCACTGATACAGTTTCAGATTCCACAGTGCAACTAAACTATAAAATCTTACTGTGTCCTGTGGTAGTAACAAGAGTATCCACAATTATCTGGGAAGACTACAAAAAAAACAACAACAACAACAACAAAAAACCCCACCTCTTCCCTTTTACAACTATCCATCTATATAAGACCAGTTTTTCTTTACATATTTTAATCAAGTCAACACCTAGCAAGAGGTTGAATGCAGAAGCAGATGGGAATCCAGGGGTCTTTTATGGAGCCAGATACTAAAGTGCTAAATCATGCCCCTCTTCTCACTAAATTTTTTTTAGATTTTTAAATGTTTATTTATTTTTGAGAGAGAAACAGAGCATGAGCAGGAGAGGCACAGAAAGAGAGGGAGACACAGAATCCAAACCAGGCTCCAGGCTCTGAGCTGTCAGCACAGAGCCTGCCATGGGGCTCAAACTCAGCACCACGAACTCACCACCACGAACTCACGACCTGAGCTAAAGTTGGCCACTTAACCCACTGAAACACCCAGGCGCCCCTAAATTTTGTTTTTTTGAAATTCTTTTTTCATAAGAATGTTACTCATGCTAACATATAATAAGCTTACTGTTGACATTTAAAAATGTATACATATTTAAAAACATTTTCATTTCTAATACAGTACATATCAATGGTAAATCCATATAAACAAAAACTCCTTAAGGTCTTAAAATTTTTTTAAGTGTAAAGGGATACGAAGGCCAAAGGTCAAAGACATTGGACCAGGGAAAAGGTGCCCACAGAGAAAGCAGAGGGGACAGGACACAGCAACTTGTCTACCTGCTGAGCTGAGAGGAGAAGCCTGCAGAGAGAGCCGGAAAAGGTATATGGAAGGAAGGGAGGGAGGGAGGAAGGGAGGGAGAGAGGCAGGAGATGTGTGAAGTGCTTGCTGTCTGAAGTGCTATTGAGAAGCTGGGAAAGGAAGATATTCCTGGAAATACACTGTCGTAATACCTGTAAAATTGCCAGGCCTGGTGTAAAATCAGGAACTTGCTCCTTCATCTGACTGACTTGGTTCTTCAGTCTCTCCCTGATTTGCCTAGAGAAAATGGAAAGGTTGGAGTTAACACTGAATGTTTCAAGCACAAGTAAGTCATTTAAAAGAGCCCGTTTCTCTTTAAAATTAAAAATACCTTCATTGAATAGACATTATGTGGTATAATATGTACCATGAATAATGCATCCATTTCCCAGAACTCAGGTAGATGTGGATCTTTCCTAGCTCCTAATTACACTGACTGGGCCATGTGGAAGTTTGAAACATATTAGTTGGTGGCATTCAAAATTATATAGTGAACAAATGAAAACTTGAACCAACACTTCTGGAAGGCTGTTAATGCTCATATTTTCCAGCATTCCCCCTCTCCAGGTGCTATATGAAAAACTTCTGCAGGAAAGACCTAGAGCTCACACCTGTTCAACTTTTCCTGGTAAGATGATCAGAGGGTACCCACATAAGGCTGAATGATAATCAGTGAATCCGACTCCAAAGTCAATATGAATTTATAAATTATATTCCAATTCACAAAAGAACTTTCCTTGCAGAATAATTTAACACAGGTTAAAAGTATAACCTCTCAGGGCGCCTGGATAGCTCTGTAGGTTAAGCTCAGTAGGTTTGGCTCAGGTCATGATCTCATGTAAGATCGAGCCTCATATTGGGTTCTGTGCTGACAGCTCAGAGCCTGGAGCCTGCTTTGGGTTCTGTGTCTCCCTCTTTCTCTGTGCCTCCCTAACTCACGCTCTGTCTCTCAAAATAAACAAACATTAAAAAAAAGTATAACCTTTCATGAAACAAAGAACAAATAAATTTACCAACATACAACTTCTCAACAATACAAGACATCAAGCACATTAAATGACATCATTTGCCATTCTTCATCTCAACCACATTTGCCATATGAAATACATATGGACATTACAAACATTTCTTCCCTCTTTCTGGTTACTCCCTGCTCCAGTCCTCCACGCTTATAAACAATGGACATAAATAGGCACAGGTGTCACAAGAAATATTTGGATTAGCCTTGTCAACGGTAAGAATGTTGAATAATTTAATAAGAAGTCATACTTAAGACTTCAAAATTATATTTCTGATGAAGTTTTGAGGTGATGCGGGGGCTCGTGGGGAGTCAAGAAAGAATTCTTGAAGCCATCTTTGGAGCAAAAAGGTGATTTTATTAAAGCATGGGGGGGCGCCTGGGTGGTCAGTTGGTTAAGCCTCCAGCTTCGGCTCAGGTCAGATCTCATGTTCGTGGGTTCGAGCCCTGTCAGGCTCTGTGCTGACAGCTAGCTCAGAGCCTGGAGCCTGCTTCCAGTTCTCTGTCTCCTTCTCTCTCTGCCCCTCCTCCTCTCATGCTCTGTCTGTCTCTGTATCAAAAATAAATAAAACATTAAAAAAAATTTTTTTAAAGCCTGGGGACAGGACCCATGGGCAAAAAAAGCTGCACAGTAACTGTGGGGGGTGGTGGTGACCGTTTTGTATTGGGGTGGGGGGAGATAAAGTCAAGAGGGAATTTCCAGAGAGACTTTTAAATGCTAAAGACTTACTAGAGGCCTGGCTATTGTCAAGCTAAGGTGGTTTTTCCCTCTGGAAAGGTATTAACTTTAAGACAGTCGGGGAGTTCCTGGATTTTAGGCTATAATGGGATTGCCCTTATCTGGTAAACTGGTTGAGACTCTTATCAGTTTAACCATTTGTTTTTTGTTCTTTCCCTTTTTTTTTGGGGGGGGGTAGCTTGGGAGCATGGACTATCATACATGTCCCACTGGTGGGAGTGAGGGTGGGGGTGGGCGTTGCTGTTAGCCTGCCCTTTGCCCTCAGCTTGCCCCTCGCTCCCTCATCATTTTTAGCTAGTGACCTTATTTTAAAAAATGATTTGTATTGATTATCCCATACAATAATATAGTTCAAAAGAATGAACAGACCGTTGGGTTTTTCTGTCACTGGGATCTGACCTGAAGGGAGATCACAGTTCTGCTCCAACACAAGAGAACAGGAAACATGTCGCGTTTCCACGGGCTGGACCTGAAACTCCCCAGCAGGCCTAGCCGTGGCTGCCTCCCCTGCATGGCAACTAGACGCAGGGCTGGCTTACTCAGCTCCCTCCGGTCCCCTCCCTTCCCTCCACCCGGTCCGTTAACACAAAGGCCTAGGCACAGGTCCCTACACGATCTCCTTAGGCCCCCCCCAACCCAAACAAATCTCACTGGAGTGGGGGACCATCTCCAGGCACAATGTAAGACAGTAACAGGAAACACTAGGGAAACAGTTTGATACAGGGATTCTCTGCTTTTCTTTCTTTTTTTTCAGTTCATTTATTGTCATGTTACTAATCTTTTGTTCAGTTTGAATGCAGCCTTTCAGTTCTAGAAATTCTTGCCCATTTCATTTTTATGATTTTAAAGATATCAAAAACCTGTATTTGTATCTTTTAAAAAGTTCTTTTTATGAATCTCCTTGAAGACGAAACTCATCTTGCAAATGACAGAAGACTGTAATGCAGTTGACGAGAAAATTCAGTTATTTCTGTGTCACAGCACTCTTCAATAATCAGAATATCAAGTGATGACCTTATTATCAAAATATATTAAAACTTCAGGAATTTCATATATGTATTTGAACAGTTGTAGCATTTACCTAAGCAATACACCCCAAGGTTTATCATTATTTGTTTGACAGTTCTTTCCAAGTAATTTAACATATCAAATAAACTAGCCTAATTAGTCAAAAAGACGTCATTTACAATTCAAATCTTGAGGAAGTTTGTTAAAACTCTCAAAGTTTCAAAGGACAAGTCTAAATAGATTCCCTGTTTTTCACAAGTTCAGGCTTCACCACTTTGGTTTTTTAGAAAGACCTCCATGAATACCTGTTTTCACTAGCCCGAAGGAATCCGGAGAATTTTTGCTTTCATGAAAAAAAGCCAAAAAACAAAAAACAAAACAAAATCCCTCAAACCCCACAAAAAACAGAAACAAAAATAGCAGCCAGTGTTTGTTTTGCAGCAAGCCCATGCAGAGAGGTACTTCCAGCTCCTTCCCGGGGAACTCAGCATCAGGCCGCTGTAACCGCATGAGTGTCTGGACTTTATCTCAATATATTTTGTGCATCTGTTAGCAAAATGCGTCCTCAGGTGTCAGAGAAGCCTAAGAGAGGTTATTTTTTGGGTCTGGGCTCAAACAACTTTCCAAAACTGCTTCTTCACTTTGTGCTACTTTGGCTTATAAAAGGTTTCACAGGAATGCTGCACTTTCAGATAGCGGGGGGAAACCTTTGTCCGAGATTCTCAATGATGTTATGAGGCAGCCAAGGGAGGAGAGGCTTTCCTATTCCCGTTCATAGATGTAGAAGAGCCAATTAGCTGAAAGAGCAGCAAGTGCAAAGGTCCTGAGTGGGTAAATGGGGGTCCAAGCAGAAAGCAGTAACCAGATCAGGTTGACTGGGTGGCCTGTCTTTTATTCGGAATGTAATGGGAAGCAGTTAGAGGGCTTGGAACAGCGCTGATATAATAGGACTTAGCATTTCTAAACAATTACTTCTGGCTGCTGAACTGGGAACAGACTAAAGGGAGAATGGTGAGAATTGGGGACACAAGCAAGAGGTTATTCAGACTGCAAAAACCCAGGCCAGAGGTGATGGTGTCTTGGACTATGGCACCAACAGTGTGCCGGCAAAAAGTGGCTGGGTCTTAGATACGTTAACATGAAGCACAGAGAAATGCCAGGACTACTGACGGCTCTGAGGTGTGTGTGTTGGGGGGTCGGGGGGTGTGTAATAGAGCTGGAAAGATTGACAACTACAAATATTTTAAGGCACAGAGCAGATCTCATATGATACTGTGAACTTATTTCCCAAATCTGTTAAGGATCCTAGAATGATGACCATCTGACACCTGATGAAGGGAGTCTAGGGACAACTAAAAATATCTTTACCCAGCAGGGAGCAAGCTATGAGAAGCCAGTACTATGAGGTGGTATACAAGATGGTAGAGATGGCAATATTTCAGCCCAGTACGTCAAGAGCAAAGAACAAAATGTTCTGTATTTTCTATGCTATAATTTAAAGGGATCTAAGTGTGCAATGTTGTTTTTCTAAAAAAGATCATAGACTGAGATCAGTTACAGTGACTCCCTTAAGCTTTTCTCTAAGAAGCAGGATTGTTTTTGCAGGGATATTCTTCCAAGTAGAAAGACTTGTTTAAAAAGCTAACATTTAGGTCTCTTTGTGAGACATGATCAGAATAGCAAGGAGACATTTAAAAATGCACATAAACCACAATCAGCAAGAATTAGACAGACCAGAACACTAAAGCAACAGGCAGAAACTTTTCTGTTCTAGTGAGGAGGAAAAAAAATCAAGATGGCTATAATTTTAAAAAAATTGGGTGCCTGGGTAGTTCAGTTATTAAGCATCTGACTTTGGCTCAGGTCACTGTCTCACGGTTTGTGAGCACAAGCCCCGCTTCGGGTGAGTCCCATCTCTCTCTCTCTCTCCCTCCCTCCCTCTCCCCCTCTCCCTCTCTCTCCCTCCCCCCCCTCTCTCCCTCTGTCTCCCTCTCCCCCTCTCCCTGCCCCTCACTCATTGTGCCCCCCAATAAATAATAAATATTTAAATTGTTTTAATTTAAAAAAAAATTTTTTTAAGGCAGTGTGGGGCATCTGGGTGGCTCAGTCAGTTGAGCGTCCAACTTCAGATCAGGTCATGATCTCACAGTTTCTGAGTTCAAGCCCGCATCAGGCTCTGTGCTGACAGCTCAGGGCCTGCAGCCTGCTTCAGATTCTATGTTCCCCTCTCTCTCTGCCCCTCCCCTGCTCACACGTGGTTTCTTTCTCTCTAAAATAAATAAACATTAAAAATTTTAAGAAAAAAGATGTAATTAGGTCTCCATGGTCCCTTATACAGTTTCCTCTGCCTTGTTTCGGAGCTGGTCACTAACTGAGGAACTCTGGAATGAAGAGCAGAATAACAAACGCCAAGTGTCAACCTTGGGAAACTGTAAAAGACATGGAGAGAAAAGTTAACACTCCCTCCCTCATCTATCTTTATTTTAGGGTCAGAGAGTATGAGGAGTTACATGGTAGGAAACTCTTTAGTTTTCATAGTTCATTACTTCCAGAAAGCTAAAATGCTGTATCACAGAACATCTTCTGAAACACTGACACCTCCTAAATCAACAGAAACCTCGAGTCGCAGATGCCTTGATTTCCAGCCATGGCCCATAAGTTACACTCCTGGTAAAGATTCAGGGCAAAGTGAGGCAGAAATAGACACTTGGAGAACATCCCTGATGCCTGGATAGGAGACCTCCACATGCCAGAGTCTCATCCTCCTGCATGAACATTCTCTAGAACCTAAGGGAAGATACATCTTAATTTCCGTGTAGGAGAAATCAGTACTAGAGTGCAGGTGAATGTGGTAAGACAAAGTAGCGGCAAACCATTAAAGTCTCTGGTTCTGTTGGACTGATACTAGTAAATTAAGCGTAGCCAATTAGATACAGACACAGATGCAGCTTTAACTAAGTTGCTACTGGCATCTAGTGGGTAAAGGCAAGGGATGCAACTAAATATCCTACAATGCAATGCAAACAATTATCTAGCCCAAATGTTAATAGTACCCAAAGTTGAGAAGCATTGCTATTGGCCAATAAAATGCAACGTTTGGGGTTATCTTTTTGTCTGAAGGGTGAAAGTCAAGGTAGAAATTTATGTTTCAGGACACCTGGGTGGCTCAGTTGGTTAAGCAGTTGACTTGGCTCAGGTCATGATCTTGCAGTTCCTGGGTTCCAGCCCCACATCGGGCTCTGTGCTGACAGCTCAGGCCCCAGGAGCCTGCTCTGGAATCTGTGTCTCCTTCTCTTTCTGTCCCTCCACTTCTTGTGCTTGTCTCTCTCAAAAATAAACATTCAAAAAAATTTTTTTAATCATTTATATTTTAACCTGTCAAGATGTGTTTAAATATGTATAGACAAGAGTCATGTGCATTTCTATTAGTTTTCTCCAACTTAACATCTGCCACATACAGTTGTTAATCAATAAAAGTCAAAGGTGTATGTCCCTATAGAATCACACTACCCCCAGAGAGTCTCAGATGATACCCCTAAATTGTCACCCAGATTTCTTTTGCCCAGTCTTACACAATTATTCCTGGCAAAGTCCACTACAAATTAAAACTCATTCTTTTTTTTTTTAATTCTTTTTATTTATTTTTGAGACAGAAAGAGGCACCACGAGCAGGGGAGGGTCAGAGAGAGAGGGAGACACTGAATCTGAAGCAGGCTCCAGGCTCTGAGCTAGCTGTCAGCACAGAGCCCAAAGTGGGGCTCGAACCCATGAACCATGGGATCATGACCTGAGCCGAAGCCGGATGCTAAACCGACTAAGCCACCCAGGTGCCCCAAAACTCACTCTTTATGATATAAAATGATGGCTCATTTTCAAATTTTGGACATTTAATGACTGAGAAAAAAACCACTGCTAAAATATAACCCAACTGAGCCATTTCAACAGAAGCTACAGGTAGAAAAAGGAGGCAGTAAAGGGTATTTAACCACCGGGCTAAGAAATCTACATGATGAAAATAAAGCTGTCTCAGTTAGCAAACACTGAAATACAGCACAAACTTAGAGTAATTCTCAAATGATTCTCAAAGGTGCATAGAATATACCTCTAGTAACTGATCAGAGAAAAAGGAAGGACATTCATCTTCATTCACTACATAGGGCTTTTCTAAAGGATACAAATTTCTTTTGCCCCACCCTTAAGGAGTAGATTATTGTTGCAAGATTTTAACAGTGCAAAACAACACACATACTCTATTTGCATTGTTTTCATGTTGTTCATTTGTTGTTTTACTTCATTTGTCCAATACAATGTTACACTGCTGGAAAAAAAATACTTCTAATTAAAAACAAACTAACACGTAGTTTCTTGTAAAAACAGTTGTGATTGTGAGGCCATCTAGTGTTCCAAGAAATACATATATTTCAAATTCCTAGTTAAGTTAAATTAAAAGACTAAATGACCTTGCTAGAACTGATTGTTTTCAAACATTTAAAAAAAAAAAAAAAGGGCAGGGTGGAGGGGTCCCCCTGGGGTGGCTCAGACTCTCGTAGCTGCTCAGGTCATGATTTTGGGGTCATGAGATTGAGCCCTGTGCTAGGCTCCATGCTAAATGTGGAGTCTGCTTGGGATTCTCATTCTCTCTCTCTCAAAATAAAAAAATAACATTTAAAAAAACACCTTATTGTTTTCACTGATACATGGTATAACTGCAACAGCTACATTATATCAACTAATACAGATCAACTAATATCAGTACTTTTCCTTCATTATTTTGAATAAAATATACATAAGAAATATTGTAATTAACACAAATATATACTAAACTTGACAGATATCTCAAATATATCTTTGAAAGCTTACTGTGAATCTATTTTATGCTCTAACAAAAATTTATAATGTAAAATTCTTCTTTTTAAAAATGTTTTATTATTATTTTTGAGAGAAAGAGAGAGTAAGTGAGGGATGGGCAGAGAGAGGGGGAGTCACAGAATCCAAAGCAGCTCCAGGCTCTGAGCTGTCAGCACAGACCCTGATGCGGGGCTTGAATTCATAAGCTGTGAGATCATGACCTAAGCAGAAGTCAGACACTTAACCAATTGAGCCACCCAGGTGCACCTAATGTAAAATTCTTCTATCCAATTTGCTCAAAGACCTAAGAAAGGTAAATTGCCTGATATTCATGACATGAAAATAGCTAAATGGTATAAAATCCTAATGAATCTTCTCCTTCTCAGTGAGTATACAAGTCATCATTAATCCACATACACAAAGATAAAATCACTACTTTCCTTAAGTTTCTAGATCAGGGCTTATCAATCTCTGCACTACTGACATTTGGGCCAGACACTCAATCGTCCTAGAGGCTCCTCTGCAATGCAGGGTGCTCAGGAGCCTCCCTGGCTTCTGCCCCTTGATGCCACTAGCATAGATGACAACTCCCCATACGACAACCAAAAATGTCTCTAGACACATCCAAGTGTGCCCTGACCAGATGTGCATTGGGGTGGAGGAAAGGGGAAAACTGGCCCCGTTTGAGACCCACTAATCTAGAGGAAACAAATGGAGCTGGGAAACCGGGTTGAATTGATCAAGAAAAGCTGTATAAAATGTATGACTTCAAAAGTGGGTTGGGGCGCCTGGGTGGCTCAGTCGGTTGAGCCTCCAGCTTCGGCTCAGGTCAGATCTCACGGTCGTGGGTTCGAGCCCCGCATCGGGCTCTGTGCTGACAGCTAGCTCAGAGGCTGGAGCCTGCTTCCAGTTCTGTGTCTCCTTCTCTCTCTGCCCCTCCCCCTCTCATGCTCTGTCTCTCTCAGTATCAAAAATAAATAAAAACAAAAAAAATTAAAAGTGGGTTAATGGGGCGCCTGAGTGGCTCAGTCGGTTGGGCTGCCGACTTCGGCTCAGGTCATGATCTCAAGGTTCGTGGGTTCAAGCCCCGTGTCGGGCTCTGTGCTGGCAGCTTGGAGCCTGGAGCCTGCTTCAGATTCTGTGTGTGTCTCTCTCTGCTCCTCCCCCAATCCTGGTCTGTTACTTTCTCTCAAAAATTAAATAAATATTAAAAAAAATTTTTTTTAAAGTGGGTTAAAAGTGCATTAGAGAGAGAGGGGGAAAAAGTGTATTAGAAAACGGTCACAAGGTGGAAAAACACTGTCAAGTCCAGGTGGACACAAACAAGTGTGGTAGGATTCCTGAACAGTGTGGTCCTACCTCCCTGCCCCCTCACAGGGGAGAGGGGGAAGCTTCTAATCTGAGCCAACAAACTGGTGACATTAAGCATAGAGAGCACAGCATTGCTAAACTTTCCATTTCCTTTCAAAAAGTCAGGCTTCCAGATTTTGGGGTAGAATTATACACATAACTGTGTTGGAAAGCAATCCAATGTTTAAAAATAACTCTGTAAGCCCAGCAAAGTGTATAACGACATCAGGCCTCTAGGCCACCATTTTGTAACTGTCGGTTGGTAGCAAGAGTTACGAGGCACCAGGGGATGGCCCCACATATGAGGGTCTGTAAGCAAGAGCCCAACCCTCAGAGTTGGTCTCACCATGAACCACAGATCTGGCCGTCGGAGCAGATTATGAGCCCGAGTCCCAGGAGCTTTCTGGCTCATCATCCAAGGAGAATGTGGAAAGAAGGTGTGAGAAAAGCCTCTCAAAGACGTGAGCTTTCTGCTTGTAGAGAAAGCTAAAGGAAACTCCTGGGTAAAAAGGGCTTACATATAAAGGCTGCCTGGGGCGCCTGGGTGGCTCGGTCAGTTGAGTGGCTGACGATCTCATGGCTCCTGAGTTCGAGCCCCACATCAGGCTCTGTGCTCGCTGACAGGTCAGAGTCTGGGGCCTGCTTCAGATTCTGTCTCTGTCTCTCTCTCCACCCTTTCAATATAAATAAGCATAAAAAATTGTTTTAAGTAAATTACAAATAAATAAGTAAATTTTTAAAAGGCTGCTTACAGGGACTAGTACTTGGGCACCAAAATGGAAAGCTCATTTATCACGTTAAGTCACTGAAGATAAATTCTTTTTAGGCTCTGGCAAAACTTTTTACAGAAATACTCTCTCTTTCCTGATACTCCTCAAACACCAGCAACACAAAGCTGTACCTCTCCTGCCCAGGCTCCAGGGGAAGAACTTTTCATCAAGGGTGAAAAGAAAAAACTTCGCTAACAGAGCAAGACGGTTTGACTTGTCTCCAACCTTGAAAATGACTTTCGGAAGAAAAGCAGTTTGAATTTGTCCGTTCACCTCCTAACAGGAGGATACAGATTTGCAATTCCTTTTAGCAAGCAAGTAACAAACCCTTGGCTAGGAAGAAAAATACACTGTGGAGTTCCTGCCACCAGCCTTGTAACTCTTTTTTCCCCCCAGCCTTGTCTTGGTCAAGTTAGTCATTCTGATTAAAGTTTCAGAAACTGCAAAACGGAGGCGGAGGTAGCCGGCCGGGGTGGCTGAGGAATCCCGACTGTGGCACCATCGGCCACCCACTCTTTCAAGCTCATGGAGGTACAGGGTGCCAGGAGACACCGTACAGGAAAGTATCAAGGGGAGCAAACCACATTGTGCAGGGGTGCTGGGAGCTATCAACACTACGGATCAGACGGCAGTGGGTACGGTCATAACCACAGTAGCTCATGGGCTTGTTCTGAGAGCCTTACATTATATACCCTGGTAATGCTCTTTGCAACCCCAGGGTATAAATAAGTGCCATGGCCATCCCCACAGTACAGAAAAGGAAAGCAGAGGAAAGCGAGGCTGACTAACTTGCTTTTGCCTTTCTATTCTGCTCAGCCCCTACCAGGGTCAATGGAAGGAGGGGGCACCTTTTCCCTCTGCTCCAAGGACCCTCCTCTGAGCTAGGCTAGCCTGATAGTCCTCCTTCCTGAGGATTCCCAGTGCAAATGGGGGTACACAAGGGACCACCCACCCCTGCTCAAAGTCTCACTGTCCAAATCCCAAACTGCCTGACGCCACCCTTCTGGATGGATGAGGATGGACACTTATTCTTGGTCCACATGCTCAGGATTTCCACTGGTGCCACGGCCACAGTAGTTGGCTGCCCGCTCCAGGCTCTGCCAGGGTCCAGTTATAACAACACTCCAGTAGCCTGGCTGGGTGGCCTCTTTACAACCTCACAGAAGGCCCCACTGCCCTGCAAGGCTCCCAGGGTCCAGCCAGCTTGGGCCTTCAATGTCCCATGTAACTTCTGAAAGGCCTATACCCCGGATCTCATTACAGGGAAGTCTTTTTCACAAAAAATAGTTCTTCTAGCCCTGGAGCTAAATGTATAGCATGGTTCCATTTTTATATTTGATCAGTAGGATAAATTCTAATTTGAAGGCTCAAGGTTATAAGCCAGCTACCAAAGACACACCTTGGATAAACACAAACACCACTTATTTATTCAACAGGTATTATTAAGCACCAATTCATTAAAACCTACTATGTGCCAGGGACTGCTCTGAATGCTTTGCAAGTAATGAATGACTCATTTAATTTCAACAACCTTATGAATTACATGCCATTACTACCCCAACATACAGATGAGAAAACTAAGGCACAAAGAGGTAAACCAAGTTACCCAGTGCTCCCCAGAGGCAGCATACCAACTTATCCAACTGGCTTTGCTCAACCCAGAAAGAACTAAGAGCACCTTCCCTCATGCCTGACAGGTAGCAAGCTGCCTGTCTCTTCACAACCAGTCTTTCCAGAAAGGAGACCTGACCAAGATAAATACCACCTCTGGAGGGAGTGGGCTCAAGTACCTCAAACAAAAAGGAAGGAAATACGAAACAAATCACACAACACCCAGCAAGTCCCACTTTGAAAAGCACACATAGGTAAGAACTGTTAATTTCTAGCCTAAAAAACAAATTGTGGAGGCCACTTTTAGGCAAGCAGGCTTGAGCAAAGGAATGCAGAAAGGGCCACAGGGACCGCCTGGCTGAATACAGTCAGGCCCGTTAGGTGACCCACCCTGAAATCTCCACAGGCAATGGGCTACTCACAACCAAGCAGTTACCAAAAAAAGGAAAATTCCATGTTACCGAAACCTGTCGCTTTCCCTCCTGAAAAGCTGCCCTCTCCCATAGCCTCCATTGCAGACAGCCTCTCCTCTCCCTGCAGCGGATTCTATAAACCCTTTGTTCTGCCTCAGGTGAATTTCTTCCCTCCTGCACCCCCACTGGCTTCCACCTTTTCCCCCTCCTGCACCCCTACTGGCTTCCCCACATTTAGGGGCCCCATCTGTTCAAGAGACACCCCATTTAGGCACCACACATATCAGGGTGGTTCTTCCATCTAATTTCCACCCCTTTGTCTCTTTAAAGACCTCTTTTAAGCCAGGGTGGTGGGGTACGGCCAAAGACAGTGAACTTCACCCAGCTCTGCTTAGTCAGCTTCTCTGGGGCCACCACTGCTGATCGGAAGGCCGTCATTTAATAACCAATGAGGTCAAAGGTCCATGGCACAGGCCTGCTTTTGGCCAGGAACCCTCTTCCCCATAACATCAGTAGGCTCATGGCCCCACAGCCTTCAAATATTTGCTCCAAAGTCACTTTTACAATAGTATGAGTTTAATTTCCGTATTTAAAATTACAGTCCCCCCAAGTGTCAGAAATCTCTGTCCCTTGCTCTGGTTTTCCCCTTAGACACTTCTCACCACCTCACCCTCTGTACCTGTTTTGTTGTGCATTTCTACGCATCAGTACGCAAACTCCAGAAACAAGGATTTGTGCTATTTTGTTCACTGTCAGTCTCTAGGCCCTCTGAAGAGTGTTTGCATACGTACAGGAGGCACATAGATATCTGCTGAATATATGAATAAATATCCAAAAATGCCACACACTTATCTCTGACCCTCAGATCGCTCCCAACTGTCAAACTTGGGCTGCAATCTTGGAATTCCTCTTAAGGGAGAAATGGGGTGTTCCTCCCAAACGGAGAGAATTTGGCAACTACATCCAGACTCCCCACAGGGCAGAACAGGCAGACATGGAATCTGGAAATGATGAACTCTGTCTAGTCTTGGCTTCCAGGAAGCCAAGGGATAATAAAACAATAAATAATAATAACAAAATAAATAAATGATAAAATAAACAATAATAAAAGTAGACAAAAGTCAAGGATGGTCTTCTCAGCAGAGTGGGAAGCACAGCAATGAGGGACTGCTGTTAAGTAAGACACAGATTAGTTTACGAAATTCCTTTCAGCAAAGTTGTAAGTGGTAGAGTGAAAAACACCATGTGCTGGGTGAACAAGACCTGGTTCCAGCTGAACCTCTGCCATTAGCCAGCCCAGCAACCTTTGGCCAAATTGCATCACTTTCTAGCCTCAACTATTGCCTCAGCTGCAGGATGGGATGGATCGAGTGCACCGGATTTGAGAGAAATTCTGACTGTAGAACTCATGGCCTGTCCCATCCCTTCTCCCCCCAAGAAGAGATTTTACAGTCCAAACATTACGTATCAGGGAAGAAATTGCCCAGGGCCCTTGAAGGCTTGCAAATTTATCCGCAGAGACCCCAAAGTTGCTGGCAACCTAGAAAGCTGATCTGCAAACTTGAGGAATGAGGGACCTTTTCCCTGGGCTCAAGGATCCCTGGTTGCAACCTAAGAAGTTCACTTACCTTTCCCCTCAAGAGTGTCCCTGACCCAGTAACAGAGGACAGGTGGGACCCCCCTGCCCAGAGCCTTGGCCTATAATCTAAGGGATTCAAGCTGAATCGTGTTCAGACTCCCCCAGAGCCAGCGCCCAAGTCAGAAGCCTGCTGCAGCCTCAGTACAAGTTGCCGGGCAACTGCATGACCCCCATGAGCCAGGAAGGCCACCTCCCCTTCCAAGCTCCCTCTCTCCACAGAACTGTGAGTACTACAAGCTCCTGGAGCCAAGCTCTCTGTGAAGGTCAAGGTGCCAAGGTACAGCAGTCTCTGAACCATTTTATTAGCACATAAAAGAAAGATCTCCTGTAAGTACAAAGAGACCTTAGCCTTAATGCTCCTGTATGAATTGTGCTAGCAGGAATGAACTGATTGCTCTACCACAGGGCAATGTAAAAACTTAGCTACGTCAGCCAGATCTGAGCGGGCTGGGTAGAGTGATCCCTCCAGTACCCGGAACAGTCTTTTCCAGAAAATACTTTTGATCCTTAAGAGTCAAATCATTGCCATACTTCAATGATGAGAACTGGATTTATACTGAAGGTTTTAAATAAGTGGTTCTCACCTTTCAAGACGCATTAGAATCACAGAAATGAGCTTTTAAAAGATTTAGAGAATATTTGAATCTAGTGGTGTATTGCTAGTCGATTCCAACTGAATCAGTCTGGTATGGGAACCAGGCATTGACATGTTTCAAAAGTACTCTATGAGACTGAATTGGCAAAAGTATCTTGGAAAAGACTGGCAATTTCTACTAAAATCAATCATACATATTTGCCCTACTACTCTACACTTCTACTCTTAGATATGTAACCAACAGAAATATGCCTATGTTCCATCGAAAGACATGCAAAAGAATGCTCAGAACAGTAAAATTCCTAATCACCAAACACTAAAAACCTAAGTGTCCATGGATGAGTGAATACAATACAGCAATGACAGTAAAAGAACTACAACTACATGCAATATGGAATAATCTCAGAAACACAATGTTCATAGAACATTCTGAGAGAAACCAGACCCAGAAGTCTTTATGTTGTACAATGCCATTTACATAAAGTTCAAAAACAGGCAACA
Organism: Suricata suricatta; assembly: GCF_006229205.1. NCBI lineage: Eukaryota > Metazoa > Chordata > Mammalia > Carnivora > Herpestidae > Suricata > Suricata suricatta. The sequence continues at coordinate 35,039,789 of NC_043708.1, forward strand.
TTAATCTACAGTGTTAGAAATAGGATCATGACAAAAAAAAAAAAGAAATAGGATCATGACTACCTTTGAGGCACCTGGGTGGCTCAGCTGGTTGAGTGTCCAACTTCGGTTCAGGTCACAATCTCAAGGTTCGGGAGTTTGAGCCCCACATCGGGCTCTGTGCTGACAGCTCAGAGCCTGGAGCCTGTTTCAGATTCTGTGTCTCCTTCTCTCTGCCCCTCCTCCCCTCTCAAAAATAAATATTTTTTAAAAATGATTGCCTTTGTAGGAGGTAAAAAGGGCGAGTTTCTTTGGGTGCCAATATCATTTTTTTATGTTCTATTTTTATATTAGAGAGAGAGAGACAGAGAAAGAGACAGGGAGCTAGCAGGAGAGGGGCAGAGAGATGGAAACAGAATCTGAAGCAGGTTCCAGGCTCTGAGCTGTTAGCACAGAACTTGACACGGGGCTTGAACTCCCGAGCAGTGAGATCATGACCTGAGCTGACGGCCACATAACCGACTGAGCCACCCAGGCACCCCAAGCTAATGCCATTTCTTGATCTGGGTGCTATTCAGTTAAGTTCAGTTGCAAAAAATTCACCGAGTTGTATACTTGTGAAAGGCACACTCACTGCACGTATTAATGTTTAAAGTTTATTTTTTATTTTGGGGGAGGGGGAGAGAATCCCAGGCAGGCTCTGTCCTCTCAGCACAGACTCCAAGAGGAGCTTGAACTCAAGAACCTTGAAATCATGATCTGAGCCAAAATCAAGAGTCAGAAGCCTAAGCAACTGAGCCATCTAGGCACCCCCCATATGTATTCATGTTTAAATAAAAAGAAATAGTGACCAAAAGCTTCCTCAGTGACTTCGATGTGAGTTAATACTGAGAACCATTGAAATAGATCTCAAGGCAGCTATCATGGTCCAAAAGATAATGAATCAATCATCCATGTATACATTAACTAATTTCTAATCATTAACACAGTTAACATGTATTGAACACTTATTACGTGTCAGGGATAATTCTAAATTTCCTTCAGCTAAGAACTCATTTAATCTTCCTAACAACTCAATGGCCTACATATTATCTGAATTTTACATCAGAGGAAGTTTTGGTATAGATAGGTTAACTAATTTGTTTAAAGCCACATAACTACTAAGGAGTGAAAGGTTTCTAGGTGTTTCACATAATAGACATAAACAAGACAATGCATGTACTTGCCTTTGTGGAGCTAAGGAACATACTTACTTGCTCTCCACTCAACAAAAACGTACCCAATGAGCACCTATTCTCAGTGGCCTGCCAAGAAGCAAGCCTAAATTATCTCTTCAACCAGTCTTTTTAAAAAGAAGACTTTATCAGAAAAAGCCACTGGTAAAGGGAGTAGGTTTGACTGTAAGCAAACAAAATGCAAAGTCAAGCAGAAACAATGTAGTTTAGCATAGCACATGTTCAAAAGCACTCAGATGAATTGTGATTTCTAGTCTCAAAGTCTGGAGTTCCTCTTTACCAATGTGAAAGATTCACTACTATTTACTGTACATCTCACCTTCTTTGTCCACCATCTCTACGTTCTGGGAAAAATCATTTTGCCCCAAGATGGTTTTCATGACCAATGACTCTGTAATACACTCAAAAACCTTTTACTCACAGAGTTGACAGGTTTACAAGACAATTCCTCTTGCAAACTACAGTAGTTATCAAATAACTACGGAGTCAAAGGACCCAAGATCAACCTCCAGGAAAGTCACCCATAATGTAATCCTTCCCTCTTCTATTATCATATTTTCCCACTAGTTACCTCCCAGACAAAAAGCAGAAGGGCGTACTTCTTGGGAGTAAGTCTGGCAATCATATCTACTAGTTAAGCATTTGCATTTCCTATACAGGTAGAACAGGCAGAGGTTAAATGTAACACGGAATAGTGTTGGGACTCAGGAGCTCAACTTGAAAGTAACTCTAGGGCCTGGATGGGGACAAGGGTATTAGAGGAGCATGAAATTGAAGGGAAAGGTAGTTTACTGGGTTCTTAGCATATGATGACTCAGGTGTGGTGAGAGAAGCGATGGGCATTAGAGGTCCATCCGTCACTAATCAGTCTTGTGCCCTTGTCAAGTTTTGTCACCTCATTAACTTATTAATTTGTCTCACCTCTGAATTATAGCGTGAGGGGATAAACTGCATTTGAGTTCTGACTATGGTGCTGCAGGCAGTCCCAACCACTCTCCCGGCAGAGAGCCGTCAGCAGCTGCATTTTGAGGAGCACAGTCGGGCGGGTTAAGAGATCTGTTCCAAAATCCTATAGCCAGCCGGCCCAGCCACCAGAGAGCCCTTCTAGAAACGCGGAAGGTGCCCAAGGCCCCATTCTTCGACTGCAGGGGACCGATCTTCAAGTGTGACTAGTTCAATACTACGTCCTCCCCGCCCCCGGCCAGCCTCACTCTTGCGCTACAAGTGTCCCTCCAGCAAAAAAAATGGGAACATGGGGACCTGCATACTCTGCTCAGAGCCCTCGCCTGCATCCCAACATGCCCTAACAACAATGACAGGTGCTTACGCGGAGACCACCTTCCCGTTCAGGATTTCCGCCGGTGCCATGGCCTTTATTAGTCCGCTGCCCACGATGGACACCACCGAAATTGAAGAGCCACTAGCTCCACTGGCGCGTTCACAACCCACGTGCTTAGCGACCACCACCCCGCTGGAGATCGTCCTACTGCGCCTGCGCAACCCGCCCTCTCCCCCAACCCCGTCGATGCGCGTGCGCAGTCCGGAAGGCTAGAGGCACTTTTGCAGCTAAGAGCAGGATTTGGACTTCCGAAAGTCCCGGAAAGACGGAGGAACTGGATGATGAGTGGCTAGCGGAAATGATTGGCTGGTGGAAGAAGCCGTTTCAGATTGAGCCTTCGGGTGGGGCGGGGAACTTGGCCGCAGAGGGGTCGGGCCTCCATCCCAGCCCTTTGTGGGCGGAGCAGAGGGCGGAGCTGAAGGGGCGATCTCGCGGGAGGGCGGTTTCGCGCGCGCGCGCGGGAGAAAAGCATGTCTCGGGCTGGACTGCTCTCTGGAAAAGGTGTCGCCTGGGGGGCTGAGAGCCCGCGGCTGCCCCGGGAGAATTTTGGCCGGTCTCAGTGTAGGGTACCCGGTAGGGCGCAGGGCTGGACCCCAGAGGTGAAACCCACAGAGCCTAGGGCGGCTTCTGGGTTCTCGCCTACCGGCGCTGGCAGTCTGGTTTGGCCCTATTATGAGTCCGAGGGCCTGTGTGGAGCTCGTAACCGTTTTGAAATCTCGGGTGACTCCTGCTGGGCCACCATCGAAGCCAGCACTGTATACGGGACCCTTTGAGCTGGAGCGCCGCGTGGCCCCAAGTGCCCGGGGTAACCTCGGGGGTCGGTCAATACGCGAAGGGTCGTAAGATTTGCAAGCCTAGATTTTGTCAGCTCTCCCCGCGAAGATCAAGGATTGGAGAATTGGACGCTACTTGAACTAGACCGCTAGTGACGCACGCGGGGAACACCGCGTCCCCGCAGCCGTCTGCTCCGGAAGCGGCATGGGGCGTTCGTCTCTCAGCTCTAGAAACTAGCTGCGCTCTTACTCTGCTCTGGTTAAAGTCATCCTGGTGCAGCTCTTAAGTTGTTCAGGTCACTGTGTTTATTTTTTACCCCCAGTTTTATTGGGAGACAATTAACATATAACCTATGTAAGCTTAAGATGTAGAGTAATGATCTGGTCCCCGTCTGTGTTATGAAATAATTACCAAAAGAGGGTTAACATCTCCATTCTCTCACATAATTACAGTAGCTTCTTGTGTGTGACAATAACATTTAAGGTCTATTCTCTTAACTTTCAAGTATATAATACAGTATTGATAGCCGTTGGTTATACTCACCATGCCGAACGTTAGATCCCCAGAACTTATCACTGGAGATTTATACCCTGAGGTCGCCCCATTTCCCCTACCCACTGGCAATCACCATTCCATTACTACGAAGTAGGCTTTTTTAGATCCCACATATAATTGACACCTACAGTATTTTTCTGTCCTTTATCTCACTTAATCTATGCACTCAGGTCCATGTTATCCTTACTAAAAGGCAGGATTTCCTTTTTTTATAGTTGAATAGTCTTGTGGGTAGGTGGGTTGGATTGTTTATTAACATTCTCTTTATTCACTCTTCTATGGGCATAAGTTGTTTCCCAATATTGGCTACTGTAAATAATGTTGCAGTGAACTAGAAGATGCAGATATCTCTTTGAGATTGTGATTTTGTTCAGGTCATTTTGGGTTTTTTAAAATTTTTTTTTTACTGTCTTTATTTATTTTAGAGAGAGAGAGACAGCATGAGCAGGGGAAGGTCAGAGAGAGAGGGAGACACAGAATCCGAAGCAGGCTCCAGGCTCTGAGCTAGCAGTCAGCACAGAGCCTGATGTGGGGCTCGAACCCACGAACTGTGAGATCATGACCTGAGCCGAAGCCCGGACGCTCAACCAACTGAGCCACCAGGCACCCATGTTCAGGTCATTTTGGATTTGACCAAATACCTGGGTTTCTTATAAAACATTTTTTAGGGTAGCGTGTTTCAACTATTGGCATAGCTCATCTTTTGAACTTGTTTCTTTTCATTTTTTTCTTTAAGTTTTTGGGCTTTTGATAGGTGGCTTTCACCTTATTCCTAAATTTTGAAGATATTTTACAGTAGTCATATATGGAATTCGAGAATCTCTGTTTTATTAACAGTTTTATTGAGATATAATTTATGCACCTGATTTAAGTGTAAAACTGAATGATTGATTCTTAGTTGATTTACAGACTTGTACAACCACGACCAACAGTAGAATTAAAGAATTTTTGGTGAGTTTTTTTTCTAGTAATTGCATTTACTTTACCATTCTTAAAGTTTACACAAGAGGACAAATTAGAAGTACGACTTAATAATACATAATATAGGGGTTCCCGGGTGGCTCAGTCAGTTGGGTGTCTGACTTTTGACCTCAGCTCAAGTCTTGATCTCAGACTTGTGAGTTTAGGCTTTGTGTTGGTTGCCATGCTGTGCAGGAAGCCTTCTTAAAAATAATTATAATATATAATATAATGATATAATGTAATAACTTAGTATGAGGACCTGTGAACACATACCCTTGTATTGTGTTTGACCTAAACAGGTAAAATTAAGAGGAAAATTGAAGCAAATGTTCCTGTTAAATTGCAGGTAGTGAAACTTTTGTGGCTTATAATACCAAATACATATTGACTATTTCAGCTGTCTTGTTTGCTGAGGAAGATGGCAAAACCCTATTTTCACCTGGAGAAACAGATTTTGAAGGATAACTTGCCCAAAGCTGTATAGCTGTGCCTGGGACAGGCCCCAAACCTCGATGCTTCATCTCTAAATATATTGCCTTTTCTACCTCAACAGCCTGGTTTTCAGTAATAATATCTTTAGATGACCTGTATCATTCGTTCATTCATTGCACAAACAGTTATTGAGTGGCTACTATGCTAACAACAAAAAATACTGAGGTCCCTGGATAGAATCCAACTCTTGATTTCGGCTCAGGTCATGATCTCACAATTCATGGGACAGAGCCTCATGTCGGGCTCTGTGCTGTCAGTGCAGAGCCTGCTTAGGATCCTTTCTCTCCCCCTCTCAAAAATAAATAAATAAACTTAAGAAAATACTGCTCAGGGTGCTAGAGATACCATAGTGAACCAATGAATTTCCTGCCCCCAGCTAATATCCCGGTAAGCAAAACAATGACCAATTAAAGAAATATATGCTCTAATTTTAGATATTGACATCATTTTTTAAAAATAGACAACCTAAGAGGATGGGTAATGGTGGTAAGAGGCAGGAGAGTACTGTTTTAGAAATGTGGTAAGAAAGCTTCTCTGGGAAATCTGACCTGGGCAGAAACCTGTATGAAAAGAAGAAATTGGGATGTAAGAGAATGAAAGAAAGGATTTGGTTTGAGCAACTGGAAAGGTGGGGTTGTCATGTATTGAGTTGAAATATGATAACAATGTGGCAGGAGCAGGTTTTGAATTTTAGTTTTAATTTTAGATATTTTCAGATGCTTGTTAGACATCCAAATGAAATAGATATTTAAGTCCATGAGATTAGATAAGAGTTCATGAAGGGATTGGGTAGGGATATATGACCAAGGACCCATTTCTAGGACACTTCAGAGTTTAGAATTCAAAAAGATGAGGAAGAACCTGGAAGGCAGATTAAAAAGCAAGTCCAGGGGCACCTGGATGACTCAGTCCCTTAAGCTTTGGCTCAGGTCGTGATCTCATGGTTCATGAGACATGTTCATGCTGACAACTCAGAGCCTGGAGCCTGCTTTGGATGGTGTCTCCTTTTCTCTCTGACCCTCCCCTGCTCCTGCTGAGTCTCTCTGAAAAATAAATAATAAGCATTAAAACAGTTTAAGTTTTTTAATGTTTATTCATTTTTGAGAGACAGCATATGAGTAGGGGAGGGGCAGAGAGAGAGGGAGACAAGCAGGCTCCAGGTTCCGAGCTGTCAGCACAGAGCGAGACATGGGGCTCGAACCCACAAACCATGAAATCATGACCCGAGCCGAAGTCAGATGCTTGCCACCCAGGAGCCCCAAAACAAATTTTTAAAGAAAAGCAGAGTCCAGTGTGTTATGAGGAAAACCACAAAGGCATACCGCTTTAGAAGACAGGTAAAGAAAGTGTTTTATGGGAAAAGGGGTAATTCAAATATATTACGGATTGGTCAAATCAGGTAAAGATTGAGAATCAATCATTTCACATAGAATAGGAAGACAATATTTTTATTCAAATGATCTTAATTGCAGTTGCTTGAAAAAAATGCATTCTTTTTGCAGAAGCTCCATTTGTTCCAACCTTTTTGAGGGAAATTTGATACTATTAGAAACATAAATGTATGCTTTCTTTTTTTTAAATTGATCTTTATTTATTTATATTTTTTTAATGTTTTTAAATTTATTTTGGAGAGACAGAGTGCGAATGGGGGAGGGGCAGAGAGAGAGGGAGACACAGAATCGGAAGCAGCTCCAGTCTCTGAGCTGTCAGCACAGAGCCCAACGCGGGCTCACAGACTGTGAAATCATGACCTGAGTGGAAGTCGGACACTTAGCCGACTGAGCCACCCGGACGCCCCAAATGTATGCTTTCTTTAACCTTGTAATTCCACTTTTAGGAATTTACCCTAGAATAACATGTATAAAAGTGTTCCTCACAGTGCTGATTTATTCAATAGTAAAAAAAATCTTTATCAGGATGGATAGAGTTATTAAAGGAGCAATAGATATGTAATAGATGCATATAGATGTATGAGATAGCTTTCCCCTATTAAATGATAAGATCAGGTTATCCAATAAAATATATAGTATGACTTAATTTATGTCAATATATAAAACAGCCTTCTTTGATTATACTATCAAAAGCTGTCTGCCTACTCATTTAAGTCATAACTGTCATATTAGCCTAGCTTATTCACAACTCTTATCACTATGTAAAATAATTTTATTTATATGCTTGTTCACTTTTTCCACCAGAAAGTAAGTTTGTAGTACCTTTCCTCCTGTCTTGTACATGCTTCTATTTCTGCTGCTTGGGAATATAATTTTTAAAATCTTGTTTTAGGGGGAACATAATATTTATTTTCTGAGGTTAGTTACTATTACTCTCATTCCAATGAATATTACTTTTTGCTGCCTCATTTTTAATATTTATAAATGAAGATAGTAGAAGTCATTCTCAACCCTAAAGTCACATTAAAATTACCTGTGTAGCTTTAAAGGAAAAAAAAATTATGCATAGGCTCCAGTGTAGACCAATTAAGTCAGAACTTGGGGTGGGATCAGGATATTCGTATTTTTTTGAAGTTTTCATTGAGATTCTCATGTACAGGCAAAGTTGAGAACCACGAAGATGATTATTTGAAATATATTCCTAATGATTCTGGTATCAAGAATACATAATAGGAGGGCTATACTTTCAGGGATCATTTCTTTTTTTTAAATCTTTTTTGATGTTTATTTTTGAGAGAGAGAGAGAGAGCACGCCTCTAGCGAGCGAGGGAGTGCAAGGGGGGGTGGGGCGGAAAGAGATGGGGACAGTGGATCTGAAGCGGGCGCCTCTCTGACAGCAGAGAGCCCAGTGCAGAACTTAAACTCATGAACTGTGAGATCATGACCTGAGCCACCCAGGTGCCCCAGGGGTCATTTCTGTGTTACTAGAGAAGTTTCTCCGAATGTGTAGGGTCCCTACAACCACAAGGAGGAAATGCAGTATCCTTTCCTGAATATGAAGCAGGCTTTGGTGTTGCTTTTGCAGCTGCTCTTTGCCCTTGAAGATGGTTCTTTTCATCCTTTGGGGGATTAAGAAGGAAGGGACATAGTCTGAGTGGTTTCTTGAAAAAGAAAAGAAGAAGAAAAGAGAAACATGTTAGGGATACACTTTCTCTAGTGTAAAAAAGTATTTGCCTAGAATTAGAATATGTTTTCCAGACAAATCATCTTTTGCTTTAGGAATGGTAGATTGAATCAAATAATTTTCTCCTCTCAAAGTACTTAATCCTGTGAATGGCGGGACAAATGGTGACAAAACTTTATCCTATTTCAAGGATTCCACAAAAGACCCCAAATTTGCTGGAAGGTTTACTTTCAGTGGAATAACTTTCTTCAGAGTTCTTAGGTTAAGTAGTGCTTGATGAAAATCACTTTGTCCTTTCACTTCATTAATTAGGGAAATAGCCTCGGGCTAACTTACTGCAGCACTTTGGAAGGACTTTTCCCTTCCTTGGAGCTCTGTGATGCGGTCACCTAGAAACGGTTTCTTTGATGTGCAAACGTTCTACTGGCAAATAGTGCCAGGCAGCCACTCACATTGGACAATTCAGTTTTCTTCTGGGAACTGAACTTCAATTTGGACTTTTCTCTTGTGTTTGATAAGGTAAAAGTTTATGGTTTTTATTTTCTGAAGCATAGTGAAGTATAGCATACTGTATCTTTTCTAATTTGAAGTACTGATAAATTTTCTAAATGAATAGAAAACAGAAAAGTCATTTATGAACCTTTCATCACAGAATAATTGTGTCATATTACTCTCTTCTGTTTACTTTAGTCTCCTAATGCATTTTTGTTATATAAGGTTAGTTTGGGAAAACAGTACTATTATCCGTGAGTGAACTTTGTATTAAGGAATTTTTTTCTTCTATTGGGTTCTTTAGTTGTTCAATGTATATATTTTTTTTTTATCCCTACTCTTGAGATAAACCAGAAATAGATCCTGCTCTTAGGTACCTTTAATGTAGTAGGAGAGGTAAGATTTTTACATAATCCAACATTGAATGAGGTAACCGTTGAAAGAATAGATCATACACTACAAGAGTTAGAGAAAGAGATTACCCTTCCTTACCTTGCAGTAATCAAGGAATGAGGTGGTATTTGAACTGATATTGAAGGATTTATGTCCATGCTTTGAGAGGTATAGTTGGGTCCACAAAATAATATAGCGTGGCTTTTAGAAGCAGTATAAGTGAAACTCATTAAGTAATTTTGTTTCTAATAGAGCATAATTTTCATAAAATGGTGAGGAAATAAAAGTAAAAGAATTCTTTTAAAATTTTATGTTTATTTATTTTTGAGAGAGAGAGAAATAAAGCATGAGTGTGGAAAGGCAGTGCAAGAGAGAGAGACACAGAATCCAAAGCAGGCTCCAGGCTCTGAGCTGTCAGCATAGAGCCCAATGCAGGGCTCAAACTCACGAGTCGTGAGATCATGACCTGAGCCACAGTTATAAGCTCACCCGACTAAGCCACCCAGATGCCCCTAGAATTCTTAAGAAGACTTTTGTCTCCCCTATCATTCTTGTTCCAGAATTTAGGAGCTGTTTATTCTCCCTTTTCATTAACCGAAACTTAAGTTGTTTTTCAATTCTCTTCTTTGGTTCTTAGAAAAAGAATATAGTAATGATTATGGATAGAGAAATTGAAAATGAAGGATATTTGCAAGTCTGATGACTATAAATATGACTCATGTAGCATTTAAATATGATATGAGTATGTATTTGTACATTAGCAGGGTGTTACCACCAGTTACAATTTAAACAGCAGTTTGATCTTTAGAAGTAGATCTGCATTATCGCCAAGCAACAGATTCAGCGGGCAGCTTCTTCTGAAGTCTGGCTAAGATGTGAGGATCTGAAGTGGAACCATCCAGAAGACATTGCTATTGATGCTTTGCATTCCTCAGCATCAATTCCCAACTGCTCTATACAAACTCTCCTTGGATCACCATTACTAGGTCTGTTTCATGCTGCTTTTATCTCCAGCATGTCAGGCCCTCTCCCGTTTTTAAACCACTCACATCCAGCAAGGCTTGCTACTGGCCAAAGCAAAGAGCTTCACGAGGTTAAGCCATCAAAAGTCAAGCATCTATCAGCTCATACATCTCAGCAAAAGAGCCCAGCGGTGAGTTGTACACTGGCATTTATTTTTTGCCCCGTTCTTAGAAGATTGAGGTACAACAACTCCTGTACAACAGAGAGCCAGGAGAAAGGAATGTCCAGTTCTGTTTGCTCACCTGCCTGTGCCAGCACCCTTTAATGTCTTTGCTAGTGACTGATCGAAGACATGTGGTCAAATGAACTCTCATTTCTTTTGATTTCCGGTTTGACTCTAGAATAAGGAGCAGTGAAGCATCTAAATCTAATGGAACCTCAAAGTAGATTTTATTTATATTTGCCCTTTTGGTGATTCTGACATTTCACGGAGGCTCAATAATCCTACAGTATAAAAAAAAGACTCTAACAGGCCTCTGAATTAATTTGACCCAACTCCATCATTTTCCAAATTAGGAAACACCACTAGACAGGCCACAGTGATTTGGGGGCAGAACTAAGTAGTCTGAGTCCCATTACCTATCTAGGGCACCACATTACCTCTTTGGTTTACAGCCTTGTTTTATTAGGGCTAGACCCTAATGAGAATCTTTCTGAAGGTTATATATCCTCTTGGAGCAGTTGATATCCCTTCCATTGATGTTTTTAAGGTCACTAGAAAACTCCACCTAGTTTTTAGCATACAGCTCCTTGGTGATAAAGTCTGAGCTTGAGGTGAAGATTCAGAGTAGAGTAGTTTGTTTCCACTCCCTGTATTGGGGTTAAATAAGAATGACAAGCTTAGTTTCTTTGCTAGGAGAGGAAATGTTTTACAGTAAAAGTCATGGATGAATGGATAAAGAAATGTTGTATACACACACATACCCATTGTGCAGATTTATATTTGATACCCCCCACCCCAATTTGCTTCACTTATTCTTTTAAAAGATGTAAAACTTGACTGGTAATAGTTGACGACCATTTTGTAACTTTTGATGCCATCCCCAGCTCTTGGGAGGGATCATATAAAAAACTTAAGAAAATCAGACAGCCACCAGTAAGAATCTTTGCCATTCCTAGCACTGGGGCAGACCCAGAGTCGAGTCTCTGCTGTTGAGCATTAGGTATCTTGGATACTAGACGGAAGGAGGTGAGCGCACCCGGGGTCTAGGTTGGTGAGAGATGGAGGTATTAGGGCAGCTGCTATTTTTTTAACATTTATTTGGGGTGGGGGAAGGGGCGGAGATTGAGAGGGAAAGAGAAGCCCAAACAGGCTCTGTGCTGTCACGAAGAGCCTAATTAGGGGAATTGTGAGATCATGACCTGAGCTGATTCGAAGAGTTGGATACTTAACTGACTGAGGCACCCAGGTGCCCCAGGGTAGCTGCTATCACAAACCTCTGTGAAAGTGTTATTTGACTGTCTTGGGCCTTTTTTTTTTTTTTCCTGATTTGGGAGAGAACTATTCTGAACTAAGTATAACCTTTCTGTTCTTGCTTATATGTGAATGCTTTTAATGTTTTGGGCATTTAAAAAATTACATAAATGGTATTCTAGACCTAACTTTCTGCCATGCTATTTGCATTCAATCTTACGGTTTTGAAAATTCTTTGTGATTCACACAAGTTTAGTCTGTGCATGTTAACTGCTGCATAGAATTTCGTTACAAATTAATGTATCATAATTTTTATATAGTTTAATTTTTATATGTAAACAAGCTGACGTTGAGTTTTCTTTTATAGCATGCCTCCTTATCCATATCTTCTAAACTATGAAATAAAAAGTTTTCAAACTATATGTGAAAGAGCTATATGCAAAAAATAAATGTAGGTTGTCTCTTATTTTTATAAATCAAAAGCCTAACTGGAAATAATAGTTGTTATATTTATTTTTATGATTGGTGTTTTTAATCTAGGTGATATTGCAAAGAAAAATAATGGTTATTTTCTGTACATGCCTTTCTTAAATCCTAAAAGCTAACTATACACTGAAGTATTAAGAGGGAATAAAAAGAAATATTCATTGTTTAAAAAAATTAGAAAATAGCTATCTCTATGAAAATAAATAAGTAAATAAATAAAAATAAGTCTTAGTGATATTGCAATGCACTAAATAAGAAACCTAGCACATTTTAATCAGTTTACTGTTATTTTGTGTCTCAGGTACACTGTCAAGTTAATCATGTTAGTTCATGGTACAGTATCATCTTTCTGTGTAAGGTTGCCCTTGCTTTATTGTTTTTCCCCATCATCTCCATTTCTCTCTCATCTCAGTCTAAAGTATTTGATGTATGTCGTTGAATATATATACATCTTTTAATATGGGTTCCTTGCTATTTTCCTGAGACCTATTGCATCTGTTACCATAACACCTCAAAATAAGTGAATTCTAAAGTTGTATTCTGTTTAAAGCTACTTAGTTGAGTTTGTGTGGGTTAAAACGTTGCTGGTTTTGATCAGCAGGGTACATGTTCAGTTCATTAACTTGCTATTTCTCTCTGTAGGCTTGTTTTGATCCACCTGTCAAAATGGTTCCCACCAAGAACCCAATGATGTACAACGAAAGAGCAGCTGACCCACTCCGACCTGACCTGACTGGTTTGCTGGTGAAAAACAAGAATCTTCTAGCTGAGGTATATAGATTATCTGAAAATAAAGTGCCAAAGGAAAATATATTCTCTGTAAAAGTAAGGAGAGAAACTTTTTTTTTGAGAGAGAGAGAAAGAAGAGGGAGCACACACATGGGAGGGGCAGAGAGAGAGGGAGAGACAATCCCAAGCATCCCGGGCTGTTAGTGTGGAGCCCTAAGTGGGGCTCAGACTCATGAGATCATGAGATCATGACCTGAGCAGAAATCAAGAGTCACACATTTAGAAACTGAGCCACCCAGGCGCACCAGGGAGAGGAACATTCTGATAAGGGACTCAAGTATTATCTTAACTCAGTTTTACTTTTTTCTCAATATTGAACTGTCTTGTTACTGAGGAACACTAATTTAGACCCACATCTATTTATTTTTCACGAGATAAATCCTTTTGAAGATGGTACATTGTTAAATACTTTTGAGTTGACCACTGAATGCTCTAGTGTTAAAATAGTGCTAGGAACTTCCATGCTCCAAATCTATGTAAAAATAATTATCAATTGTATGTATTATATATTTTCTAATGGAAGATTGAGTTCCTATTTAAAACATAGCACCAAATGTCAAATATCCACTAGTCTAATATAATACTTGATGAGACGTATGAGTAACATCAACAGATGAAACAGAAAGAAACCACATCTGTAGGAAATGCCTTGACTTTTCCCTTAACACCAGGTGACGAGCTAGAGTGTAGGAATTTTTTTAGTGTTTATTTATTTTTGAAAGAGAGAGACAGAGTGTGAGTAGGGGAGGGGCAGAGAGGAAGGGAGACACAGAATCTGAAGCAGGCTCTAGGCTCTGAGCTGTCAGCACAGAGCCCAACATGGGGCTGATTCTCAAACTGTGGGGTCATGACCTGAGCCCAAGTTGGATGCTTAACCAATTGAACCACCCAGGCACCCCAAGAGTGTATGAATTCTTTAGTTGAGCTCAAATGCCCTCAGGCTATTTGTTGCTAGAGACAGTCTTGCAGATAACCATAACTGAATCCCAAAGATCACTGTCATTGTTAAAGGTACTGTGATGTGGCTGTCTACAGCCACACTGTCTCTATGGCTACCTGTAAGTACTGTATTCTGAATGCTTATATTGTGGGACACTGACCAGCCTTTCAAGTAAGTAGCTCTATTTGGCATGTGCTTGAGTTTGCTAGGGCTGCCACAACAAAGGAGCACAGTCTAGGTGGCTTAAATAATAAAAACTTTTCTCGTAGTTCTGGAGGCTGGAAGTCTAAGACAAGGTATCAACAGGATTAGTAGTAATTCTCATCCTCCTTCTCTTCTTACTACTGCTGTGACTTCTCCTCCCTCTCGTTCTCTTCCTCTCGATTTATTGCCATGTAATTGACATATAACATTCTGTAAGTTTGAGATGTACAGTGTGATGTTTTGCTATACATGTATTTTTGCAAAATGATGATCACAATGTTAATTTCAATCCCTCTATCGTGTGTGTGTGTGTGTGTGTGTGTGTGTGTGTGTGTGTGTGTGGTAAGAAGATTCATTTCTTCTGAGGCCTCTTTTCTTGGCTTATAGGTAGCCATCTAATCTCTGTGTCTTTATGAAGTTTTTCCTCTGTGTCCAAATTTCCTTTTTTTTTTTTTAATGTTTATGTATTTTTGAGAGAGAGAGAGTATGTGCAAGTGGGGGAGGGACAGGGTGTGGGGGACAGAAGATCTGAAGCAGGCTCTGCGCTGACAGCAGTGAGCCTGGTGTGGGGCTCAAACTCACAAACCATGAGATCATGACCTGAGCTAAAGTCAGACACACAACCAACTGAGCCACCCAGGCACCCCTAAATTTCTGCTTCTTATGTGAACATCAGTCATATATGATTATGGCCAATCCTAAAGATCTCCTTTTAACTTAATTACCTCTTTAAAGATCCTGTCCTCAAATATAGTCACATTCTTCATCACTGCAGGGTTAGCACTTCAACATGTGAAATTTTGAGAAGATAAAACTCAGCCTACAACAGTGGCCTGATTCCTTTGGCCTTCTTTTCTGCTATCTCATCTACCAATAGCCTGACTCCAGATTTTATTTAAATATATAGATAGAGAGGGATGCCTGGGTGGCTCAGTTAGTTAAGCATCTGACTCTTGATTTTGGCTCAGGTCATGATCTTACAGTTAGTGCAGAGCCTGCTTGGGATTCTCTCTCTCTCTCTCTCTCTCTCTCTCTCTCTCTCTCTCTCTCTCTCTCTGTCCCTCTTGTGCTCACACTCATGCATACTTGTTCTCTCTCTCAAAATAAATAAACACTGAAAAATAAATAAATATAGGGACGCCTGGGTGACTCACTTGGTTAACTGACCAACTTCTGCTCAGGTCATGATCTAATGGTTGGTGAGTTCAAGCCCTATGTGGGGCTCTGTGCTGATAGCTCACAACCTGAAGCCTGCTTTAGATTCTGTCTCCCTCCCTCTCTGCCCCTCCCCCACTTACACTCTGTCTCAAAAATAAAATAAAAAAACATTTAAAAATAAGTTTATAGAAATAAATAATGTAGATATGTAGATAGACATATTTCTTTTAATTCTATTCTAAAATTTTTCCTCTTTTAGCATATGGAGGTGAATAGAGATTAAATTTAAATGGAGTTATATAAATTCAATCCATTGTATGACACTGGAGATACATCTTAATTTGTCTTTTTGTTTTCCCCCAGAAAAATGTAATGCCAATCCCTGAAAACTGTAGCAGTTTTAGTATGGGTAGCATTATTCTTCTTGTCCATCGTATAACTTACTACTAATATTTAACAAGTTTGGGATTTAAAGATATTTTTTTAATGTTTATTTATTTTTTTGAGAGAGAGACAGAGCTCAACAAGACAGGGGCAGAGAGAGAGGGAGACACAGGCTCCAGGCTCTGAGCTGTCAGCACAGAGTTGGATGCGAGGCTTGAACTCATGAGCTATGAGTTCCAGAGCTGAGCCCATGTTGGATGCTTAACCAACTGAGCCACCCAGGTGTCCCTTGGAATTTTCGATAATTCACATTTGGAGTAGATTAAGGTTTAAGTCTATGCCTAATTCATAAGCCTTTTAAACCAAATTGCCAACGAAAGATCATGGGTTTTAAACCTTCTCTAAAGAAAATATGTAAGTTATTTTCAAGAATTTCAAAGTACTTTCTAAAAACAATTCTCTACATGTACATAAATCATTGATAACTATAAATATGTTTAATCTGTTTATCAAAACAGATATATGAAAGGTTCTACAAGGTTTCATTTTGACTTGGTTTTTGATATTATAAAATTATATTATATTAAATATAATATAATATTAAAAAGTATTCCATATCCCTTATTGGAATTTTCTGAATTTAATAAAAATTTGTGACTGTTACTACATGGTTTCCCAGTGTGAAAGTTACTTTAATGTTTTACTTGTTTGTTTGTTTTGAGAGAGCACAAGCAGGGAGGGGCAGAAAGAGGAGGACAGGGGATCTGAAGTGGGCTCTGCGCTGACAGCAGCGAGCCTGATGTGGGGCTTGAGCTCACAAACCCGTGAGGAGCCTTGAGATCATGATCTGAGCCGAAGTCAGACGCTTAACCAACCAAGCTACCCTGGTGCCCTTAAGGTATTTAAAAAAAGAGTCTAGTGATTTCAACAGAATACCTCCAACCTGAGTCATCTTTCTCTCTTCCAATAACCTATTATTTAATTCCACGGGAACACAATTGTCTTGATATGGCAGTTTTTTCTCTTCACTGCATGCATTTGAATTTTTTGTTATAATCAATTTTCTTTCTTTGTGGGACATACAAAAATAATTATCATGTGTTTCTGCCCAATAATGGAGAAACAGGTGCAAGAGGGGCTATGCTTAAGAAAAGCCAGATATAGAAGTGCTAAATGTTAAAGTATTCAGTTGGTGATTGTATTGTCTGGTTTAGGCATTATGAGACTGAACTAAAACTCTTGCATAGTCAGGTACACTGCTGTGGTAACAAACAAGAGTTATACAGCTTGTAAAAACATGTTACTAATATGTATAATAAGGCCTGGTGTCTTAATCTTAAAATAAATTTAATGTGTTTTGCCAGTATTTTTAGTCTGATTTCTTATAGAAATTTTTATTTGTGAGGGCACTATGACTGTGTTCAGGCAGATAAGATGGTTTTTTTCTTTTTCCTTTAGCATAGTAATAAGGCAAATAGTAGAAACCTGGTAGATTCAGCCAGTTCTGGAGTGGAGGACAAGGAGGCAATGTAAATTCTGCTGCTAATGAAAAATAAATCAGAACCAATTATTATTAATTTTAAAATTGAAAATTTTATTGAGATGATTGAAGAATCACTTGCAGTGTTAAGAAATAATACACTTTGCTTGGCCTTGTTTACCAGCAGAATTAGCAGTGGGAAAATGGGCTTCTCTCTCTTCTAAGTGTCACGGGGATACATCACTTTGGTGTAGCATGACTCTCAATGTGCAGTGCCCCAGACCAGCACCACTAACATCACCTGGGAACTTGGTAGAAATACAAATTCTGAGGCCCCATGCCAAACTAGACACTCTGGGTGTGGGCCTAGCAATGTTTTTTAATGAGGCCTGAAGGTGATTCTGACACATGCTGAAGTTTGAGAACAATTGGCCTAGAAAATCCCACCCCACACAGACTCTGGAAAATAAGTTTTATTTCTAGTTTGCAGAAGAAGACATCACAGGAGGAGAAATGGATACCAAGTGCTAGTGACCATAGCCAGCAAAAGAGCAGGGCCAGTGGTGGCAGATGCTTCAGTGACATGTGAAAAATGATGACAACAGAAAGGAAATTGTTGAATCTGACAAGGGACCATGGCCGACTTTTGAGAGAAGAGGTTCCTTGGTAGGAGATAAAGGATAAGAGATGGAATGATATAAAAATAGAACTGTAGTGGGTGAAGAATGAGCACAGAGGATTCTTACCACCAGTGTGGCTGGGCAACAAAGAAGAGAAAGCGGCTTTAGCTTGAGCTAAATCTTTCACTTTGCCTCCATACCTTGTCTGTGCCCTCTCCCACCTCTGCTCCATTTCAGAGAGCTCAGTCACTTCTGCCGTTAGCTAACTAGGGAAGCTTGTGGCCTGCTTTTTGTATGACGTGATTTCAAGATCCAGCGGAGCACAGACTTCAATTTTGTGTACACCTGAAGTTTAGTTGTACATTTTCAGTTTAGTCTGTTATATTTTTGTATGTGCCAGACACTGTGCTAGACCCCTGATATCTGTTATTTTCATTCCCTACAACCACAGTGTGAGGTGGGCAAGGAAATGTACCTGATTTGCCTACTTCCACAGTTAGTCTTGTTCCTCCAAATTTTGAGGTCTTTCTATTCTTTTTTACTTTTTCTGCCTGTAACCTCTGTGGTCTCACTGAGGGATGTGTTTTAGTGGCAATGTGATTAAAAAACACAAATGTATGTGTTGAGAACATGTAAGTTTCATTTCATTGTTTTAATTTCACAGAATTTTTTAGAATTAGAACACATTTTATACACATACTAAACTAAAAATTTAGTTTAAAATGCCAGGTTTTCCTACTGCCTGTGCTGCTAGGAATTACTGCATTGCTCATTAATGCAATTTTTTTCAATAACTAAATATTTCTGATCTTGTATAAAGGTTATAAAGTTAATGATTTTTTTATAATGTTAAATCTAATTTGCTGTTTTCCCTCATCTCTTACTAGCTCATAAGGATTTTATACAACCTATTAAGAAATTTGAACAAATTAGGTTAAATCAAAAGTTGATTGACCCCTGGGGCACCTGGGTGGCTCAGTTGGTTAAATGTCTGACTCTTGATTTCAGTTCATGGTCTCACGGTTGGTGGGATCCAGCCCTGCATCAGGCTCAGCATTGACAGTGAGGAGCCTGCTTGGGATTCTCACTCTCTCTCTCTGCTCCTCCCTTCACTCATGTGTACTCTTTCTCTCTCTCTCTCTCAAAATAAATAAACATTAAAAAAAAGTTAACTGACTCCTGAATATTAGCAGTACTTCAGTTTTCTCTATCTAGTGACCTTTCTTCACTTATCGGATAGAAGTGCAGAGGTTTAAATAGTGATATCAGGGGGCACCTGAGCGACTCAGTTAAGCATCTGACTCTGAATGTGGATCCTGCTTAAGATTCATTCTCTCTCTCTCTCTCTCTCTCTCTCTCTCTCTCCTCCTTCCTCTCCCTTTCCCCCTCCCCCCTCCCTTGCTGTCCCTCCCTCTGCCTCCTCCCTCACTTGCTCTCTATTCTAAAAATAATTTATTATTAAGAAATTTTTTAATTTTTATTTTTGAGAGAGTTCTCATAAATTGTGAGATCATGACCTGAGCCGAAATCAGATGCTCAACCAACTGAGCTACCCAGGTGCCCCTAAAATAAAAATTTAAAAAAAATGGTACTGAAAGATAACTAAGTCATCTGACAGCAGCCACACTCCCTGCCTCCAATCCCTTTTTGGTCTTTCTCAGTTAGCAGCTTGTGGCTGTCTTCTGCTGCCTCCCCCCTCACAAGCCATCACTCTTGCTTCTCGTCATTACTTTATGATCTTTTCTTTCCTTTATTTGCCTTAAAATGTAGATAGTCAGTTTAAGCCTCACTCTTTCTCCTGACTCTCCCATCCAGTCCTTTCTCTGAGAAGGCCAGGAAACAAGTGATGTAAACATAGCCAGCTCTTTAGGAGAGAGGCCTCTGAACACACTCCCCTTCACAAGCAACATAAAGCAGCACCTCTATGGCCAAAGCATGAAGGATTTCTTTTCTGCTAGGAATTATAGAATTCATTATTGGTGTAATAACAAGATTTAAACAACTTTAATGTTGATGAGAATAAAATCGCTTATTCTAAGTCATTTTGATGATTTTTAAAAAAATTACACTGCTTCAGGAGTCCCTGGCTGGCTCAGTCGGTTAAGTGTCTGACTCTTGATTTAAAGGCTCAGGTCATGATCTCAGTGTTCATGGAATCGAGCTACACATGGGCTCTGTGCTGACAGCAGCACAGAGACTGCTTGGGATCTTCTCTTTACCTCTGTCTTTGTCTCTGTCTCTCTCAAAATAAATAAACATTAAAAAAAATTACACTAATTCAGGGGCGCCTGGGTGGCTCAGTCAGTTGAGAGTCTGACTCTAGATTTTGGCTCAGGTCATGATCTCACAGTCATGGGATCTGTGCTGTTAGTGCAGACCTGCTTGGGATTCTTTCTCTCTCTCTCTCTCTCTCTCTCTCTCTCTCTCTCTCTCTCTCTGCCCCTCCCCAACTCATGCTTTCTGTCTCAAATAAGTAAACTTAAAAAAAATGAGTATAACATTGGAATATATTTTAGGAGATTTGAGAATCTTCATTTTATTGTATAATAATATATTACTTAAGTATCCTTAATGATTTAAAGTCATGAGTTTTCTAAAACTAAAATTATTATTTTAAGTAACATTTTTGCTTCCTTAATAGCTAAGAAATCTTCAAAACAAGCTCTTCATAAAAGAAACTTCATTGCAAGAGATGAAGAATGAACTAGAAAGTTACAAAGAAAGTAATGTGTACCAGTCTTTCCAGATAATGTCCCTGAAAGAGGATATCAAGGACCTACAGGAACTTAACGCTTCTCTAACCAGAATTAAATCTTTGAAAAACACCAATATTCAGAATCTTGAAAGAGGCAACTGGGATCTAACTGAAAGAATTATAGAACTGGAAAACAATCTAAGGTAGGAAACGTGTTTCCAAACATGTCATTTGTCATAAGCTTGCAAACCTATGTATAAGTATATAAACTCCATATTCCTGATCAATCACAGAATTTAAACCTGTAGAATTTCAAGTAATACCTGAATGAAAATTATTGTATTAAAAAAAGACATTTTTTTAAATGTTTACTTATTTTTGAGAGAGACACACACATACACACACACACACACACACAAGTGGGGGAGAAAACACAAGTCGGGGAGAGGCAGAGAGAGGGAGAAACTGAATCTGAAGACGTCTCCAGGCTCTGAGCTCAGAGCCTGATGCGGGAATTAAACTCATGAACCATGGGATCATGATCTGGTTGGATGTTTAACCAACTGAGCCACCCAGGTGCCCCCCAAAAAGACATTTTTTTAATGAGATATAATTCACATACCATTAAGATTCACCCTTTTAGTGAATTATTCTTCAATAAAAAGAAAAGAATGCACCCCTGTAAAGTATGCAATTTCATTCGTTTTTAATATGTTCACAAGGTTGTGCGATCATCACCACTAATTCCAGAACATTCGATCACCCCCCAAAGAAACCCCACGCCCATTTTCAGTTACTCCCCTACTACCCCAGTGTCTGACAACCACCAGTCTTTCTCTATGGACTTGCTTTTTCTGACAGACATTTCACATGAATGCAGTCATACAACATATGGCCTCTGGGTCTCACTTCTTTCACTTAGCACAATATTTTTAAGATTAATCCATGTTGAAGCCTCAATCAGTATACTTACCCATTTTTATGGCTGAGTAATATTCTATTATATGAATATACCACAGTTTGTTTATGCATTCATCAGTTGATGGACACTAGATTGTTTCCATTTTTTGGAGCGGCTTTATGCACGATGCTCCTATGACCATTCTTGTATGAGATTATACATGACTGTATGCTTCATTTCTGTTAGGTGTATGCCTTGGAAGTAGAATTGCTGGGTCATAAAGTAACTGTGTTTACTTTTGAGGAACTTCAAGACTATTTTCCAAGGCAGTTACGCATTTTACTTCCCACCAGCAATGTATGAGGATTCCAATTGCTCCATACCCTCACCAACACTTGTTAGTGTTCACCTTTTTTACGATAGCCATTCTAGTGGATGAGAAGTCCTATCTTATTGTGACTTTAATTTGCATTTCCATAAGACTAAAGATGTTGAGCATCTTTTCATGTGCTTATTGGCCATTTGTATATGTTCTTTATAGAAATATCTTATTCAAACCCTTTGTCCAATTTTAAACTGGGTTATTTTTATTTTTGAGTTGTGTTTTTCATGTGTTGTGGACACTAGACCCTTATTAGATATTTTCTCCCATCTGTGGGTTGTCTTTTCACTTTTTTATTTTAATTTTTAATTAAAAATTTTTAATGTTTATTTATTTTTGAGAGACAGAGACAGAGTGTGAGCAGGGGAGAGGCAGAGAGAGAGGGAGACAGAATCCAAAGCAGGCTCCAGGCTCTGAGCTGTCAGCACAGAGCCCGATCCAGGGCTCGAACCCACGAACCATGAAATCATGACTTGAGCCAAAGTCAGATGCCTAACTGACTGAGCCACCCAGCTGCCCCATTAAAAAAAAAAATTTTAACAAGTAATCTCTATATTCAATGTAGGGCTTGAACTCAAAACCCTGTGATCAAGAGTCTCATGCCCTTCTGAGGCTGGCTCAGTCTTTTCACTTTCTTAATGGTGTCTCATGAAGCAGAAAGTATTTTAATTTGGTTGGAAGTTTATTTTTTTGTCACTTGGGACTTTGGTGTTATAGCTAAGAAACCATTGCCTAATCCAGAGCCACAAAGATTTACACATTTAGTTTCTTTAAAGAATTATAGTTTTACACTTAAATTCATATCTCTGATAATTTTTGACTAATTTTTATATATGATGTGAGTTAGGGGTTAGAAGTTCAAATTCATTCTATTTCATGTGAAGATCCACTGTTCAAAGTCTTTTGTAGCTCTATACAAACTTTAGTATTATTTGCTGAAGTTCTGTGAAAACTGCTGTTGGTATTTTGTTAGGGATTGCATTAAATGTGTATATTGCTTTGGGTAGTATAGACATTTTAACAATATTAATTCTTCCAATCCATGAGCATGGAATATTGTTCCATTTATGTCATCTTCAATTTCTTTGCATCAGTGTTTTACAGTAATATAGGCATTTCATCTCCTTGGTTACATTTATTCCTAGATATTTTGTTCTTTTTGCTATAATTATAAGTAGGATGTTTTTCTTAATTTACCTATCCACTACTTTATTTGTATAGAAATGCAATTGATTTATGTGTATTAATTTTGTATCCTGCAACTTTACTGAATTTTTTTTTGATATTTTAAAATGTTTATTTTTGAAGGAGAAATAGAGAGCATGAAGAGGGGAGGGGCAGAGAAAGAGAGGGAGACACAGAATCTGAAGCAGTCTCCAGGCTCTGAGCTGTCAGCACAGAGCCTGATGTGGGGCTCGAACTCATGACTCATGAGATCATGACCTGAGCTGAAGTCAGACACTTAACCGACTGAACCACCCAGGTGCTCTTACTGAATTTATTTTTTATTTATAATAGTTTTCTGGTGGAGTCTTTAAGGTTTTCTATATATAGTATCATGTCATCTGCAAAAAGTGGCAGTTTAACTTTAACCTTACCAATCTGGATACCTTTTATTTCCTTTTTTTCTTCTTTTTTGTCTGATTGCTGTTGGTAGAACTTCCAATACTATGTTTAATAAAAGTGGTGAGAATAGACATCCTTGTCTTGTTCCTGATCTTAGATGAAAAGCTTTGTTTTTAACCATTGAGTAGGATATTAACTGTGTGTTTTTTTTTAAATATGGCCTTTATTAAGTTGAGGTGTGTTCCCTCTAAACCCACTTTATTGAGAGGTTTTATCACGAACAACTATTGAATTTTACCAAACGCTTTTCCTGCATCTATTAGATGATCATATGATTTTAATCCCTCATTTTGTTGATATAATGTTTCACATTGATTGATTCATGACTTTGAACCATTCTTGCATCCCCAGAATAAATCCTATTTGATCATGGTGGATAATCCTTTCAATATTTTTTAAATTTTATTTTTGAGAGGGAGAGACAGAGTCAGAGAGTGAGACTGGAGGGTTTGGGAGAGAGAATCTTAAACAGGCTCCACGTTGAGCATGGAGCGTGACACAGTTCAATCCCACAATCTCGTGATCTACAATGAGAATATGACCTGAGCCAAAATCAAGAGTTGGCTGCTTAACCAACTGAGCAACTGAGGTGCCCCTCAATGTATTTTTGAATGCAGTTTGCTCCTATTTGGGGGAGATTTTTGCATCTATGTTCATCAGGTATAGTGGCCTATAGTCTTCTTTTTATGTAGTGTCTTTGTCCGGTTTGGTATCAGGACTCATAGAATATATTTGGAAGCTTTCCTTTCTCTTCTGTTTTTTGGAATAGTTTGAGGAGAATATGTCTTAACTCTTCTTTAAATGTTTGGTAGAATTCACCTGTGAATCTTTCTGGTTCTGGACTTTTGTTTGTTGAGAGATTTAAAAAAAAATTATTACTGATTCAATTTTGGTGCCGGTAATCTGTTCAGATTCTCTATTTCCTCATGATTCAGTTTTGGAAGATTGTATGTTTCTAAGAATTTATGCATTTCTTCTAGGTTGTCCAATTTGTTGGCATATAATTTTTTGTAGTAGTCTCTTATAATCCTTTTTATTTTGGTCATGTCCATTGTTCTCTTTCATTTCTAATTTATTTATTTGTATCTTCTCTCTTTTTTTCTTGATGAGTCGGGCTAAAGGTTTATCTATTTTGCATTTATCTTTTCAAAGAAATAGTTCTTGGTTTCATTGATCCTTTCTTTTCTCTCTCTTTCTTTCTTGTGTCTATTTCATTTATTTCTACTTCAATGTTTGTTATTTCCTTCCTTCTACTAAACTTGGATTTTATTCTTTTTCTAGTTCCTTTAGGTATAAGGTTAGATTCTTTGAGATTTTTTTTTCTTGAGGTGGACCTGTACTGCTATAAATTTCTGTCTTACAACTACTTTCATTGTGTCCTCAAAATTTTGGATCACTATATTTTCATGTTGGGGCTCCTCTCCCGGCAGAGGGTGCCCTGGCAGGGCAGCTAGAGCCACAGTAGGGTCTGGGCCAGGAGGCCAGGGGCACTACATGCGGGAAGTGTCCCAGTGGGATGTCTGGAGCTGAGGTGAGGCATGTGCTGCGCAGGGTGACCCTGGGAGGACACCTGAAGCAGAAGTAGGTGAAAGCTAGGGTGTCCTGGGTGTTTGGTGCGGAGGGTGCCTTGTTGGGGTGATTAAAATGGAGACCGGTATTGGCCAGGTTGTCCCAGGATATTCTGTACAGACGGCTCCCTGGCCAGGTGGCTGGAGCTGAGGTGGGGTGTGGGCGTGGTGCCCCGGAATGCTCTATGCAGCAGGTGTTCTGGCAGGGCAGATGGCGCTGAGGTGAGCATGAGCTGGAGGTTCCCAGTGTGCTCCATGTAGGGGGCACCTTAGCAAGGCAGCTGGAGCCAAAGTAGGCATTAGCTAAGAGGTCCCAGGGTGCTCTGTGTCGGTGGTCCCCCAGTAAGCTGCCTGGAGCTGAAGTGGTGTGGGCCTGGAGTTTTCCAAGGTGCCTTTGTGCCTGTGTCACCTTGGCACGATGGCTGCAGCCATAGTGATTGCTGGACCAGGGGTGTCCCACATGTGTGTGTCCTTGTATGACAGCTGGGTTGGAGGGCTAGGGCCCTGGGGCTCCCTGAGGTGGTAGGCTGGCTATGGCACCTGGACCTTGTTCCCCATCCACATTATCAAGGTGGATGGGAAGATACCTGTGGTGCTCACCAGCCCCTTCAACCTGGAGAGTTCTAGCAGGTCCCCCTGCTGTCTGTCAGAGTTCTAGAGCTGGCTCTTTTATATTTAGTTCTTCTTTTAAACTGTGGCTTTTCTGTGCCCTACCGTGTCTGGGACTGGGCTTGCTGACGTCATCGACCGACCATGGAGCCTGGACCCTGCCCTATCTGCACCACCCAGGTAGAAGGGGAAGGTAAACCGTGGTGCTTCCTGGCCCCTCCGACTCAGAGAAAGATCTACCTGTTCCCTCACTGCGCAGCGAGGTTCTAGACCTAGCTCCTTTACACCC
Organism: Suricata suricatta; assembly: GCF_006229205.1. NCBI lineage: Eukaryota > Metazoa > Chordata > Mammalia > Carnivora > Herpestidae > Suricata > Suricata suricatta. Next base: position 35,065,654 of record NC_043708.1, read on the forward strand.
TAGCTGCTCTCTTAAACCTCAGCTTTTCCTCCATGCCCCAGGGTATCTGGGGCTGGTTTGGGCCAGGGACCCAGTGCTCACTGGGGCGGCAGGCCAACCATGGCATTTGGAACCCTGCTCCCATCCACAACACCACCACAGTAAAGGGGGAGCACAGACCATGCCACCTGCCAGCGTCTCTGACCCAGAGAGAGTTCCAGCAGCCCTCTCACCACTGGGCATGGTTCCAGGGCCAGTTCCTCCACATTCCAGTTGCTTTTCCAACCCTCGGCTTTCCTTGCAAGGCCCAGGGCGTCTGGAACTGGCATGGGCCAGTGACCCAGAGCTTACAGGGGTATCAGTTACTCTGTCTCTCGCGCCTCCGTGTGGCCGCCCCGTCCTCTGTTGTGCAGAGCTGCTCAGTCAGCTCTCAGCACCTCCTCAGGCAGAACTGCTGTACAGAGAGACCCGGTGCCTCTGTGGAGGAGGTGAGTCCAAAGTCTTCCCGTGTCACCTTCTTGGACCTGAACCTCCTCTAGTGTTTCCCAGGAAGCATTTCTTCTGACAGTTTTTCTGTTTATTTTCTCCCCAAACTATATTATTATTATTTTTTTTTGTGGTTGGCAAAGCCACGTTTTACTTAGATGGCCAGGGTCTTATATACCATGGGTGATTACATCGTTTCTTTAATGGTTACATAGTTCAAGGTCCCTGAAGTAAAGACATCCTCCGGATAATCATTTTCATTTTTTGAAGGACATTTTTGTTTTGTTTTGTCTTATTACTATTTTGTACTGAGTACAAAATTTTGGGTTGCCGGTATTTTTTCTTTCAGCACGCTAAGGTGTCATCTGGTTATCATTTCACTTCTATAGTTTCTGTTGAAAAGTCATTTGTCGGGTGTTGTATGGAAAACAATTTGACAATAAAATATTATGGAAAAAAAAAAGAAAAGTCATTTGTCAGTCTTATTGTTGTGCCTTCAGAGGTAATAAGGTGTGCTTTTTTTTTTTTAAGGTGTGTTTTTTATTGGTAGCAGTTTGACTATGATGTGTCTTGATGTGGCTTTCTTTGTATCTATCCTGCTTAGGATTTATAGAACTTATTGAATCTATCAATTATGTCTTTTATCAGGTATGGAGTCTTGGAAATTATTTTTTCAAATATTGTTTTTTCTCATTCTGTCTCTACTCTCACTCTAGGCCTACAGTTATAGGTAGGTTAGACCTTTTGAGCATGTCCTGCATATCTTTACTATAATCTTTAAAAACTTTTTTTATTGTGTTTATTTTTGTGAGAGAGAGAGCAACTAAGCAGGGAGAGGCAGAGAGAGGGAGATACAGAATCTGAAGCAGGCTCTAGGCCTGATGTGGGGCTCAAACCTGCAAACCATGAGATCAAGACCTGAGCCAAAATTAGACACTTAACCGACTGAGCCACCCAGGCGTCTCTCTAATATAATCTTTTGAATTAAAACTTTCTATTTGGATAATACAGATAACTTCTTTTAACCTGACTCAAATTCACTAATTCTTTAAGCTGTAATTCTTAGAAAAGGATAAAAAATACAGAAACATCAACAAACAAATATAGACGATCAGCTGAAACTTTAAGCTGGCTATGGGTACAGGGTAGAAAATATTACTAGTACCTAGCAATTGGTAATCTATACAAGAACAAAAACAACAAAAAGAACCAAATAATTAGCTATTTGTATATTTGATAATAAAACAGATTTTTACATATGTTCTTCTCTATTGCTGCATCATTATTCTAATTTCTTCTGGGACTCATCAAATCCCAGTAGAAGAGCCATCAGGCATTATTGAAACAGGAGTCCTTGTGGACCCTCCTGGTCATCACAGTGTTACCAACAGAGGCAGACAGATATCATGCTCACATTTTCCTGTGAAATGGATGGCTTAAAAATTGACCATTTCTAGGGGAAGTGCTAGAGGACTTAGCATTGGATTGTTTTCCTCTCCATTTCTCTGCCATTTGTAGTTTGTCCCTAGAAATAGTTGGGTAACTGTACAGCTCCTTTCACAGGAAGTACATTTCTCACTTGATATGTATATTTAATATATTTTAAGTGGGTATTACTTCTTTAATTATTATTATTTTTTAAAGTTTATTTATTTTGAGAGAGAGAGAGCAGGGGAGGGTCAGAGAGAGGGAGAGAAAGAGAATCCCAAGCAGGCTCTGCAGTCTCAGCACAGAGTCTGACGTGGGGCTTGAAATTACGAACCACAAGATCATGACCTGAGCTGAAATCAAGAGTTGGATGCTCAACTGACTGAGTCACCCAGGTGCTCTCTTTATTTTTTAATGTTTATTTATTTTTGAGGGGGAGAGAGAGAGAGAGAGAGCGCGCGCGCGCGCAAGCCAGCAGGGGAGGGGCAGAGAGAGGGAGACACAGAATTTGAAGCAGGCTCCAGGCTCTGAGCTGTCAGTATAGAGCCCAACACCTGGCTTGAACTCATGAACCATTAGATCATTAACTGAATTGAGCCAAAGTCAGACGCTCAACTGACTGAGCCACTCAAGTATTCCTCTCTTTAATTATTTAAAACTTTTTTCTTTTTAATATTTTTTTTATTTTTGAGAAAGAGAGAGAGAGAGAAAGAGAGAGAAAGAGAGAGAGAGAAAAAGAGAAAGAGAATGAGCAGAGGCAGGGCAGAGAGAGAGGGAGACACAAAATCTGAAGCAGGCTCCAGGCTCTGAGCTGTCAGCACAGAGCCTGACATGAGACTCAAACCTACAAGCCGTGAGATCATGACCTGAGCCAAAGTCAGATGCTTAACTGACTTAGCCACCCAAACACCCCAACTTTATTTTTAATTGAAGATTGAAAATTGAGTTGGTTTTATGATATTGTTACCTACCCATATTTTACAGAGTTCATCTCTTTGAAAGAGAAAAGGCAGAGTGGAAAGCAGGCCTTTTGGAGAAAAAGTTAGCAGGTGCTAATGGATTCACCCATCATATAAATATGAAAGGTCAAGAAGTTTCCTTGGATACTTTCATAATGAAGGTGAGAATAAATATTGATTGATTTTTCAAGAAACAGGATTTGCATTACCTTGTGTTACTCCAAGAGATAATTGGCAAATGTTTAGTAGTTTGTTGGTCTGCTTCTGATCCTGGGGGTGGGGCAGGGATCAAAGGAAGCTGTGCAGTATGGTCAACCAAAAGAAAGCCTTTTTGAGGTACAGAGAGAAATCTCAAGGTGGATGTCAGGCCTCTGTGCTACTGAAGAACTGTGAAAGGGAAGGGAGCTGAGCAAGAACGGGGAGGAGAGGTGGTGATAAGAGGATGAAATGTCGGTGTTGTACATTTCTGGTGTGGGTTACCTCCTGCTGCTGAAACGGTGGGTTTGGGGCTCTGAATGTAAGTGTTGAAGGACAGTGTAGGCAAAAGTCATTGAAACGGAGACACAGGAATCACAAAGCTAAATTGGCAGATCATCTATATTCAATATTAAAGTCTAGGATTATGGCATGAGTTGGTTTAGAAGGAAGAGAAAAGCATGGTCATTAGTTGAAGGCAATTCACAGGATTAGGAGAGGTTTTATAGAAAAACGTTGGAGGATGGGAGCCAGACTGTTGTCAAGAAAATGGTCAAAGCTTATTTTGAAATCCTTAGACTTTAATAGTTTATTATATAATCTGAATATAAAACAATGTCCATCATAATCCAATTACTGTGAGGGATTCCTTTTAGACTCTGTGCTCTCAGCTCAGAGCCTGGAGCCTGCTTTGGATTCTGTGTCTCCCTCTTTCTTTGCCCCTCCCTTACTCATGCTCTGTTTCTCTCTGTCTCAATAATAAATAAACATTAAAAAAAAGTTTTTTAAAATTCAGCAACTACTTTTTAAAAAATTTTTTAATGTTTCATTTATATTTAAGAGAGAGAGAGCATGCATGAACAGGGGAGGAGCAGAGAGAGAGGGAGACACAGAATTGGAAGCAGGCTCCAGGCTGGGAGCTAGCCACACAGAGCCCAACACGGGGCTCGAACCCATGAACCCTGAGATCATGACCTGAGCTGAAGCCGAACGCTTAACTGACTGAGCCACCCAGGCACCCCGAAAATTGGAATTACTTTAAACTGCTTTAAATGTAGTTGCTGGGGCACCTGGGTGGCTAGTCAGTTAAGCCTCTGACTCTTGGTTTCAGCTCAGGTCATGATGTCACAGCTTGTGGGTTTGAGTCCCGCATTGGGCTCCATGCTGGCAGTGTAGAGCCTGCTGGGGATTCTCTCTCCCTCCCTCTCTGCTTCTCCCTCACTCACCCTCTCTCTCTCTCAAAAATAAATAAATAAACTTAAAAAAAAGTAATTCCAATTTTCAGTTTCCCCTCTCAAGTAACTGTAACGCTCTCCATTTTTTTCACCTCTCTCACTAATCTGCCACATTCCTGAAAGACCCCCAACCCAGCATCCATGCAGCTCTGACCTTTTCTTCCATTGCCCTTCTATTCTGCCTCTTCTTTTCTAGGCTTATAGTGATGCAAAACCCATCAGTACCTCAAGAGTTCTTGCTCTTTTTACTGTTTCTCAGTTTCACATGACAAAAAGCCCAAAAACTGAACCTCTTTACTCAGTTTCCAGAGTTGAAGGTATCAAGAAGGTAGAAAGAAGACTAGAATTTATAAAGGCAGGGTCTTCCTGTGGGAAGAAGTACAAGCATTTTTTTTCTTTTTAGCCCTGCCTATCTATAATGGAAGCAGGATTACAGGAACACAAGGGAAAGGTTGGGAGAAGAGTTGGGACTTCTTTCATTTATACATTTACATAGTCAAAGTTGTTATTACTAAGTGATGTTCTATAACCATAATGAAGTCTTTATGGAAATATCCATTTCCCTCCCAAATTTTCACTTATTTGTCTTAGCATTCATTGACGGTCCTTGCCTGAATCAGTTATTTCATTAGATTCAAAATGCTAATTTTTAAATTTCTATCATTCCCTCTACATTTATTAGCTCAGAATTTTCTATAAAGAGTTTACCTTCATAAACAGGCTATTTGGTTAGCTGCTTCTCTAAACTAAATTTCCTGTTCTCAAAACAATTCCTCCATATAGTCATTTTAATACCTCTTGATATTCCAGTTTGCTCTTTTGAGTATGCTCTTGTCTCTCTTATGACTCCATAACTCTTTATTTCTTTGGAGGACCTTTCCCCTGAAGTCTTGTGTTACGACTATATTTATATTTCAAAAGGAAGTAAATGTCTCCCTATTAAATTCCAAATGGGAAGTTTAATGTGTGTTGGCATATTTAGGATAAAGGTGAAGCTATTCTGACCAAGAACTTGGAGAGAGACATTTTTCAGTCTGAAGGACCAAAAGATGGGCAGAAAATTTGGGATAAATGTCAGCAAGATTCAATCCCTAAGGAAAAACCAAAATATGAGTTGGGCAGACCTTCATATTCATCTGGCTGGGAAACGAAAACTGCACAATCTCAATATCAGAGATTGCTCCGTCAGTTGGCTACTTTTCTGAGCAACAGTGTTGTTCCCACATCAGCCCCAGAGGAAGCTGTGAAAGAGAGGATTCAGGAAATTGGTGCAAATGAGCAATCTTGGAAGTCTGTAAGAGTATTGACAGACAAGCCGTTCTTTCACATTTCTTTCTTTTAATATGTGGATTTTTTTTACATTAGCCAATTTAGTACATTTGTGGCTCTGAATTTTATTTTTGATTTCATTTTTAGTACTACAGTATAAAAGGCAAGAGGGAAGAGGAAGGAGGTCCATTATGACAGCAGAGGTAGTAGAGTATGTTTGTCAACAGCAGAGAGCCCCAGGATGGTGCCCGCTCAGCCACTGCCAGCTGTGTGCTCTTGGGCGGGTTACTTATCCTCTCTGTACCTTGGTTTCATTTGTAAAATTTGGTGGAGTAGGGTGGGGTGGGGGCTGGGAGGGCAAAGTTCCTATCTTGCAGGGTGGTAAGGATTAAATGGATTAATACGTGATAAATGCTTACAGTTCAGTGGAAGGTCAATCAATGCTAGCTTAAAAATAGTGGTATGCTGGGGCACCTGAGTGGCTCAGTTGGTTAAGTGTGGAAATTCAGCTCAGGTCATGATCTCATGGTTCGCAGGTTCAAGCCCCACATTGGTCTCTGTGGTGACAGTTCAGAGCCTAGAGCCTGCTGCAGATTCTGTGTCTCCCTCTCTCTCTGCCCCTCACCTGCTCGCTTGCTCTCCCTCTCTCAAAAATAAATAAAAATTAAAAAAAATATTGCATGGTGAAGATAATGTGTCCATCTTGACTAAATACTGGTCAGTTCAGTCAGTGCAGTAAAATACATTGTCAAGTCAGGTATTTGTTTGAATTTACTGGCCACGTCTATCAAAAGATTGAACCAACAAGTTTAAGTGGTTCTATGTCTCCTTGTCATGTCTGCATGATTTTAGTAAAATTTCATGCCTCTTCACCCTAGAATTCAAAGATAGATACTGACTAAATTCAATGCATTAATAAAACCTGCTCAGTCTGTTTATTGTAGAGTTCCAATTTTTTCTTGTATTTTTTTGCTTAAAATTCATTGTACAATTTTATTTCTCAGTGCTAACTAAACTGTGTAATTTTGTATATCAAACCCTTCCGTTTCTTTTTCTAAAACCAGCTTATACATCTTAGAAGTCTTCCCCATTCACCTATTTAGTAATGTAATGTCAGTACAATTTCAGTGTCAGTAGACCTCATGCATAGTTTTCTTTTTTTTTTTTTAATACTTTTAATGTTTATTTCTGAGAGAGAGACAGACCACAAACAGGGGAGGGGCAGAGAGAGAGAGGGGAGACACAGAATCCGAAGCAGGCTCCAGGCTCCGGGCTCTGAGCTGTCAGCACAGAGACTGATATGGGGCTTGAACTCATAAATATGAGATCATGACCTTAGCTGAAGCTGGATGCTTAACTGAGCCACCGAGGTGCCCCTCACATAGTTTTGAATTGAAGTAGAGATCGTGGACTATTGCGAGTTTTGTCTGTCGGTTTCTCCCTGCAGAGGACAGCAGGTCTGCAGCAGGAAATCCAGACACTTACCAAGCGGCTGGAACAGCTACGTTGTCACTCTGAAGAAGCTGCTAGAGAATCCTCCCAAAGGGACGAAAGGAGTAGGGAACAAAAAAGACCCTTGAAATGTCTGGAAGGAAACACTGCTATTAATGACTTTTTTCAAGAGAGATTAGAATTGAACAGGAATAAAGTAAGAATTTCCTATCTAAGGCATTTCTTTGACAATGAAAATGATCATATTTTATGGTATCATCTAACATTTATAGCTGTTGATACTTAATATTAGAAAAGGGAGGAAAATTTGCTACAAACTCTTAGACATCTGCTTTTATAAAAAAATTCTCTCTTTGGAACTCCTGGGTGGCTTAATTGGTTGGGCTTCTGACTGGCTCAGGTCATGGTCTCGTGATTTGTGGGTTCGAGCCTCACGTTAGGCTCTGTGCTAACAGCTCGGAGCCCAGAGCCTGCTGCAAATTCTGTCTGTCTGTCTGTCTCTCTCTCTCTACTCTTCTTTTGCTCGCGTCCTTTCTCTTTCAAAAATAAATCAACACTGAAAAAAAGTCCTCTCCTTATTCTGTATCTCTCATTTCTGTAAGATACACACATTTGGTATTTATTATAAGGGCATTTGTTATGGTATTTGTTAATGTGCTTTAAAAAGCGATTCAAAGGAAAGGAAGGAGTTCAAAGGAATGACTGTACATGTGGGACATCAGGCTGTGTCCGCCAGATAGGAGTGTCAGAAAGGGGCCTGCGATGCTGTTCCACAGTAGTGACTGTATGTAGACCAGGACCTTCCCTACTCTCTGCTTCTCTGCACCTACAGGGAAAGAGTCAGTTCTAAGAGGGGGATGGAAACAGGTAGGACAATATCATTTACTTTCAGGAGATACTAAAATTCTATCTCATTATTTCTTAGTAGAACTGCTTGTCATATCATACCTATGATAAACTATTTCTATAATTGCTCTGGCTCAAAGCATAATCTCACTCACCAACTCGCTCACCACTTACTCATTCACTCATTCGCCATGCATGCATTAAACACTAAGTTTAGTAAACTTCCAGTGCTTAGTAAAGTGCTTTTAACTATGTACTCTGTGGAGTCTAAGCATAAATCCTGCTTCTTCCTCTGTTCCTAAATATGTAATCAATGATTATTCATTTCCCTGTAAATATTAAAAAAAATTTTTTAAGTTTATTTATTATTGAGAGAGAGAGAGAGAGACAGAGCATGAGAATGGGAGGGGCAGAGAGAGGGGGAATCACAGAATCTGAAGCAGGCTCCAGGCTCTGAGTTGTCTGCGCAGAGCCTGATGCGAGACTTGAATTCACAAACCATGACCAGAGCCGAAGTTGGACACTAAACAACTGAGCCATCCAGGCATCCCTGCCCCCATAAACATTTTTAAATGCTACATTAAATTTTTTTTAAGTTTATTTATTTTGAGAAGTGGGAAGGAAAGACAGAGAAAGAGAATTCCAAGCAGGCTCCACACTGCGGGCACAGAGCCCAATTAGAAGCTGGAGCCCAAGAACTGTGAGATAATGATCTGAGCTGAAATCAAAGAGTCAGATGTTCAACTGACTGAGCCACACAGGTGCCCCTAAAGTGCTATATTAGGGACGCCTAGGTGACTCAGTTGATTAAGCATCCGACTTCAGCTCAGGTCATGATCTCACAGTTTGTGAGTTTGAGCCCTGCATCAAGCTCTGTGCTGACAGCTCAGAGCCTGGAGCCTGCTTCATATCCTGTGTTTCCCTCCCTCTCTGCCCCTCCCCAACTTGTGCTCTGTCTGTGTCTCTCAAAAATAAATGTAAAAAAAAATTTTTAATGCTATATTAAAATTTAAGAATATTTAATTAACACATGCTTATAACTCTTGAAACCAAGTGAAAAGTTTTGAAGAAAACAATAATAAATTCTCCCAGACTTCTTTTTGCCTATTTTATCCCAGTAACCAGTAGTGTATATATCTTCTACAACTATTGCCATTGTTATGGAAACCTTCAAGTACACATATGTACTTTTTATAAAGCTGAGATTCTGCGGGGGTACCTGGGTTGGTTAAGTATCTGATTCTTGGTTTTGCCTCAGGTCATGATCTCATGGTTTGTGGGTTCAAGTCCTGCATCGGGCTCTGCACTGACAATGCAAAGCCTGCTTGGAATTCTCTCTCTCCCTCTCTCTGTCCCTCCCCTGCTTGCACCTGTCCCTCTCAAAATAAGTAAACTAAAAAAAAAAAAAACAAAAATAAAAATGAGAACTATGCTAGTTGAATACTCTTCTTACCTCATAAAAACTAAGTACCTCATGGTTTTTCCTTAGGTTAAAAGAATGGATTTAACTCATTCCTTTAATAGCTGCATAGTATTCCGTGGAGTATACATAACATATATATTTGATCAGTTCCTTACTGATGGACTATCAAATTACTTCCACCTTTTATGACACCACAAATAATGTAGCAATAAGTATATGTATACTTCTGTCTTTCCACATTGGTGCTTTCTTCCCCTATGTGATTGAGTTCTAGGTATGCAATTGTAGGATCACAGTGTATGAGTATTTTAAATTTTAATAGCCACTGCCAAGATACCACCTTACAAAAGGCAGGGTTTCACTTTCCAAATAGAAATGCTGAGTGCCTGCTTGTTCTTCACAGCCTAGCCAGCACTGGATGATGTCATTCTTTCAGAGAGAGAGAGTTGAGTTAAAATAGTATAGTTTAAACATTTACCTGATTACTAGTAAGGCTGAGCACCTTGTTTTTTGTTTTAATGTTGGCTTCTTGTATTCCTTTGCTTCCCTACTCCTCACAATTTGGACCTCAAATGAAAAAGGTTGAGTTAATGTGGTTCATTACATGTTATCTTGGGCCATGTAAGGGCTTTCTCTTATTTATTTATTCCTTTTAAGTCTATTTTCCTATTCCCTCTTCCAAAGGAGATCAATCTAATGTGTTCAGTGTGTATCTTTTTGTTTATACAATATGAGGGCTAGGGGTGCTGACACCCTCCCCATGTAGTTGAAAAGCCCCATGTATAATTTTTGACTACCCCAAAACTTAACTACGAATAGCCTACTGTTGACCAGAAGCCTTGCTGATAACAAAGTCAATTAACACATATTTTGTATGCTTTGTTTATGTATACAGTATTCTTATAATAAAGTAAGCCAGAAAAAGGCAAATGTTAAGAAAAATCACAGGAGAGAATACATTGACAGTACTGTACCATGTTTATAAAAAATTTGCATGTAAGTGGACTCACACAGTTCAAACTCATCTTGTTCAAGGGTCAACTGTATATGTTCTTTTAAATATAATTTTATATGTATATTTTAATTTGTATAAATAGTTCTGTGGTAAAATCTCATTCTATTATTCAGCATTATATATATATTTTAAATATTTATTTTGAGAGAGAGAAAAAAAATGTGGGGGAGGGGCAGAGAGAGAGAGAGAGAGAGAGAGAGAGAGAATCCCAAACAGGCTCTGTGCTCTCAGTACAGAGCCTGACCTGGGACTTGATCTCACAAACCATGCCATCATGACCTGAGCCAAAATCAGGAGTTGGATGCTTAAACAACTAAGCTACCCAGGTGCCCTCAGCATTATATTTTTAAGATCCACATAGTATTGCTATTTGCTCATCTAGTTCATTGCTTTTGTCTGCTGCATGGAGTTCCACAGGGTACATATCTCCCACGATTTGCCTGCCCACTCCTCAGCGACGAGTACTCCGGGTACCTCTGTCTCTCTGCCACCACAGACACTGCTACCAGCACCCTTGCACAAGTCCCCTTCAGGACCTGTGAGAGAATTTCCTAGGGGTGTCTGCTCAAGATTGGACTTGGTAGTTCATTGGGTAGATGTACACTTAATTTGATTAAGTGCTGCCAGTTGGCTTTCACAGAATGATAGTCCCACCAGAGATACATGGGGGTTCTCGAATCTCCACATTCCTGTCATTTCTTGGCATTTACCAGCTTCCTAGCTTTTCCCATTTTGGGGGGTATAAAGTGATTGTTAATTTAATTTGCATTTCTCTAATTAATAAGTTGAAGCTTTTATTTTTTTTAGTCTTTTCAATTTTTAGTCTTTGCCTGTTTGTTTCCTTTTCCTATTCTCCTATTTGGGTTCCTGTCTGTCTTTCTCTCTCAAAATAAACAAATACTTAAAAAGAATATTTTTCTATACATATGTTGACATAATAGGCATAGTTTTTCTTAATCCTCCTTCCTTCATTTAGTTGTATCATTAGTATTTTCTCTTAGTAAATATTTTTGAAGCTTGACTTGTAGGGAATGTGTAATCAATAATATGTAATTTTTTGGGTATTTGCACTGTTTCTAGGTTTTCGTGTTATAAATAATGTAAAGAATATATTTGTGTATGAATCTTTACTAAGTATTTCCTTATAATACATCCCTTGAAAAGTTGATCTAATCTGTTACCATCTGATGTTTATGAAATTGTCTACTTAACTGTGCCTTTGTCAGCACTGAGCCACCTGTTTTATTGTCATACTCAATTTTCCAGATTATTTTAATAATGCATATTTATGGTGAAAACATATTTATTTATGGGAGTATTGCTGTCTACAGTTTATTAGCCTAGAGTAGGTCTGGTATACTGGTGTGCTACGCCACCCAGAAGCACAACTTCTTTATTTCAATACTGTCGATTTCTGCAAAGGAAAACTCTGGGACTAAGAATTCATGGATTGCAGAACATGGCAAGATGTGCAAACAGCTCGAGAAAGACAACGAGCAACAAGCACTATTGAATATTCAGCAGAATTTGCAGATTGCTACAACTCAAACATTAGAGGAGAAAATTCAGAAACTTCAGAAACAGCTGAGTGATTTGAAATTGTCAAATAAAAGTATGAAAACTCAACTGACAAGAGTAAACGTCCTTAAGGTAAGTCAAGGAAGTGAGCTTTCAAATATTCACTTAAGCTTTGGTCTTGTTACTATTTTAGCTGCATATTTCCCATTGAATTAAAAAAATAACATTAAAGTCATTTTGTATACACACTTAGGGGTATATATATTAAAGCATATTGGATAATAAAATTAGATGCATGTAAATCTACCACTTATCTTAAAAACAAAAACATTATCAACTCTACTCCACCAAAGCCGTCATGTATTCTCTGCCCTACTTCTCAAAGGTAACTGGAATTCTAAATGTTAGGATTCTAGAGCCCTTGCTTTTTTAGTTTTGTTTCGGTCTTCCTTATCGTGGTAATAGTTAAAAATTTTATTCATTTTGAGGGCTCCTTTTTGGCTCTTCTCTATGCCAAGCTTCACTTGTAGTATTTCAAGCACACATTTTATGCCCTAACCAAAGGTGCACTAAATACTTATGAATCAATGTGCGTTTTGCCATTTTATCACAATATTTATCTCACTGCAAAGCCAGTTATTCTGTATTTCTGAATTTGGTTAGCAGAGGCTGTAAGACTTTTGAGGACCTGGAATACTCGTTAAACTTCTTTAAATTCCAAGTGCCTAATTTATAAAGGCGCTTAGTGACTGTTATTAATGAGTTTGATGGTTGAGAAATGCCCTCTTAATTCATAAATTATGGAATTTCTTTTCCATATATCAGGTCAAAAGAAAAAGAACGAAAAAAGAAGGAGGAGGAGGAAAAGAAGCGTGGGTTATACCATGCATCTGGTCTATTATTTAGAAAAGATCTAACCACAGCCATCTCTCTTCCCCCAACCTTGTACCCTCACAGGATAAAACAATTGAAAAGCTCAGGCAATCTTTAACCAAAGTTGAAGCCACGCAAGGGAAGGCAGTTATGAAAACAGACAACCTGAAAACTACATCAGACTCTGCCAAGAAAGAAGCAAGAGGAGACCAAGAGAAAGTCCATCAGATGTTAGACGCTGTCACTCCTGAGCCCTGCACAGCAAAGAGCACACTTGATAATAAAGTATCAGGACAACAAGAGGTTTGTCTTATTTATTACTATAGTTAAGATTCTCTAAGTCGAAGTGATCAGCACCCCTCTCAACTTAGACTATCTAAGCCGGACAAACAGGAATCGTTGGCTTATGGAATCACAGGGGAGTTAAACAGCCAGACCTCAGAGGGCGCCAGGATCAGCACCTACAGCCTCACACAGCTCTTGTCGCCCTCTCTGCTTGGCCTCGCTGTGTTATGTCAGCTTGTTTCATATGTAGAGATTCTGTGACACAAGAGAGAATCCCAAGAAAGTGTTTATAATCCCAGTTTAGATCAATTGCCTAGTCCTGGTTAATCCTCAGGGGCCAAGGATGGGATGTATGATTACCTTAGGCCAGGTTTGCATATGCATCCTCTGGTTAACCAGTGACAAGGAGGAAAAAGATGTGAGAGATTGGAAGTTCAGGGGAACCCATGTGTCTGGGGCTGAGTCACCTTCTAGGAAAAGAGAGTAGTGCTTCTAAATTTGCTTAGACTTCCACTGCATTTACAGAGCAGATGTTTGAGGAGAATTTTTAAAAGGCTAACTGGCAATTTGGGGCTGTAGTGGAATTATATGCCACATGTCCATTACTAGTTGCTTAAGAAATCTGTAACTTTAGCAGATTACCTTGAGAAATTCCTAAAACATAAAATCATGATAATATTTTATTTTTTCTCTTTTTAAACTTCTTATTTATATTATCATTTTTATTCTTCTCAATGTTCCTTACTATATTTTCAGTCAAATATCTTCTACTTCAGGTGCTGTGTAGCTTACTCCTTTATCTCTGAGATGACTTTGTCTTGTTCTTACCTGAGTTCAACCATCACATCTTCCTTATCTAAGAGGCATCTTGGATATCTTTTTTTGTCCATTTGTATTCTGAATACTATATTTCTCTATTCATAGTAAAGGTGTCCCCCCACCCCCCACCCCCCCATGTCTGCAAATCCTTGTTTGATATTTAATTCATATCGGGTATTGTGTTAAACATGTTTCTTATGCTTCATGGCTGGTCTTTGAGGGGAGTATTTTCATCACCTGACTAGTTTGGATGAGGCTATTTTCTTCTTAAAGAAATCTGGATGGGGGCGCCTGGGTGGCTCAGTCGATTAAGTATCAGACTTCGGCTCAGGTCATGATCTCACAGTTCATGGGTTTGAGTCCCACTTAGGGCACTGGGCTGACAGCTTGGAACCTGGAGCCTGCTTTGGATTCTGTGTTTTTCTCTCTCTCTCTGTCCTTAACCTACTTGTGCCCCGTCTCTCTCTCTCTCTCTCTCAAAAATAAATAAACATTAAAAAAAAAAAAGAAATTTGGATGGATGTTATTTGCCATTTATCTATTCACTTTAAAATCCTTTTAATTGTCCTGCCCTCTCAATTTCAGGTATTTCCCGGTTAGGTGGTTACAGGGCAGGGTTTACTTACTTGGTTTCCTAACTCAATACCACCCTCTTGTGTTGGTACAGTAAGTGCAGTTTCTACTAAAGTTAACCACCTCAGTCAAGTCTTTTATGTTGTGGTAGGGGTTTATGTGATGTCTGATTCTGCAGTACAGTCTTGTTTATAGAAATCACGTATTTTCCACTGTTTGCTTTTTTCTTTTCCTTTATCTCTAAACCTCCAAGGAACACATTACCCTCCCAAGTATCTCTCTCTCCCCTCAGAAACCTTGTCCTCCACAACTGCCATTTTTGGTTAATGTGTTTCCAAGCCCCTTTCTTTTCCCTCTCACTTGCCAGTGTTCTGATCCACCAGGTCTTAGACCTCTCAGTATTTCCTCATTTGCGCATTGACTTATTTCTGGGCCGCCCCTGGAAGTCAGCTGTGTCCCCTAGCCTGGGCTCATGATTTATGGGTGGTTTGAGGTGCTTTCTGTATAAGGGAGGAGGGGTGGAGAGAGATGGATTTAGGGGACTGCTATTACCATACAACAAGTCTGAAATCCAAAAAGGAACTACTTTAGGGATGAAAAGCAGCAGTAAAGTTAGGTTTAGTCTATAAAGTGTAAAAATAAAATTAGGAGCACCTGGGTGGCTCAGTTGGTTAAGCTACCAACTCTTGATCTCAGGGTCATGAATTCAAGGCCCATGTTGGGCTCTGTGCTGGAAGCGAAGATTACTTGAAAATAAAAATAAAAATCTTAAAATGAAAAGGACATTAAAAAATTTTTTTTATGTCTTTATTTTTATTTTGAGAGACAGAGATAGTGAGTGAGTAGGGGAGGATCAGAGAGAGAGGAAGACACAGAATCTGAAGACAGGCTCTAGGCCCTGAGCTGTCAGCACAGAGCTTGACATGGGGCTCGAACCCATGGACTGTGAGATCATGACCTAAGCTGAAGTCAGACGCTTAACCAACTGAGCCACCAAGGTGCCCCCCCTAAAAAGGACATTTTAAATAAAGAGTTCTTATAATAGAAGAGACCATTTTTCTTTCTTTTCAAAATGTTTTTATTTATTTTTGAGAGAGCGCAGAGGATGAGCAGAGACAGAGGGAGACAGATCCAAAGTGGACTCTGTGCTGAGAGCGGAGAGCCCCATGTTGGGCTTGAACTCATAAACTCTGAGATCATGACCTGTGCCAGTGAGATCACGGGGTGCCAAAGTTGGACGCTTAACCCACTGAGCCACCCAGGCATCCCAAAAGAGAAACCATTTTTCTATCTTAAAAATACACTTTGTATATAGAATGTTACATTTCATAGAGAAATGCTTAATAAGACTACCTTTCTGATACCAATTTCATTGTACTTAATATGTAGATTATGATACGTCTTGATGTTTTTGGTGGGTTTTTTTTGTAGCTTACTGATTTTCGAGATTTTATTATGAAGATGTTGGGATTTAACATGAGAACAGCAAACAAGGAAATCATCAGTCACCTAAGGCTTATTATACAAGATTATGAAGCACCTGACAAATCAAAGATGGCTTCTCACTCTGAGACTGGACAGGATAATGAATATAAAAGTCCTGTCTTGCTGCTGTAGATATGGTCATCTCTTCCAGCATCTTGAATATGGCTACGTGGTGAATAAAATGCATTGGAAATTTTTCTCTTGAAAAATTCTCTCCTTTAATATTTAGCACTTAACTTTAGTCATTGTCTTGCTCTATACACTTATTTATGGTCTAGTCTAGATTGTTACTTGCAATATACAATAGCTAATATTTATTAATTGCATTTAAGCAGAATATTAATCAGAACTTGTGTTCTTGTAATATTTATATTTGTAGTTAACAGCCTATTTCTAGAATGAACAATTTACTGGGTATCCCCCCTTGCAAATTCAGGTACAGTTCTATTCTGTACTTTGAATCTGTCTTCAAAGTGAATGTGAAAATCAGAAACTAAATGTTGAGTAGTAAAAAAGTAATTAAGGGGCACCTGGGTGGCTCAGTTAAGCATCCAACTTCAGCTCAGGTCATGATCTCATAGTTCTTGAGTTCGAGGCGCATGTCGGGCTCTGTACTGACAGCTCAGAGCCTGGAGCCTGCTTTGGATTCTGTGTCTCCGTCTCTCTCTCTCTCTTTCTGCCCCTCAGTCCTGACAAAACAGGAAAGGCAGGGATGCTCTGTCCAAAGCTTCTGCCTATAGCCCAACCTGCTGAAGCTAGAAGAATCACCTTCTCATTCAGGATCCCCCAGGGCCATGGCCCAAGTGCAGCCACCTGCTGCAACCTTGGCATTTCGGGCTGGGAGGACTGCGCTGGAGCCAGGCAGGCTGTCCCCTGCTGTCCAGAGCTCTCCTTTTCTGAGGAATTGCAAATACTACCAGTTCCTAGAGTAAAGCTTTCCATGAAAGTAAAGGTGCCAAGGTGTTGCAGTTTCTGGAAGAACCATTTTGTACATACATTACAGAAGGATCTATAAATACAAAGAGGCCTTAGTCTTAATGCTCCTTCTATGAATTGTGTCCGTAGGAACTGATTGTCCAGCCATGGAGCAGTGTAAAAGTTTAGCTATATTAATCTATTTATTTATTTTTAATGTTCATTTATTTTTGAGAGAGAGAGAAAGAGAGAATGGGGGAAGGGCAGAGAGAGAGGGAGACACAGAATCTGAAGCAGGCTCCAGACTGAGCTCTTAGGCCACAGCCCAACTCGGGGCTTGAACTCACAAACTGTGAGATCATGACTTGAAACGAAGTCGGACACAACCGACTGAACCACCCAGGTGCCCCTAATCTTTTTTTCTTTTTAATTTACATGTACTTTACTTGATTGAAAGACTGTGATACATATGATGTTTAATATAGTTAACCTCAGCTTTTTTTTTTAAAGGTTTATTATTTATTTTTGAGAGAGAGAGTGAGCACAAGTGGATGAGGGGCAGAGAGACAGGGGGACAGAGGGTCCAAAGCAAACTCTAAGCTTACAGTGAGCCTGATATGGGGCTCGAACTCACACTCACAAACCATGAGATCATGTCTTGACCCAAAGTTGAATGCTCAACCAGCTGAGTCACTCACATGCCCCTAGTTGACCTCGGCTTTGTTCACACCGACTTCAGTGAGCTGCATTTGGGCTATCTGTGCTTATGACTCCTTACTTGCTGCTGTTGTCACTGGTTTGTTTTATTTCAGGAAAATCATGGGTACTTTCATGTAAAATCATATTTTTAATTCCTTCTCTGGCAATTCTTTTGGGATTCTTTTTTTTTTAAATAGTTTATTGTCAAAAATGTGGGATTCTTAACTTTACATGATTATACCTACAATGGCACCAGCATCCTAAAGGCATGAAGGTAAGTCCTACTCCAACATCACGTGATCTTCTAATTCTACTAGTTAACAAAAAATATGCAGCCACAACAGATCCTAATGAACTCAGTGATATCCATTCCTGTGCACAGGACATTTTTTCAACATCTGAAATTCCTAGGGGGCATCTGGGTTGCTAGGTTGGTTGAGCAAAACGTCCTAAGTCTATGAATTGACAAAACTACTTTCCAAAGCCACTGTGGCAATGTATTTGTTTCCTGCTGCTGCTGTAACAAATTGTCCAAACTTTGTGGCTAGAACAATCTTTATTATCCTACCTGGAAGTCTCATCAGGTGTTAACAAGGCTACAAGTCACGTCTGGAGAGGTGAAAATCCTTTTCCTTGCCTTCCCCAAGTTCTAGAAGATGTCCACCCTCTAGGCTCATTGCCACCTTCTTCCACCTTCAAAACCAGGAACATCAGGCCCTTGCAGTCTTCTCACACTTGCCAATTCTCTAGTTCTCTTCCTCCTGTTTCCCTCCTTCCCTTTTAAGTACTCTTGTGATTACACTGGACACACCTGGACAATCCAGAATAATTGTTTTAAAGTCAGCTGATTAGCAACCTTAATTCTCTTTTGCCAGGTAGCCTAAAATACAGGTTCCAGGGATCAGGACACAGACATTTTTAGGCAGCCATGGTAATGCCTACCATAGTTTATTTACCCAAACTGAATACATGTATGCCTTATAAACAGGCAATTCTACTCCTACACATATACCTACCTCCACACAAAAAGATATTTACAAAATTATTCATGGCAGCATTGTTCATAATTGCCCTAAACTAGAAACTGCCCAAATGACCAAAAGTAGAGTTAACTATAACAACCAGATCCACTAGTGAAGCAATCAGATCTTCATTTGTGGGAGAGGTCAACTGGAATGATGAATGTTCTTAGGGGCCAAACTAGAAAGCGACTCTAGGTCTAAGACTAGGGATGTGGCAAATGGAGGACAGCACGAGTTTGAGGAGAAACGGCAAACTTATGGGGCTGCACTTAACAGGCAGTAGTGGCCTGGAAGGAGGAAGTTCTTGTTGAATATCTGATATTAACCAGCCCTGTAACCCTTGGTCAAGTCATAAACGAAAAAATTTAAAATTGACCTCGAAATTAGGAAATGTGGCCTGAATTTCTGACTTGTGACTCTGGGGTTTCAGGCAGTCCCAATTGTTGCAGGATTTTTTTTTTTTACTTAAAAACTCAGGATTCGCTGTCTCACTGCTTTGAAAAATGAGAGTGGACACAAAGTGAGCAACAGAGAAAAGTTTATCAGAGTATGAGATCAGAAAGGAAGAATAGTAGGAAGCTCTCTTTAAAGAGAGGGAGCATTCCAAAGTGAACCCCCTCCCCGCCAGGACTATAGGCATGGACTTTTATAATGTTCTGCTCAGCCTCCTCCTTATTGGCTTGATAACTCTAGGTACTGGGTTGTCCATTCCTGATTGGCTCATTTCCATTGTATGTCTATGGCCAAACCATTCCTTGCTGGTTTTATGTTTTATGGTCTACTACTGATTTTTAGGTCTTTTTAGATTTTTGATCTAATTCCTGAGGGTATCCTGAGAGGAAGTATGTGGTGTCTGTTCATTCTTAAGAGGAATCTTATTATGCCGAAGGGAGTTTGCTAAGGTCAGACACTCCCACCATTGTTCCAAAATACGAGGTTTTCCCCACCCTTGGACCTCCGGTCCTGACTTTTCCTTCCCTGCCTGTTTTATCCTATCTTTTCCCTATCATATAACTACCCTAGCAGGAACATTTTTCGGGTCAGATTAATGGAGCCAGTTGACCCCAAGACAGGAGACAGTAGGAACAGCCAGGCTTTCCGTCTGGGGACCGTTCCCTCAAATGAAAAGTGCCATTTTCAGGCGTGAAAGGCTGGGAGACCAACATCCTCCCTGCGACCTGTACACCGCATTCTGAATGCTCGCCTCCGGGACAAACGCTAGCGACAAGTGCAGCTGCTTCTACGGAAACCACGTGCCTAGGCAGGAGTCCCATTCAAGACCTACAATGAGCCAAACCGCAAGTGGGATCCTTTCCCCGGCTGCGCGCCGCAGCCCGGCCAGTCGTTAGGGGCAGCTCAACACAGCCGCACTACTGCGCCTGCGCCGCGCTGCGCCGAACTGGGCCACGCAGGGAGATGCTGTGCGGGGAGGGGACGGCCGGAAGCTAGTAATTGGGGCGGTTGACACGCGTCGCTGAAGGCGGAAGTGGGCGAAAAAGACGCCGAAGACCTTGGCGGTGCCTCGCTGGCGGAAATGATTGGAGGGTGGAAGAGCCGTTTCGGTTCGCGCCTCGGTGTAGGGCGGGGACCTCGCTGAGGGGGAGTCGGGCCCAACCGAGGGGCGGTCTCACGGGAGAACAGTTTCCCGCGCGCGGGAGCGGGGCACTGGCTGCCAGGGCGGTCTCGGCTGCGTGCGCGGTGCTTCCCACGGGGAGGATTCTGGTCGCGTTCCCGCGCAGGCAGGCTCTGGGGGCGCCCACACTCCCGAGTCGGAGGATCTCGGCGCCCCCCGTCACCGTTTAAAAACTCTGGTGTGGGGCGCTTGGGTGGCTCAGTCGGTTAAGCGTCCGACTTTGGCTCAGGTCAGGATCTCGCGGTCCGTGAGTCCGAGCCCCGCGTTGGGTTCTGTGCTGACAGCTCAGAGCCTGGAGCCTGCTTTGGATTCTGTGTCTCCCTCTCTGCCCCTCACCCGCTTATGCTCTGTCTCTCAAAAATGAATATATGTTAAAAATAAATAAAAATAACTCAGGTGACTCCTGCTCGGTCCAGGTCGAAGCCTGCTCCTGAGCTGGAGCGCCCCGAGGCTCCCAGTGCCCAGGGGAACCTCGGGGTCGGTCAGAGCGGGAAGCGTCGTCAGCTTCTCTGTGCAGATCTGGGGTTGGAGAGCACGGAGGCTACTTGACCTAGACCCCAAGTGACCCACGTGTATGTGTTGCGGGGGAGGGGCACTGCCTCCCCGCTGGCGTACACTCTGCAGGAGTGAGATGAGGTTTTTGTTGCAGAACCGGAGGGAGGCGTCTCGTGAGGACTGGGGCCCCGCTTCCGAGTACGATACTTTGGTTGCTGGAGGAACCTGGTTAAATTCTTACTACTTTCAGCTTAGTTATCCCAATACAGTTCTGAATTTAGGATGTTCAGGTCACTTTGGACCAAACATCGGCGTTTCTTTCATAAACCATGTCTAATCGATGGCAGAGCCTACTTATTGATGGGGGGTTTTATTAATGGTTTTAGGGAGATGTAGTTTACATAGCATAAAATTGACCTGTTTTAAGTGTGCAATTAATGATTGTTAGCATATATACATATTTGTATAGCCGTCACCTTAGTGGAATTAGAGACTGGCGACTTTTTCCCTAGTAATTACCTTTATTCTCAAAGTTTGCACAAGTGGACTTTTAAAGGTACAGTGTACTATATATATAAGAGACTCTGAAGATGTACACTCAAATTGTGTTATACCTGAGTACGTGAAATTAAGAGAAGACTTGAAGCATATTTTCCTAGGTGTTGCGGGTAGTAACACTTGTATATTGCAATCCAAGGAAATACTGTATCGGCTGTCTCATTTGTTGAGAAATATGGCATAAACCCCATTTTACAGGTGAAGAAACCAACTTTGAAGGATAAGTTCCCTAAACATCATAGCTGTGCCTAGGCTAAGCCCCAACCCTCGATGGTTCCTCTCTCAATTTATTGCCTTTGCCACTTTATCAGACTGCTTTTCAATTATATCCATGTATGACCTGTACAGTTCACTCATTTATTGAGCAAATAACTCTTGAGTGTTGCCAACAGCAACATAAAACTGCTCTAGATGCCAGAGATGCCATAGTGAACCAGCTAAATTCCTACCCTCCACTAATATTCTGGCAGAGGAGACTGATCAATTAAACACCCTAATTTTAGATATTGAGACATGGCATTTTTAAAAAAAGAGGTAAACCAGGAGTTTAGGGAACGGCAGTGGGAGACAGGATCTGTGTTGAGCAGAAATCTGAAAGAAGACAGGAAATTGGTATGTAAGGGAAAAAGGATTTGGCTTGAGCAACTGGAAAGACGGAGTTGCAATTAACAGAGTTGAAATAAGGTAACGCTGTGGAAGGGGGAGTTTTTGAGTTACAATTATGAATGCAGCTTTAGATGCTTTTAGATGCCTCTTAGACATCCAGTTGGAACTGTGATATTTAAATCCATGAGGTTGCATGTCATTTGACCAAGGGAATGGTCAATTCAAGGAGATAAGGGGAGAACCAGGAGGAAAGATTGTAAAGGGGAGTGTAGTGTGTTATGAGGATAACCAGGAAAGCACAAAGCCTGAGAAGATAAGTGAAGAAAGGAATTTGTGGGAGAGAGGGTAATGGACAGTGTTCAGTGTTAACAGAGTGATCAGATGAAAGAAGACTGAAAACAGCCCATCTGTAAAGGAATAAAAATACAGTTAAATAACATGGGTTTGAACTGCATGGGTCCACATGGGTTTTTTAAAAATAAATATTGTACAGCACTGTAAATGTATTTTCTCTTCCTTGTGATTTCCTTAACATTTTCTTTTCTCTAGCTTTGTTGGAAAGATACAGTGTATAATACATATATAAAATATATTTATTTTTTTAAGATCTTTTTTTATATTTATTTATTATTGAGAGACAGAAAGAGACAGAGCATGAATGGGGGAGGGGCAGAGAGAAAAGGAAGCACAGAATCTTAAGAAGGCTCCAGGCTCAGAGCTGTCAGCACAGAGTCCCACATGGGGCTTGAACCCACGAACTGTGAGATCATGACCGAGCTTAAGTCTGTCACTCAACCAACTGAGCCACCCAGGAGCCCCCAAAATATGTTTCATCAACTGTTTATGTTATCAGTAAGGCTTCTGGTCAACAAGGGAGTCAAAAGTTATTAAAAAAAAGTCATGTGGACTTTCAACTGTGCCAAGGGTCATTTCCCACCTCACCCCCTATAATGGCCAACTGTATATGAAGTCTTTGGATGTAAATGTTTATACTGAAAGCTACTACAGAAACAGTGTTTACCCCTTTTTGAGAAGGTGTACATTTTTACAACCTTTCTAGAGTGATGTTGTCTAAAACTTAAATGTGTGCTTGTTTGATCAAGTAGTTTCACTTGTAGGCATTTATCTTACAGAAATATTTATACATGCACACAAAGATATATATAATATATGAGTGTTTATTACAGCATTGTTTACAGTTGGGAAAAAAACAGATTTTCATCAAGACAGATGTAGTTTTAAAGGAAATATATTAGTGTATAGAGGGGCAAGTGGGTGGTTGAAGCGTCCAACTCCTGATTTCAGCTCAGGAGTTGGTTTGTGAGTTCAAGCCCCACATTGGGCTCTGCACTGACAGTGTGGGACCTGCTTGGGATCCTCCTCTCTCCCTTCTCTCTCTCAAATAAGCAAAAAATTTTTAAATAAATAAATAAATAAAGGATAGTTATTAGTGTATAGGTATGAAAGATAACTGCTACAGCCTGAAATTTGTCCCTCCAGAATTCAAATATTGAAGACCTAACTCTAAGGGTGATGGTATTTGGAGGTGGAGCCTTTGGGAGGTGATTAGGTTTAGATGAGCTCGCAAGGGTGGGACCCTCATGATGGGATTAGTGTTCTTGTAAGAAGAGGAGAGGCCTGAGCTCCCTTCTCTCTGCCATGTGAGGACACTAACCCATGAAGTAAGTGCGGCCAGAACTGCATCTACTGGCACCTGGATGGAGTCCCCCGCCTCCAGAACTCTGAGAAATAAATGCTTGTTGTTTAAGCCACCCAAACTATTAATTTGTTGTTGCAATCCTAGCTGATTAAGACACATAGCCTTTTTGAATGATAGAGTTGGGTTATCTAATAGAATGTATATGATCTCATTTATGTTAATATACCGTAGGAGGCCTGTCTAATCACACCAGCAAAAATTACACTTTTACCTTGCCTGATACTGTTACTTACCCTTTTCTATATGTAGCACTTACCACTACCTAAAATTATTAATTTTTATACTCATGTATCATCATAGTAAAAGGTAAGTTCTGTAAGATTTTTGCCTTTCTTGTTTATCTTTTATCCCCAGTGTTGGGGTATATAACTTTTAGAAACATTGTTTTAGGGGGAAAAACCTGAACAGAGTATTCCTGCAGCAAATTAGATCACAAATTCTTTCATACTGTTTCCTTCAAAGGGTGGTGGCAAATTTCCCTGCTCTCGAGTGTGGGCTGGACTTAGTGACTAGCTTTTAATAAGTGGAATAAGGCAGAAGTGGAAAGATATCAATAGGTCCTAAAAGGTACCATGACTTCCTCTTTGCTCCTCCTCTTGTATCATTCATTTGGGTAAACCAGTCCCCTGTCGTGAGGACATAGCACGCAGTGCTTTGGAGAGCCCTCTGCGGCAGAAACTGAGGCCTGCTCCCAGTAGCCAGTGAGGAACGTAGGCCTCCAACAATTTTGGTCAGCCCCCATCAAGCCTTCAGATGACTGCACCTCCACGTGACAGCTTGACAGCAAGGTCACTAGAGGAGAGAAAGACTGGAAGGTCCTCTGGAGTGGGCTCTGGAGAAGATTCTGTACCAAGATTCTTCTTAGGCCATGTCAGATTTCCAGCTCCTTTACATGTCCTCTCCTTGTAGCGAAGGCTATACTAACAGAGATTTTTAGACTCAGGACTTTCTGCTTGTTCTGTAAGTTACTGAGAAAAGTGTGTTAAAATTGGCACTTATGGGTTTTTCCAGATATAGTTCTGTTAACATTTACTTAAAAAAAATTTTTTTAAACATTTATTTTGAGAGACAGAGAGAGACAGAGCGTGAGCAGGGATGGTCAGGGAGAGAGGGAAACACAGAATCCGAAGCAGGCTCCAGGCTCCAGGCTCCAGGCTAGCTGTCAGCACAGAGCCTGATATAGGGCTCTAACCCACAAACCGTGAGATCATGACCTAAGCCGAAGTTGGATGCTCAACTGACTGAGCCACCCAGGTGCCCCAACATTTACTTTTTAATTGTGAAACAACTTGCACTCAAATTTAAGATTTTTACTTTTCTGTTGAAATGCCCCTTTTTATCATTATGAAATCTCACCCTTTATTTCATGTGATACTTCTTGTCTCACAGTCTACTTTGATTTAAAAAAATTTTCTTTTTCTTTTGATGTTTTATTTTTGAGAGAGACAGCATGAACAGGGGAGGGGCAGAGAGAGAGAGGAAGATACTGTGTCTGATGTTAACATAGTGAAACCACATTTCTTTCAGTTGGTGTTTGCATGGCAATTTTTTTCCCCCATTTTTTTCTTCATCCATTCTGTGTTGTTATATTTATATTATATGGGGTGCCTGGTGGCTCAGTCAGTTAAGAGTCTGACTTCGGCTCAGGTCAAGATCTCGTGGTTTCATGAATTCGAGCCCCATGTCGGGCTCTGTGCTGACAGCTCTGAGCCTGGAACCTGCTTCAGATTCTGTGTCTCTTTCTCCCTCTGCCCCTCCCCTGATCTCTCTTTCTCTCTATCTTTCAAAAATAAATAAAACATTTAAAAAAATTAAAAAATTTTTAATGCCATCTATTTTATAGTTGAGCTTTGTGTTTTTTTAACCCAATCTTATAATCTTTTCTTTTAAATTGGAATGTTTAGACTATTGAAGTTTAAATTCTGATGAAGTTGGATTTAAGTCTACCATGTTGCTTATTGTCTATTTTCCCCATCTATTCTTTGTTCATATGATGGTTAATTTATGGGTCAGCTTGGCTAGGCCACAATGCCCACATATTTGGTCAAATATTATTTTAGATGTTTCTGTGAGAGTGTTTCTGGATGAGATTAACATTTAAAGTGGTGGGCTTTGAATAAAGCAGAATGCCCTCTGTTGTGTGGGTGGCCTCATTCAATCAGTTGAAGGCCTATTCAAAACAAAACTTGACCTACCCTGAGTAAGGGAATTCTGCCAGCAGATTGTCTTCTGACTTCATTTGGGACATTGGCTTTTTCCTGGGTCTCCAGCCTGCTGGCCTACCCTGTAGGTTTTAGACTTGCTAGGCTTCATAATTGCATGAACCAATTTCTTAAAATAAAATTTCTTTCTACATATTCCTTTTGTTTCCCTGGAGAACCCTAATACAGTTTTCTTAATTTCTCTTTTATAACTTTCTTTGAATTGAATATTTTAAATTTATTGTACTTTTCTTTTGTATTTTAATTATATACTTTTGTTATCTTTAGTGATTACCCTTGACCTAGAGATTTAAAAAAATACAAAAGCATTAAAAAATGCTTATGTATTTGACTTATAACTTACTTTAAATTAATGCTTGTATAATTTTTGTCCCCAGTTAAGAAATCTACGATACTTTAACTCCATTTTAAACTACCTTAGGGGCGCCCGGGTGGCTCAGTCGGTTAAGCCTCCGACTTCGGCTCAGGTCAGATCTCACGTTCGTTCGAGCCCTGCGTCAGGCTCTGTGCTGACAGCTAGCTCAGAGCGTGGAGCCTGCTTCTGGTCCTGTGTCTCCTTCTCTCTCTGTCCCTCCCCCTCTCATGTTCTGTGTCTGTATCAAAAAAATAAATAAAACATTAAAAAAAAATAAACTACCTTAACACCCACTCTACTATCATGTACTTTTCCAAATGTAATAAATCCCACAATACGTTATTATTATTGTCATTAACTGCTAGTACTTATTTCTTTTTCTCTACACATTTACCAATTCTGCTGTTCTTTATTCCTTCCTCCTATTCTGTGTTTCTAAAATGGGCTAATTTTCCATCAATCTTAAGAATTTCATTTAGTATTTCTTATAGTGTAGTTCTTACAGCAGTAGGTCTCTTCAGTTTTGTTTTTCATTTTTTTTTTCCTGAAAACTTCTTTATTTAATCTTAATTTTTGAATGGTATTTTCATTTGAGTGCAGAACCCTAGGATAACAGGTTTTATCCCCAGCACACTGAAGATGTCATTCTATTATTTTCTGACTACTGTAGTTAAAAGTTAGCCCTCAGTCTTGTGGTTGTATCTTTCAAGGTAGAGTGTCTTTTTCCCCCCTGTGGTTGCGTATAAGTTTTTCTCTGTCTTTAATTGTAAACACTTTGACTATGATGTGCCTTGGTATGATTTTATTATCTTTGTCATGCCTAAGATTTGCAGAGTTTATTGAATCTCTGGGTTGATATCTGTCAGTAGGTTTGGCAGCTTTTTAGTCACCATTTCTTCAACCATGTTGTTTCTCTTTTCTTATTCTGAGACTCCAATTACAGACATGTTAGATCTTTTCAGTGTGTACTACATATCTTGAATGTAATTAAAAAATTTTTTTTCTGTCTGTGCTTCAGTTGGGTTACTTGTTTTGACTTGACTTTGAGGTCATCAATCCTGGTGGCTTTGCTTCTAAGACACGAAGACAGAAAATAGGGAAATAGGACTGAAACTGTAAACTAGCTTTAGGATAGGGAGATGTTGCCATTCTCTGGCAACAGGTATTCAAAGCAACATGTGAACATAATTAGCTGTGTCTCTAAGCTGTTTTTACAAATGTCATTTTTATTGCAGTATAGTTATTTTCAATTCCTTTCTCCTTCCTCAAATCCAATTAATGAATCCCCTTTTGGGAATTGTTGTGGTAGAGTACTTTAGTCCATGTGTAATGTCCTGACCATCACAGTATTATATTACACAGTAAAACCTTGTTTTGCAAACAAAATTCATTCCAAAAACTTGCTTGTCATCCAAAGCACTTGTATATCAAAGAGAATTTCCCCATAAGAAATGATAGAAACTCAGATGATTCATTCTACATCCCAAAAATATTCATATAAAAATGATTACAATACTGTAATATATAAAATAATAAAGAAAATGTAAAATATAAAGAATATTAACAAATTAACCTCTACTTACCTTTGAAAATCTTTGTGGCTGTGGTGAGGGGTACAGGAGAGAAGAGTGTTATTGTCTCTAACAATCACTGCTACCTGTTGACTCAATGGAATCTTATTCTACATGGGGGCCATTGTATACATTCACACAGATGTTGACTATAGTACAATATTAATAAACTCTTGTCACATCCTGTATGTAATGTAACTGGCAGTAAGACAGCAGAGGAAAGGGTCTATATCTGCAGGCAGCCTGACCTAGAATGAAGCAGAGCATTCCTAAGCTTCCTCTTGTATGGGAAAGCAAAGGAATGTCCATAGATGCTTTGAAGTGACCAAAAATACACTAGTGCCGGTTGTGGACACCTTCCAATGTTCTGAAAAACCACTAATTTCTGCCAAACACTGTGGCCTAGACCGAGCATCCAAGCATGGGTGATGATCACCCATAATCCCACAGTGAGAGAGAAAACCATTGGCCCAGTTGTGATCACGTGATGTTCAGCCTCATGCACTACTCGTATTGCAAGACATCGCTCGTTTATTAAGTTAAAATTCATGAGAAATGTTTGCTTGTCTTGGGGAACATTCACAGAACAAGTTACTGTAATCCAAGGTTTTACTGTCTTTAAGTAGATGCTTCTACCAGAATGTTCTCTTGAGGGGATGGTTTCTGAAATGACATTCCCCACAGGAATATTTGTGTGACTGAACAGCTATATTCATTAGAAGTCCATTGTTTCTCTCTCTCTTTTTCTAAATATATATTTCTTTTTGTATTTCTTTTATTATGTTTCTTTTTATTAAGTGACATTTGAAAGTTAATTGATCAGTTGTCTCTTAGTACAGGGTATATCTGAAAGACAAAAGGCAGAAACCATTTGAGATCTGTTGCAGATATGAAAAGATTCACCCCCTATGTGAATATGAAGAGAAGAAGGTCCCATCACAGCCTATAGAAGCTGGAAAAGGCAAGAAAATAAATTCTCCCCTACAACCTCTGGAGGGAATGCATCTCTGTTGACACCTTGATTTTAGTTTGGTAGATTTCTGTAGGACCTCTAACCTACATAACTGTAAGGTAAGAAATTTATATTCTTTTAAGCAACTGAGTTTGTGATAATTTGTTGCAGCAGTGATAGGAAACCAATACACTAGCCCTCCTCCATTTATTCCTGCAAATACAAATTTCATTTTCAAATTATAAGGACATGTATTTGGTTATAATTTACGGCCGCAAATGTTACTCAGAACCTCCTGCATGATGTTGCCTGATTGTTTGATTTACCTTTTTGATGAAAAAAAAAGACTACAGGTATTTAAAAAAGAGAGGCAGGAGAGGGGCACTTGGTTGATGCAGTTGGTAGAGCATGCTACTCTTTTTGTTTTTTTTTAATTCTTTTAAAATGTTTACTTATTGAGAGAGAGAAAGAGAGCAAGTCGGGGAGGGGCAGAGAGGGAGACACAGAATCCAAATCAGGCTCCAGGGGCTCAAACCCACAAACTGTGAGATCATGACTTGAGCTGAAGTCAGGTGCTCAACTGACTGAGCCACCCAGGTGCCCCTAGCATGCTACTTTTGATCTTGAGGCCATGAGTTCAGGCCCCACGCTGGGCGTATACAGCTTAATTAAGTAAAATAAAGAAGAGAAGATACCATGAACATTTCATGATGAAAGTAAAAACAAGTTTTGATTGATTTTTAAGGAAATAGGATTTTTATTAACCTTGTCTTACTCCAGAGATAATTGACAAATGTCAAGTAGTTTGTTGCTCTGCTTCTTAATGAAGGATCAAAGGAACAGTACAGCATGGTCGCCTGGAAGCCTTTCTGCCTTTGTGATGATGTATAGAGAGAATATGCAAGTAGAGCCCAGAGGTCTAGTGTGACATTGAAGACACGGTAGAGGAGAATAGGGCTGTGGGAGCTGAGAGTTGAGGTGGTGGTTAGAGAATGAAATACTGCAGTTTTATATTTCTGGTGTGGAGCAATTCCTGCTGACGACCAAGTCCCGGGTTGTTTCTGAATCTGCATGTGAGAGGTTGAAGTGGGATAGAGACAGTCATTACTGGTATACTGGTCCTCAAAAAGAAAAAATCCCCGATTTGTAGCATTTGTTGATTTTAATTGTGGAAATACTGCCACCATAGTGATTGCAAGTTAGCAACACGTTACTGAGTGCGGAACTAGAAAGAGATATGAACAGCCAGCTCTCAGGAGCTAGAATGAACTGGCTTCAACAGCACATCACTGAATATAGGTGAAGGTCACTGGAATTAAATAGACACGCGACTCACAAAGCTATCCTGCTGGATGGGCCGTCTACAGTGTCTATTGAAATCCAGGGTTATGGCATGAATTTGGTAGAGAACTGTGTGAACAAGGTTTCTAAATCTTCACTGAGGGATGAGTTGGAGAGTGGTCAATTGGTAAGAAATCCTAAGAGTAGGTTTATCAAAGCCTGGGGTTGGAAGGGCAGAGGGAGACTGTCAAGGAAATTAGCGGAAGTGTTCTTCAAATACCTTCAGTGAACTCTCACAGCTGATATATGTAAAGTAAAACTCTGGTTTATGTGAAGTAAAGCTCTACGTGATTCAATTTATGTGTGGGGTTCCAGTTAGAAAGGAATAATTCAATAATCAAAAGTAGTTGATGTAGAGGCCACTTTCAGGCAAACAGGTGGTTAAAAGGCTCAGGCAATGGAATATAGAAGGGCCCATAAGACGAAACACCTCAAAGTATCCCTAGGCTCTATAACTAACCAATAGGCTATTTACAGCTAGACACAGTTACAAAAAAAAAAAGATAATTCCATACATCGCAATACCTCCTCCTCTTCCCCCTTTAAAGCAGTCCCCACCCAGTGCCCCATGGGAGCCTCCTCCTGCTGTCCTGCCCACCATCCCCTTGCTGTGTATTGAGTAAACTTGTATCTCTTTTGTTCTGCCTCACTAGAGTTCTTTCACCTCCCAAAGGCTGTGCCCCACCAGCTTCCACGGGATTAGCTGATCTAGAGACACCCTATTTAGACACCACAGTTGATAGTAAGTAATTCCAATTCAGCAACAAAGAAATCCAGTATCCATCATTCACAATAATACCTTCCATTTTTTACTCACTATAGTTCTCACATTCTAAAACCCCTTTCCCTCATGTTAAAAGAAAAGTGTCCATAATTTACTCATCTTCTGGCTTTTATTCAGCAATTCATGAATCCGGCAGCATCTAATCTAGCAGATAGAAAAGCTCTCCAAGGAGCTGTACAAAATGAAAGACTTCCACAGGCACCAGGGAGCAGGCACAGGGAAGTCCTACCAGGTAGAAGCCGATTGGTTATTGCAAGGTTACTTTCCTTACGTGGAGCAAAGGGAAGTCTCAGAGCCAGCAGGTCCCGTAAAACAGGGAAACATGGATGAGGTGCCTAGGCCTTCCTTTCCTGGGAGAACCAAGCATAGAAATTGAGTTAAACTTCACCCTACTGACCTGGGTCTTAGCTCTATGTTGGGCCAATCTGGTTGCTCTGACGCTTTTTCACCCTACTCTCAAACCTCTTCAAAACCTTGTAGAGCCAGCAGCCATGCAGCCCAGGACTTTACTTCCCTTCCTCGTTTTTCTGCCTTTTTTTCTAGTTTCTTTCTAAGTCAAATTTGTCATTTCTTTAATAATTTTTTTCTCCTCTTATTTCCCATGTTTACCTGACAAAAGTTCAGGAACTGAACTTGCTAACTCAGAGCCCAGAGTTTAAAAAAGGGACATGAGTTCCTAGATGATGTGGAGCATGAACCGAACGTACTTATTTTGTTTGTTTGTAACTGAGGATTTCACAGGTGGTTAAAAGGAACTGGTCAAGGGTTAACAAAGATCTAAGATTCTCCTACATTGCTGGTAAGAGGATAAATTTGTACAAGTTTGAAAATATGTTTAGAAGTACTAAAACCAAAACTACACATACCCTGTGACTGACTTAGTGGTTCTTCACCATCAACAGTAGAACGGATAAATTCTGGCTTAGTCCTTCAAGGGGATGCTATACAGGGATGAGAATGAATGAACTATTATTTTACACCCAAATGGATGAGTCTTACAACTATAATCGTAAGTAATATATGACATAATGGCAAACAGAATAATTGGCCAAAGAAACAAGTCTCAAAACGTTATGATTCTACTTATAAAGCTAAAAAACTGGCAAAACTTTACTGCAGTGTTAGAAGTCAAGAGAATGGTTTTCTTCGCAGGATGTAATAAAGGTGGTGAAGGGGTCTGTCAGGCCTCCAACTTCAGCTCAGGTCATGATCTCACAGTTTCTGCGTTCGAGCCCCGCATCAGGCTCTGTGCTGACAACTCAGAACCGGGAGCCTGTTTTGGATTCTGTCTGCCCCTCCACTGCCCGCTTGCTCTCTCTCGCTCTCTCTCTCCCAAAAATAAAATAAAACATTAAAAAAAAGGTTATTAAGAAAAGGACTCTTTAGCTACTGATAATTGTTTCAGGTACTAGTTATAGGAGTATAGATTTCTTGTGAACATCTATCCAGCTGTACAGTTATGATTTGTTTGCTTTTTTTTATCTGATATAATTCAATACAAGGTTTTTGAAGGGGCGCCTGGGTGGCTCAGTCGGTCAAGCGTCCACCTTCAGCTCAGATTATGATCTCACGATTCATGGGTTCGAGCCCCGCGTCGCGCTCTTTGCTGACAGCTAGCTCAGAGCCTGGAGCCTGCTTTGGATTCTGTGTTTCCCTCTCTCTCTGAACCTCCCCTGCTCGTGCTGTCTCTCTCTCAAAAAATAAAATAATAAAATAATTTAAAAAAAGAAAAAAGAAAAAAAGTAGACTTCCTGTTTATAATAATGGCAGTCTCCATTACTCCACAAGCTCTTTTGTTGAAAAGATCTAAAAATGAAAGATTGATGTTAAGAAAGTTTTACTATTTTATCTAAGAGTTGACAAAGGATTAAGGAATAGATTTAAAATGAAGGGAAAATCTGGGCAGGCATTTCAGCAGAAAGCCATTTTTAGGCTACTTTGCCCTGAGGGCATTTGCCTAACCCAAACAAAAAGAGTTTTGATTGCCTTATGAGAGAAAAGTGACAGCAGAGAGGGCTGAGACCCTCTAAAAGCCGGTGTTTTGCCCAGAGACCCTCCCCAAATTCAGCTTGCTTGACCCAGATAGAACTGCTTATCTAGGATGCAAGTTAGCCCAGGTTCTAATAAAGTGTTAGGGAACCCGGCAGGGGCTGGCAGGGGTGGGAGACAGCGGAAGCAAAAGGGCAGCAAGAGGGGAGTAGAGTTTTTGAAAGGTTTGCCTTGAGTGGGGTAGGTTTGGTCAAATGCTCTGCTCTTCTCTTTTTTCTTTTCCTTAATGTTTATTTATTTTTGAGAGAGAGAGAGAGAGAGACAGAGTGTGAGTGGGAGACACAAAATCTGAAACAAGTTCCAGGCTCTGAGCTGTCAGCACAGAGCTGGCTGCGGGGCTTGAACTCACGAACTGCAAGACCATGACCAGAGCGGGATGCTTAAGCGACTGAGCCACCCTGGTGCATCTCAAATGTGCTATTCTTCTGGGAAGCTCCTTTTCCTGGGCCTGTGGCTAGAGAAAGCGGGCTTTTCTTGGAGCCTTGTGGTTTGTACCCATTGGTGTTTCAGGATTAGGGAGCCTGGAAATACTGGAGGCAGACAAAATCTCAGGGAATTCAGTGCCCCAGCTTACTAGCCAGTTTGCCTTCTTTCTTCACCTTTAGGTCTTCTGTCAGTTGCTTTATGGATTTTATTGCTTTATTTGTTTGTTTGTTTCATTATTAGCAGGAGGAATAGGTGGCATGTGTTTATTTCATCTTGTCAGGACCAGAAATGATTCAATAAATTCTATATTGACTCCATATTCTGTATTCCAGCTTTGCAGTTGTCCCAGTGATGTGTTTTATAGCATTATTTTGTTTCTGATACAAGATCCAGTCTAGCATCATGAATTGCATTTAGTTTCTATGTCTAGTTTCCATCTATAATAATTTCTGTCTTTCATTTGTCTTTAACGATACTGAAAACTCTGGGTGCCTGGGTGGCTCAGCCGATTAAGAAGCCAACTTTGGCTCAAGTCATGATCTTGTGATTCATGAGTTTGAGCCCCGCATCGGGCTCTGGGCTGACAGCTCGGAGCCTGGAGCCTGCTTTGGACTTTGTGTCTCTCTCTCTGCCCTCCTCTGCTCACTCTCTGTCTTTAAAAACCAAATAAGTGTTAAAAAAAAAAAAAAGAAAGAAAAAGATACTAAAACTTCTGAAAAATAAAGGTCAGTTATTTTTAGAATACCTCTCTTTCGGGTTTGTCTGATATTGTTCCCTCATGATGAGATTCAGGTTTTGAATGAAAAAAAATTTTTTTTAATGTTTATTTTTGAGAAACAGAGACATAGACAGAGTGCAAACAGAGAAGAGCAGAGAGAGAGGGAGACACAGAATCGGAAGCAGGCTCCAGGCTTTGAGCTGTCAGCACAGAGCCCAACGTGGGGCTTAAACCCGCGAACTGCGAGATCATGAGCTGAACTGAAGTCAAACACTCAACCGACTGAGCCACCCAGCTGCCCCCAAAAATTATTTTTTAGAGAGAGTGTGTGCAAGCTGGGGAGAAGAGCAGGGGGTGGGGGAGGGAGAGAGAGAATTTTAAGCAGCCTCCATGCTCAGCTCAAAGTCCAACGCAGGGCTCTATACCATGACCCTGAGATCAAGACCTGAGCTGAAATCAAGAGTCAGATGCTCATCTGACTGAGCCACCCAGTCACCCCCAGGTTATGAATTTTTTGAGAGGAATACAACATGTGGTCATTTTCAAGTTATCATCCAGAGGCGCGTGATACTTGTTTGCCCTTTATATTTTTTAATCTTTTTTTTCTTTTTAAGTAAACTCTAGAGCCAGTGTGGGGCTTGAACTCACAACCTTGACTGAGGTCAAGAGTCACATGCTTTTCCAGCTGAGCCAGCCACACACCCAGTTGCCCCTTATTTTGATCACTGCTTAAGGTATTCTTCTAGTCCTCCAGTTTTCAGTTGTTTTTCCTTCTGCAACTAATGCATACATTATGAAGAGAAACTTTGATGCTGATTAAATATTCTGTTTCTTATCAAATTTGACCCTTGCCCCGTGCATGTAGCATCTGGAAATGATTCTTGCCTGAATCAGATTTTATTATGATGGTTGTAAAATGGGGATTTGCTGACTCCATCATTACCTCTATATACTGGCACTCTACCATAAGAAATAGCTTTACCCTATTTGAAATCAACTTTAGGAATGATCTTTCTAGCTGCGGCAGAAGATCTAGGTAACACATGAACCTTTCTCTCCTTTCCTCCATCTTCCCAGTAAAGTTATATTATTTTTCCTCCATTAATGATCATTTGTGACTTAATATACTGACACTTTTTTCTTGTTCTCTCAACTATCTATGATGTCTCTTGATCTTTGAGTTAGTGAAATGAAGGTTTTACTTTCCTTGCCCTGCCCTTTAGCTCTCTTACCCCCATTCTATGTCCCAGTTTCTGTCTTGTACACTTTCACATTAATGAGGTTATTTATGTGATGTTTTATAACCACTGTTACGTTACTGTGAGCTTATCCAGGTTCCCATCAACCTTCCACTTTCTCATCATTGATGACGCTTGCCTGTATTATTTCATTAGGAGAGGCAAAATACTGGTATTTAAGATTATAGTATTTGCTCTGGATTTACCAGCTGCCAGACTCTATTTTTCTGACCATTCTAATTGTTGTAAAGTGCAATTTCAGTGTTTTCACTCATGCATCTTATGGCCACTCATTGCTTCATGAATTAAGTTCCAATGCTTCTGTGTTATGTCCAGGCCTTTCTTACTATGCTTCCTACCCTTATTTATCTCCCTTATTACTCTAGATACTCTATGGTCCTAGAAAGAGTTCCTGTGTTCCTCAAAAGTTCCCCCTCACCCCTGTTTTTCCATCTTTGTTCTTGCTTTTCCTTCTATCTAGATTGTTTTCAGTCCTGTGCAAATTTTATCCAAAATCCTCACAATGGCCTCAGAGTGGCCTACAAGGTCTTACACACTAGCGTTTCTATTTCCTGGGACCTCATCTCCAAGTGCTTTCCCTCTCTCATTCTAGTCAGACTGTTTCTCCAAGACACCATTCCCAAGCTACAGGCTTTGTGATGTCATAAAGACATCCGTCTTTGCATTTGCTGTCCCCCTTTCAGGGGCTCTCCCTCCAGATACTGCATGACTCACAGTCATCAGCTCTTTCAAGTATTTGCTCAAGTGTCACTTTCTCGGTGAGGCCTTTTCTGATCTCTCTCTTTGAAATTCCAGCACCTCCCTCCCTCTCCCTGTACTCATTCTCCCCCTTCCATTTTCCCCCATAGTACCTATTCTGTCAAATGTGTATTGTGCGATTTATTGATTTCATTTACTTTCTGTCCCATCCTTACCCTCTGGTAAGTAGAAATTCTGTAAGGACACATTTTATTTATTTTGTTCACTGCTGAATCCTTACAGCTAGAACAATGTTGGAATTTAGTAGGTATATAATAAATATATTCAAAATACTGGAATAAATTGGTGGAATGAATGAATGAATGAATGACAAGACCTGCACTATGGTGAATTTGTTGCTTGTTGAATGAATGAATACTCTTTTTAAGAGCCATCTCAAATATCTCGTTTTGGAAAATTTGGGGGCACAAAGTTTTATTTTTTCCTTTTCAATATGTATTCATTTTATTTCTTTTTCTTGCAGTATTGAACTGGCAACTGGCTAGGTTGTTCAGCACTGTGTTGAGTAAGAATGATGAGCACAGACATCCTCTACCCAATCTTAGAGGGAAAGTGTTCAGTTTTTTTTTTTAATGTCTTTTATTTATTCTTGAGAGACAGAGAGAGACAGTGCGATCAGAGGAGGGTCAAAGAGAGAGGGAGATACAGAATCTGAAGCAGGCTCCAGGCTCTGAGCTAGCTGTCAGCACAGAGCCTGACGCGGGGCTTGAACCCACAAACTGTGAGATCATGACCTGAGCCAAAGTCGGATGCTTAACCGACTGAGCCACCCAGGCACCCGAAAAGTGTTTAGTTTTTAACCATTAAACATAATGTTAGATGTAGATATTTCATTTTTTAAAACCAAATTGAAGAAGTTCCCTTGTATTCCTATTTTGGATATTTTTATCGTGAATGAGTGTTGAATTTTGTCAAAACCATTTTCTGTATATATTCATATAATCATATTTTTCTTTTCTAGCCTGTTAATATGGTAGGTAACACTGATTTGTGATGCTGAACCAGCCTTGCATTCCTGAAATTAAGCCCACTTGGTCATGTATGTAATTCTTTTACATATTGATTAATTTAATTTGCTAATTAAAATCAGCTTTGTGTATATTCATGAAGTAGGTATATTGGCTTGTAGTTATTATTATTTTTTCCATATTGTCTTTGTCTGGGTTTGGTGTCTGAGTAATACTAATTTCATAAAATGAATTGAGTCAAATCATTGGGTTGTACACCTAAAACAATGGTATATGTCAGTTATATCTCAAATTTAGGAAGATCAGATTGAAAAATGCCAAAAAAATGAATTGAGAAGTGTTCTCTCCTTTTCTGTTTTTTGTAAGATAATTTAGGTCAATTGTTGTTAATTCTTCTTTAAGTGTTTGATAGAATTCTCAGTAAAGTCATCTGGACCTAGAGATTTGGGAGGGATGTTAATTATAAGTTTATTTCTTTAATAGCTATAGGGACATCAAGATTATCTAGTTAATATTAGATAATTTGTGGTAGTTTTTGTTTTTCAAGGAATTGGTCCATCTAAAACAAATCGTCAAGTTTATATGTGTGGAATTGTTTGTAATTGTTATCATCTGAATGTTTGCATATCCCCTCAAATTGTATGTTGAAACCCTAATGCCCAATGGGATGGCATTAGGAGGTGGAGCCTTTAGGAGGTGATTGGTTGTGATGGAAAAGTCTTAATGAATGAGGTTAGTACCTGGACACAAGAAGCTCTAGAGGGATCCACTGCCCCCTTTTACCATGTGAGGACACAGCAGGACTTCCCAGCCTCCACAACTGTAAGAAATAAATTTATGTTGTTACCCAGTCTGTGGTGCTTTGCCATAGTGGCTCAAATGAACTAAGACAGTAATATTCCTTTTCTATGTTTTTAGATGTTGCATTTCTGGCCAGCTAACTTCATTTGTTCCAAGTCTGGGATATTTGAAGCATCGAAGAAAATCCAGGCAACTGGGCCACCATGTTGTTGCTCAGATCCCTGGCTGATCTGCTTTCTTCTCTCCACCTTTCAGAGTCTTATGTTTGTTTTATATCCAGGGTCAGGGTTTTTATTGTACTTAAGGAGCAGGAGGAATAAGACAAAGTTGATCTACTCTATATTCCTAGAATGCAAGTCCACATCCTCTGTTTTTGATGTTTGATGTTAGTCTTGCTAAGGTATTGTGTCCAAATCATTTTTTTGACAAGATAAAATCATGTTGTGCCTGTTACTGTAAGACCATTATTATCCATTTGGCAAGTCTTAATTACATTCAGTGGCCTGAGATGATTGGTGAATACAACTTCTGAATATGGGGAACTATTTTAAGATTAATTTAGAGCAGATTACTTCTATTATAGCAACAGATTTGCCCTAGTTTTATTTGTGAGTAGATATTTATAAATAAAAGTTTATTTGACAAATAAAATATGGTAGTTTAATTCTTCAAAGGCAGTTTACAGACAGATCTACTTTGGGATAATTATAGGTATTTCAAACCTAGATTTGATTTCATGGACAAATGTATAAGTAGAACAGAAACATTGCCAAGAAGGAGAATAAATGTGCATTTAAATAACTTTAATAGTTAAATTATGCTTTCAACTCTTTTTGACAAGATTGTCAAATCTATTTCTCATAGTTAAAGTGATTGGCCCAGTAATCTGAAATAAATGGTCTGAGATTGTGAGTTTCCATTTTAAAATCCTTTCCATTTTAGCCAGAGGTTGAGACCATTTCAAACACACAGTTCTTCTTTGGAAAAAAAAAATATGCCTATTCTGCCTGTTTTAAAGTTTCCCTCTGTTGTTCACATTGCTGTGGAGCAGTTTTCATAAACAATGCATTGTCCTACACTAAGGATTAGTAGGTGTTTCACAGCACAAGTGTGAGACTTCTCAACATTTCCGGGGTTAATCATCATTGATTGTATCCTCGTGCAATGGTGAGTGAAGCTAGGGGAAAAATGTAGGCTTTTACATTGTGAAGCAAATTCATTCTGAGATTTTACTGGGAATCACACATTAGGTTTTGAAATGTCAAGAAGCCGAAATATGAATATGTTAGAGTTTTATAAAGTAACATGAAATTATCCTCTTCATGCATTCTAATATAATTTCCTTAGTATCCCTCAACACCCTCTAAGCCAATAGTACTTCCCAATTATTTTAAAATCTATCCCTAAGTCAATATCCTTTCTCTGTAATTTTAGTGTCCTCCAATTGCCTAAGCACAGCTGTAAATTGAAATGATGTTGGAGAACTGGAGCAAAAATCTAATTTAAAAAATGGCTTCATTTTGCAGGGAAAGGGTGTATTAGGTAATTGACAGAGAATGACCAGGAACATGGATGTAGGAGTAGGTCAGACAGATTGAATTGTTAAGCATTTTCAAATCACTGTAAATGAAAATTTGAAATCAATATGCCATTTTGGTTAACATCTAATAAGACTGCTAAGGACAGAGGCAAGATGGAAAGATGTAATAACTGCTTTGTTTAGCCACAAATGCTAGTGAAAGTGCTGTATGTAAAAGTTACCTGGGATCTCTTAAAAAAAGCAAACTCACTTTTTTTTTACATTTAAAAAAATTTATTATTGAGAGACAGAGACAGAGCATGAGGTGGGGAGGGAGGGGGAGATACAGAATCCAAAGCAGAGTCTAGGCTCTGAGCAGTCAGCACAGAGCCCAATGCGGGGCCCGAACTCACGAACTGTGAGATCATGACTTGAGCTGAAGTCAGATACTTAATCGACTCAGCCACCCAGGTGCCCCCAAACTGCACTCTTATATAACTTTACTTTAGAAAGGGTATTTATAATTGTGTATGAAATAATTGTACATTATATGCTATTGCAATGCACATGATGCTGATTTTCATCTTGGGACATTTTATTGACTCTTTTCATTGTTTCTTTAGGGTTGCAGTGGGTTTTCCATAACTGCTCCTTTTTTTTAAAGTTTATTTTTTTAGCAATCTCTACACCCAATGTGTGGCTCAAACTCACGACCCCAAGTTCAAGAGTTGAATGCTTTTCCAGCTGAGCCAGCCAGGTGCCCCCTCATAACAGTTCGAGGCTAGATACAAACTTACTGAGGTTTCTCTATACTTTATTATGCTGCAAATACAGGAATTCCAAGCAGCCCTGATATCTCAAGTACATTTGGTTTCTTACCTAACAGACATTTCCCTGTTTATTATTAATTATTATTATTTATTAATTTATTTTGCTACAGACCCCTGTATTTGTTTGGGTTCCACTGATTCTTTGCAGTCCTATGCTGTAAGAAGAGATAAATCCTGGTAGGGACAAGCTAGGTAAGGTCCTTTCTCTTAGCCAGTGATCAGTTTAGAGACGTGACTACCAGCCAGTTTGGCCAAGAAGAACCAAGCAAAACCCTGGAGGAACTTCCGGGAAGGTTTTCCCTGCTCTCAACAAAGACACAGGAAGGAGGTAATCCTCTTTTCTTCTGAACACTGTGACTGAATGTGACCCTTGAACTACTCACGGATGAGCAGAGGATGGAAAGGACAGACCTGATGACAATACTGAGCTTCTGAATTTGGATTGAAATTGGGGGCTGCCCTACACCCAGACTTGTTGGTGAGATGATGCATCTCCCTCTGTTTAGGCCCCTTGAGTCAAGATTCTTTACTACTTGCAACTGGAAAGGTCTGGTTAAAATAGTATTATATTACAGCACCGTTGGCTTACATAACATCTTCTGCTTAGATAACATACTCTTTTAAGCAGCGATGCACATTAACGATGGGATGTCTTTGCATTCTGTAGGGAGTTTAGAAATACCAGATAATTTTACTTTTAGACCTTTGTGGTAAAAGAAAAAATAATTTGGCAATAATAGCTACCATTTACTAAATGTTGACTATGCGTGAGGCCCTGTGCCAAATGCTTTAGGTTATTATCTCATCTAATTCTCACAAAATGCCTAGATATTGTTTCTACCATTTTTTTAAATAAAGAAACTGAGGAATTTTAGACCACTTGTGCAATGTGAGAAGCTAGTACGAGGTAGAAAGGGACTGAACCGAAGTCTCTTTTTGATAAAATTTATGCTCCGGACTTGG
This sequence comes from Suricata suricatta, assembly GCF_006229205.1. Classification (NCBI taxonomy): domain Eukaryota; kingdom Metazoa; phylum Chordata; class Mammalia; order Carnivora; family Herpestidae; genus Suricata; species Suricata suricatta. Next base: position 35,106,659 of record NC_043708.1, read on the forward strand.
CTGATTCTCTTTACTAAGCACGATGTCACTAGTCATGAAGGATTTAAAGAAAAGAATAAGATCAAAATTGCTTTGTCGCTTTGGAAAATTGCCAGGGCTTTCCACCCTATCGGAAGCAGGCTTCTAAGGATACAGTTGCCCTTCTTTTCAAATGACAAATGTGATGGTGAGAGGGAGAGGTTACAGTGATGGTGTCACCCAGGGTGACGGTTAAGGAGCCCAGGCGCTGTGCCTGGGCTGCTTTTCTAAGGGCTTCTAGAAAGCCCGGATCATCAGGTTGGAGAACTGGGATTCTATGGAATCATGCTGCTGCTGCAGGTGTACTTTTTAAGGCTAAAAAATGAGAGTTAATGGAGAATCATGGAGGGAGGCTTCTAAATTGGATTTTCTTCTCAAAATAAAGCAAAGGGAGTTATGGGTTAGAGAGATAAGGGAGAGGTCTATAATTTAACATAATATTCTGGTTTTATTTTATTTAAAAATTTATTTTTGAGAGAGAGAGAGAGACAGAGTGTGAGGGGAAGGGGCAGAGAGAGAGAGGGAGACACAGAATCTGAAGCAGGCTCCAGGCTCCATGCTGTCAGCACAGAACCCGACACAAGCCTTGAACTCATGAACCATAAGATCATGACCTGAGTGGAAGTCATACACTTAACTGACTGAGTCACCCAGGCCCCTCTGTAATATTCTGGTTTCAGATGAGACTGAGCCCATGGCAGGCTTTATGGCAGCATATGTATGGGCTTCAGGGACCAGCTAGTCCAGATTTCCATCCAGAATTCTTCCTAAGAGAGAAATGGACTCTCTCAGCCCATGAATCCCATGAGGTAAACGGATTCTCTCATCAGTGTCTTTCAGGGTAGCAATGTCAAGTACCTAGATCCATTCAAGTTTCTGTTCAAGGTTCTGAAACAAATACTGGATCACGTTACACCAAAATAACTGGACATTGAGGTGTGTTCCTTAATGTTGCCCATTTCCATGTTTATCTCCACAAAGTATACTGGGAATGGAGGTAGCAATAGTGAAAAAAGGCCAGAAGGATCTGAAACCTCAGGAAAAGCTGGAAGTGAATAAAGTCACTGATCAGAGAGAGAAGTGGCCCACACCCCCATTGCCTTCTGAGGTGCAGGTCAGAAGTGGCCCCTGTGCCCAGAATATTCTTCCTGTAAATGGCAGCTTCAGTGCCAGGGGGTCCAGTGCTCTTCCTGACCATCTGTCCTGTGGCTTTCAGACTCGTCCAGCTAGACCCCAGGGCCACATTAGTCAATTCCTTGCAACAAATCTCTTTGTACAGATCTACTGATTCTCTGCTTGAACCCTGATTGCTACACAGTTATGAAGAGGAACTCTTAAAAGCAGCTAGAAAAGAAAGAAACATTATGCCCAGAGAAATAAAGATAAGAATGACAGCAGATTTCTCATTAAAACACACAATTGAGAAGACAGTTGTACATCTTTAAAGTAACGACAACAAAAAATTGCCGTTTTAATACTATAATTTACTCTTTTGGGTAAATAGATGTTCAAACTTTTTTCTCTTAGAAATTACAATTTGAAAACCAATTACATTTTATTTTTTATTCTTTAGGTAAAAGAACACAAATTATATAAAAATTCACCTATAACAAAATAATTGGTGACTTTCTGAAGCAAAGGCAAGAGATGCAACTGCTATGGTCTCTAGTTGTGTGTCCTCAGAATTCATAGATTGAAACCTAATACCTCAGCTGATGTTATTAGGAGGCGGGCCTTTGGGAGGCGGTTAGGTCATGTGGGCGGAACCTCATGGGTTGCGTGCCCTTATCATAAAAATGTCAGAGAGGTCTCTCCTACCTTCTACGCAGCAAGTAGGCAGTTTGCAACCCAGAAAAGGGCTTTCACCAGAACCCAACCATGCTGGCACCCTGGTCTTGGATTTCCAGCCTCCAGATTTTCTGTTGCTTGTAAACCACCAAGTCTGTAGTATTTTGTGACAGCAGCCTGAATGGACTAAAACAATAGCTTTTAGGGCGTAATTGTGAATTCTGTACTTTGTCATGTTAGTGCTCATTCCAATGTGATTATTCATCCAAACGGTGTTGTCCTATCAACAGATGCCAGACATGCATGATAATAATTAGATTCCATCATCTTTGATATCTTGCCAATTTTCAGTCCTAGCAAACCATAGCTTTATATACACTTTTCAATTTTTATCATTTCAAAGGTATATTTGCAAAATACATTTGTACAATAAAATCTTGTAACAATCTGTTGCCTTATTAGCATGTCTAAAATTTTAAGTGGGTAACATGTCAGCCTTTATTTGTACCCTTCCCTGAGGCCCCCAAAATGTTAGGGCCTGCAGGAGGGATGCTCTCAGGTCTCGCTCTGGTCGTGTGCTATGGAAAGCCACCTGAGTGTGAACTGTCCCTGGCTAATGTCCTCGCCTTCCTTTCCTCTCTCTTGTTGTGGAAAACTGGGCACAGTGTGAAAAGAATCTCCTGGAAATCAGTTTATACACTTTCCCTTCCCCAACAGAGAATCAAAACCGGTGAGGAGCCCTAGTGTGACAGAGGAGGCATCTGTGAAGACCATACTGGGCTCATCAACTAGCAAACAGACTGGCAGCCTTCCTAGCCCCTACCCAGTCCTCAGTGCTGGAGGATGCCTGGAATTCTACCCTCAGAACTTTATTTAAGGGGCACCTGGGTGGCTCGATCCGTTAAGCGTCCAACTCTTGATCTCAGTTGAGGTCCTGATCTCATGGTTCAGTCAGTGAGATACGAGCCCCACGTCCTGCCGTCGGGCTCTGCACTGTCAGCGAGAGCCTGCTTGGGATTCTCTCTCTCTCTCTCTCTCTCTCTCTCTGGCCCTCCTCCACTCACGTTCTTGATCCTTTTCTCTCTCCCTCTCAAAACAAATTTTTTAAAAACCTATTTTTTCATTTTTTATTTTTTTATTACAGAATAGTAGATTGTCTTTTTTTTTGGTCTTTTTTTATGTTAATTTATATCCATGTTAGTTAGCATACAGTGCAACAGTGATTTCAGGAGTAGATTCTTTAATGCCCCTTACCCATTTAGCCCATGCCCCCTCCCCCAACCCCCAACCCAGTAACCCTCTGTTCCTTCTCCATATTTAAGAGTCTCTTATGTTTTTGTCCCCGTTGCTGTTTTTATATTATTTAAGAAAAAACTTTATTTTAAGGTTTGAATCATTCTCTATCTTTGTGTGTTGGTAATTCAAGAAATTTGACTTGGGGAGAGGAACAGAGAAGCCCTGTGTCTCCAATGCCACAGGGCAGATGAACCACAAAGCGCTGGGAGGCTGGGGTAGAGATGAGGGGAGGGGGAGGGAGGTGAGGGAAGATGGGGATCTTGGCAATTTTTTAAAAATCTCAGCATATAGTGAATTTTCTCATTTTTTGCCATTGGATTATGTCATTCATAGCTTTATACCTCAATATCTGGCACATAGTAAGCAAATGATAAATATTGAATGAATGAAATATTGAATGAATGAAAACAAAAGGACATTTTTGTGCTGCTCTTGGAAATTAGCTGAATAAGTTATTATACATTGTTTCAACACGTAATATAGATAAATTACACAAAGCCTTTGGATTCAACAGTAGAAATCTTACTTGTCTTATTCTTTACCATCCATTAGAGGGAGACATGACTCTGTTGTGTAAAGCTGACTCTTAGATCCTCTAACTGGAAAATCTGAACCAAATCTATAGCAGGTGGTCTTTTGTAGAATTTGAGCCTTTAATAACCCTATCTAGGACTGGAGGTTCTAGGGATGATAAAGGATGTTAATTGCAGGAGGAGAAAATATCTGGACCAAAGCACTTGGACCATGAGTAAAGACACAGGTGAACTTGGCTCAGTTACTAAGAGCAAGACTGACTACTTTTGTTGGGTGGTGTGCTAGTAAACTAAGTCTTTAAAAAAAAACAAATCCTGTTCTATGGATTCCCTAAAGAAAAGACAATACAGTATTCACAGTGAGCCATGAGCCAAAAACCAGAGAACAGTTGAGAAGTGTATACACGGATTAAGGTCCTATGTTCTGAAGGAAATAGCACTCTTGAGCCGGGAGAAATCCGTAGTGTATCTACTTAGTATGGCTAATTTCAAGCTGTGATTGGTTTAACAATTGAATTGCAAGTTCCTTGAGTAGTTGACAGTCAGCTACCCTGAGCCAGTGTGAACGGAAGTCCCTGCACACTGCTGAGCTTTGTTGGGTTTTAGTTGCCTTTCCTGGAAAATGGGCGTGATCAATCACCCATTACACAGATTCCATTATATAGTCTGCCTCTAAACGTTTTGAACATTTTAAAGCAATGTTTTCCAAACTTCCCTGATCATAAAATCACTGAATGGGTTGTGGAAAATGCACATGTCCAGGACCCACCCCAGAGCTCCTGGTTCAGAGTCTGCGGGGGAGGGGTGCCTGGGAATCTATATTTTAAACCAGTGGCCCAGGTGACTAATGATCTAGGAATATGGAAATACACTGCTTTAGATCAGTCTTCCGATTAGCTTCTATCTCAGTGGGTCTTCTCTGACTCACTTCACAATTGGGGCTGCCTGAAGTGCTGGATGTAGAGCTCTACTAACGCCGGACAGGGCATTTAATTCTCTGTTCCCTCCTCCACCCTAGGACCCAAGCCTCTTTACCCACTAAAGCTGCTCTCTGCTTTCACCGAGGCCAAGCCTTCCTTCCACCTGTGACGCCCTTCATTCCAAGGACTGCTGGCTTTTTTAAAGCAATCATGTATTGAGAACCAGCCGGGTGTCAGGCCGGTTACAGCCCCTCCCCACAATCACCTCATGCAGTATATTCTCGCGCTTTTCTTATTTTACAGAAGATCGAAGAAGCCAGAAAAATGTTCAAGGGCATATATCTGCTCAGAGCCTGGGCTCCATCCTCCTGTGGGCTCCCCTGGTGCCCGTGTGTTCTCCATCTTCTCTGTCGAAGTCCTGTGCCCTGAAAGCAGCTGCCAGTAGCCAGAGTGGAAGAACGAAGGATGCTGAGAGCCGGTCCTGGCACCGGGGGGATTCAGAGGACCCGCCCAGCCCCCTGGGGAGATCAGCACCTTCCATGTCTGGAGTTCAGTCAGGAAAGGAAACAAGCATGGTAGTGGGGGCGTGCTAATTTCTAAGAGGAACCTAGACATGCAGGGAAGCCTCTGAATGTCCTCACAACTCCTCATTTCTGCCGTTTACTTGTCTCTCTGCTCACTTGTAACAGGCACTGTGGGCCATTTCTTTCTTTCTTTTAAATTCTTTTATGTTTTTTTAAATTTATTTTTGAGAGACAGAGAGAGACAGCGTGAGCAGGGGAAAATCAGAGAGAGGGAGACACAGAATCTGAAGCAGGCTCCAGGTTCTGAGCTAGCTGTCAGCACAGAGCCTGACGCGGGGCTCAAACCCACGAGCCGTGAGATCATGCCCTGAGCCGAAGTAGGACACTTAACAGACTAAGCCACCCAGGCGCCCCCACTGTGGGCCATTTCTTATGCACTGGTCTTCTCCTCTCCACGTAAAGCCTTCAGGAGATCAGTAGTTAAAAAATTCAGAGAATGAACCTCTCTGATAAATCAGATACGAACCTCTAGCTGTGTGATATTGGGCAAATTACTTAAACTCTCTGAGCCTTAGTCTTCTCATTTGCTAAATGGGAACATAAATAGTGTCTCCCTGGTGAGACTGTTTTGGGAATTACATGAAACAGCGCAGATAAAGCGTTCACAAGCAGTTGCTGAAGGAACGGCCTTTTCCTCCTCTGAGAACAAACACCTTCATGTTCTCCTGTCTTAGGCAGGGACTTAGGGCATTTTGTTTGTCAGCAGTAAGAAGGCATTCTCACAAAGAACGAAATGCATGAAGGCAAGAAGCCTTCCCAAAGAAGAATGTTCGAGGAAAGAATAAACGTAATGTCGAGTGTCAGAATAATTTTAAAGTACAAATGACTGAAGAAGTTCTCCATGATTTTCTCCCTCGAATGGTATTTTAGATGGAGATAAGGTGGGAAGGACTGGGGTCAGGAGACAGGAGGCCAGGGGTTCTAGGAGTAGCAGTATGGTGGACGCTCGGAGGCCTCCCCCAGCGTTAGGGATGCAGGAAATGAACTTCTCTCAGGGAGGCGGGAACGGGTGACTAGGGTTCCTAGGAGTGTAAATCTGGTGAACTCACTTCAGTTTCCTTACATGCAAAACGGGGATCAGATCACCATGACAGAGTTGGTGTGAAAATGAAGCACAGCATGGCTACGTGAGCGCTTTGTCGGCGGTAAAAGCCAATGTCCCCCTAAGATGGCGGTTCTCTTAGTACATTGTGGCTGCTGGGTGGAGGAACATGGAGGAGGCGAGCAGGCTGAGCAGGTGTCTGGCCCGAATGTGAGCAGAACCCGGAAGAAAAGACCAGCGAACAAACTGCCTGGACAGATAGAAAAAGTAGAGATAGAAAAAGAAGAGTAAAAAGGGATTCCTGCTACCCTGGACAACACAGCCGACCCCTCAGAAGTTATGCAAGCTACTTGGAGAAGTTGATCTCGCAGTCGTAATTCGCGGCGACAGGGAAGATTGAATCATGGACCGAACCTGTCCTTTCTCTGCTTAGACTCATCAAGTCAAGCAATGACTTATGTGAAAGGAGGTCTCTCTGGGGTCTGTATCTTTCTAAAAGCCATGAATGCAATTTGCATCACTAGAGTGTTATTCGACACCAGGAGACATTTCCAGTAACTTTCCATGATATGAACAAAGAACTCGAAAATGCCAAATACATTTATGAGAAGTAGAAAAAGTTCAGTCAACTTCTTTGAATTCTAAACTCTATGGAAGCAGACAGTTTTATCAGAATCTGTTGCTTCCTGAGCCATTTCTGTCTCTACACGCTATTTTTTTTTTACCTCATATCTGGGACTATTACTCTGTCTGACTTGTTATTAATATTATTTTGTTCTGTGCTAGAAGAGGCAAGGGAGCTGCATTTCCGGAATTGCATTTGAGTCATTTGTGAAATTGCATATTACAATTTGCCACTGTTTCTAACAGTTCCTTAACATTTTCTTCCTCAACTGCCTGTTCACATGCCTGACAGTGACCTCCAGGGGCTAGTGCTTTGCTAGCTCAAGAGAGAATTGCTTCAATCAGAGTTGGGGCTCAGGACAGGAATGTGTCTTCTTCATGTTAGTTTCCAAGTGGATAGAAAATTAGAAACAAATTATGCAAGAGATTTGGGTGGAATTTAAGTACCTTAAAGGAGTAGTAGATAGGATAAAAAATTATTTAAAAATTAAAAAAAGTTTTTAATGTTTATTTTTGAGAGAGAGAGAGAGACAGAGCATGAATGGGAGGAGGGCAGAGAGAGAGGGAGACACAGAATCCGAAGCAGGCTCGGGGGCTCTGGGCTGACAGCTTAGATGTGGGGCTCAAACTCATGAATTCCAAGATCATGACCTGAGCCAAAGTTGGACACTTAACCAACTGAGCCACCCAGGCGCCCCCCCAAATTTTTTAATGTTTATTTATTTTTGAGAGCAAGAGACAGTAGTATGAGCGGGAGAGGGACAGAGAGAGAGGGAGACACAAAATCTGAAGCAGGCTGCAGGCTCCGAGCTCTCAGTACAGACCCTGACGTGGGGCTCGAACTCAAGGACCATGAGATCATGACCTGAGCCGAAGTTGGACACTTAACTGACTGAGCCACCCAGGCGCCCCTACAAACTTATTTTTTTATCTGTATGTTTGAAAATGTCAAAGATCAAGATGGAGACAGATGGAGGGCGTGTTATAAGGAGTTGGCTACATAAGCTAGCTCTCCAGGTGGTTCATTTCAATCGCAGGTCAGAGTAACCTTGTCCTGTGATCTGGGTGCTTTGATAGCAGGTTAGGTCTACCTTGCTGCTTATGACCTTGGCCACCTTACTAAGGGCTCCGGTCAAAGCCATGTCAGTAAAGAATCAAGTTATATAAATATACACACAGATGGTCATGCCTAGACAGGAACTTACAAAATTTCATTCAGCAATATCCAGGCTCTTTAGGAAAAATGGGCTTCGGTTTACACAACAAATAAGAAAAACGTCACAGTTGTAACAGAGGAGAAAGCAAGGGATTAACAGGGAGGTAGAAAACCTTGGGGTGGAGCTTTCACTGTGCCACACGCATGTGGGTGACCTTACAAAAGAAACACCACCTCCCTAAGGCTCTGTTTTCCCATCTGTAAAGCAGGGACAGCCAAAGGGGAGTTATGAGGATTAAATTCAATAAAAATGAGCCAACCTTGGGCAGGCCTGCCTACTGCTGTGCCTGGGTGGGAAAGGTGTATAAATGTTAGGTCGTTTTTTATAGCCACAAAGGACATGGTCCTAGAGAGCTCTGTCCAAATTCAGTTTTCAAATATCCAACTTTACTTGACAAACCTTGGTTCATGAGAAGTTGAAGTAACCTGACGCATCACATTAGTAATCCCACCTTTCCAATTCACCTCCAAGTGCAGGTGGCATTGTAGGTGCCACATTCTCTCTCTCCTCTCTCTCTCTCTCTGCTTATTATTGAGGCAGAGAGAAACAGAGCATGAGCGGGGCAGGGGCAGAGAAAGAGGGAGAGACTGAATCCGAAGCAGGCTCCAGGCTCTGAGCTGTCGGTACAGAGCCCAACGCAGGGCTTGAACTTGCAGACCATGAGATCATGACCTGAGCTGAAGCCAGACACTCAACCGACTGAGCCACCCAGGTGCCCCATCCCTTCTCACTTATAATTCCATAAGTTTAGGGTCACATCTCTCAGATCCTCCTAAAACACCAATTTATGCTCACATGTTATGAAGAAAGAGCCTGACTCTATCATACTCCAGAGCAGTGAAGAGCATCCCGGGGACCTAAATCCTCCCACTTGATCTCAGGCTCAGAAGAGAAAGAGTGACGCTCCAAAGCCATCCTGGAGCCTGCAACGCTTTGTAGGAATCCTCCCCTCCACATCTGCTTTTGCTTTCTTCCTCCAACAAGGTTTTGGTTGTTTGTTTTGCATCTTAATAGTTTCTTTACTACAGAAAAATCTCCCATTCCTCTGATCTTTCCAGGTTGAAGCCTTCAGCAGGTACTTGTTGAAGGCTGGTATGGCGTTTGTTAAATGCTGTGGGCGCTATGCTGCAGCGGGGGCAGCTAGAGACACAGACGTGCACTGTAGGATCACAGTGCGGGCAGAGCGCACAGGCAGGATGGGCGCCGGGGGCAGGCAGCGTGCTCGTTCCGCTGGGCTCTTTCAGCCTCCACTTTACTCGGGCTCTCGGCTTTGGGCTGCGTAGGACTTCACTAGATGGAAAAGGGGCAGGATGAAAAGATGAGCAAGGGGGGGCCGCCTGGGTGTCTCAGTCGGTTAAGTGTTGGACTCTCGATCTCGGCTCAGATCATGATCTCTTGGCTCATGAGTTTGAGCCCCATGTCGGGCTCTGTGCTGGCAGTGTGGAACCTGCTTGGGATTCTCACTCTCCTTCTCTCTCTGCCCCCACTTTCTCTCGCACCCCCCCCCACTTTCTCCCCAAAATAGATAAACATTAAATAAAAGAAAAAAGATGAGGAAGGTCCACCCTGATGGAGAGGCTTCTTTCCTCCTACAGCAAAATGTACCTGCCGAATGCCAACCTACTTTGCTTTCCTAGATGAATCTTAGCTCATCTTGCAAGCTCATCTCCTTAGTGTACTCGTAAATGCTAGTAAGTTAATATTGCCCATCATATATAACATGATTGAATTTCAACAATTCAGTGCTTTAGCCCCAAAGGATAACCGAATGGTGAGGACTTAGTCCCTGTTCTAGAATGTTTTGGGAAGAGGAAGGTCTTTCCATGTCATACCATGTAGGTGCTTCCTTGGATAGGTCATGAGTAAGGTAGAAATGAGATGGGGATCTTCTTTTTTTTTTATTTGAAAGTTTTATGTTAGAGAGAGAGAGAGAAAGCATGAGAAATGGAAAGAGGCAGGGGGGAGAGAGAGAATCCTAAGCAGGGTCCATGCCCAGCATGGAGTCCCATGTGGGGCTCAATCCCATGACTTCGTGATCATGACCTGAGTTAAAAATCAATGGTTCACAGCCAACCGACAGAGCCACACAGGCACCTGAGATGGGGATCTTCTAAACAGAGGCATGATCCTTGACGCTAGATTTCAGGGTGCTTTTGCCTCTAGCTATTGGTATTAACTGTCTCAAGAATTCCTTCTTAGTTTGGGTCATGTTAGGGATAGTCAGAATAATTACCCTCCCTACTCATTGCATTAAACCGGGCAAAGTTTCCATCCCTCAGGTACGATTATCTTTCTCAATCCACAGGATGAATCAGAAGGAAATGTACTCATCCCCATTCATTTTCTTCGCTTCATATTTTCTGCAGTGAGCATCCCTTGTGTAACAAAACACTTCTGTGGGTGTTTGAGGGTCTTTAAAAAGAGAACATGCTGTTCCCATGAGTGGAACGCCTTCTGGCATCACAGCAAGCATGAACTCTGGTTCCGGGGTGAGCTGATGTCTATGAGGCAGGGTTTGTCTGTGGGAGCTATTGTGTCCTGACCTTCCAGCCATCCTCGTTTCTCATCCACTGCAGCCATGGTATGCAAAGAAACAGTCTTGGGCACTTGCCTGGCTTCGTCTTTCTCAGCCACGGACTAGCCATTTTCTCAACTGTCGAATAGGGATACTTAATAGAATTTCCTTCATATGCCTGGTGTATATAAAATGAGCTTACACGTAGAAAGCAGGGCATGGCTAAATGCCCAATAAGTGGTAGCTGTCAACAAAAGCGTTGCTGCTACTGGTTCCTATCTTACTATGCGTGGCTTTTGGTAGCTGATACCAGCTCTGCGAGCCTCAGTTTCCCCACCTGAGAAGGAACTAGTTTGTAGAACTGCCATGTGGAGGAAATGAGATGCTATGCAAGCACTTAGCACATTCCCTGGGCTGATGGAGATGCCTGACAGGTGTCAGTTTTCTTCACCCTCACCTTATCTTTGTCGATTGGCTCACCACTGAAATTCCCTCATAATAATCTCCCTTCCAGAGGCATCGTGTTCACAAGTAAGTACTTCCAGATGGAAGTGATTTTTTAAAAACCATCACTTAAAATTCTCTCCTGAAGGTGGAAAGGAGGAAGGAGCATGAGGGGACTGGGCACGTGTAGTGACACCCAGGAGAGGGGCCGAGGAAAGCCGAGATCGATAAAGATCAATTCTCAATAGTCCTACACCATGAATCTGGTCAGCTCCACGATCTCCTCTTCAAACACACTTCTTTACCTCAGGGATTGCCTCTCAACTGGAAAGGACCCAGGAGTCTTCGCTTTAATGAAAATTGAAGGGGGTGGTGGAGTAAAGATATTTCATAACCATTGTTTATAAAGTAGGTGGCTTCTCATGTTTGGAACCTGCCTTCAGCACCTGTGGACCTCACTCTTATAATCCACAGCACTAAAATCTGTCTGGGCTATTTTAGGCTAAACACCAAAGTGCTTGAGGCTGGCATTGGAAGTTTCCCTCCCAATGCCCTTTTCGTCTTTTTCTGTCAGAGATCTGGAGTCACAGCCAGATCAAGAACCATGGCCCTAGTGTCATGTGTACAGATAGTTTGATGATTAATTAGACACAATTGTGGCACTGGGGTCTCAGCATGGCCTATGGGACATCTGTAACTTGCCGTCCGCCTTTTGCCACCAGTGGCGGCCCTAAAGCCAGATGGTCCTCAACGACCAGCATAGGATTCTAGTTTTCACACCGTGCGCTGCCGCTGCCGCAGGGTAGGTGAGGAGAGCTGGGGGACACTGCAGACTGGGGAACTGGAGCTGCCACCAGGGGGCGCGCGCCTGCAGAGAACCCGACGGGGTGCTGCCGAGCGAGGAGGGGCGCAGCTGCGGCGGAGGCACAGATTTCTCCCCAGGTGTTTCTTCGCAGTAGGCGAGTTTGAGGAAGGCTCCTGGATCTTTGCTCCAAAGCTAAAGGTCTCCCCAGCGATCCGCTGAGAACCCACACCCACCATCCCCCGCCCGCGCCCGCGCGGCTTGGCCTCTCCAGGGGCGCGAACCTGCGCTCGCTGCCCGGGATTGGGCAAATCCAAAGCCCCTCTAGTTTCACTGCTAGATTCTTAGAGTCAGGTTTCTGTATTTAATGACACCGAAACATCCAGCCCCTCTCAGACCCATGCGGGTGAGGGTCTAGGGACGTGATCCTCAAAGTGTGGTCCCCAGCCAGGCAGCCTGTTCCAGCTGCACCCAGAACCTAGTTAGAAGTGCACGTTCTCAGACCTCACCCCAGACCCCCTAAACCCAAGACGAGGGGAAGGGTAACAGGGGTGCTTTGGTCTCCCTGAGGGTGACTGTGACGCGCTCGAGGGTGGTAGGCCTTGCCCTGGGGCTTCCCCCTACGTCCAGGTGAGTATGGATGGCCAGGCAAGGGAGTCCGCGTCCTCCCGAGATTTCCCGGCAGCTGGCTGCGTGGTCACGTGGGCTCTTGGATTTCTCCCCCCACTCCCTCCGGGGTTTTTAAAAGGAAGGAGAGGCTCCTCGTGAAGTCGTTTGTGATCGCCGCAGTGTCTTCGGCTACTGGACCTGTTGAAACCCACTTCGCGTCCCTGCTGCTAGGCAGCTGGGCGCGCCGAGGCTTCGAGAACAGCCGCCGGAAACTTGCAGGGTGGAGAGGAGGCAGCGGGAGCCGGGCGGGAGAGGGACTCCCCCTGCGCTGCAACGGGCATCCCGTCTGCCGGGGTGGGGGGCGGGGGGAAGGCTGGCGACCGAGGTCCGGGCCGCGCGAGGTGGGCTCCGTCCCCGCAGCCGGTGGCCGAGGGCCAGATGCGGGAGCCGCTACTCTGGGGAAAGCACGTGTCCGCATTTTAGAGACAGCTAGGCCGTGTTTACCTGTAAGGTGAGTGCCCCTTGGCTCAAAGTGTGACTTATCTGCTTTTCTGTTTGAAATCTGGGGGCTGGGAAACCGGTAATATTGAGAATAAAAGACACCCCCCGCCCCCCAGCCCCAAACCACTTGTCTTGAAAACTACAGGAAACAAATTTCATCCTCTGACTAAATATTTTCATTCAAGACGCAGACAAGTTAATTTGTTTAATTCGTTGTGCCTGTAAATTCCGGGTTCACACGTGTCTTTAAAAAAGAAAAACGCGCGTGGTCTCCGTGGCTCTCCCGACAGTGCACGAAATGATGACAGTGGGAAAGTTGAGCGAGTTCATGCCTGAGTTTTGCAGGCCTGGGAGAGTGTGCCGGGGATCAAGCGGGTGACCGGTGTTTTAAATGTGTTAATTGGCGTTCCTCCGTGATAACGCAAACAGATTTGCTTCTATCCTGGGCAAACCGAGCAGGATTAAGATCTGGTCTGTTTTATTTGCTGAAGGGGAACCCAGTGTGTTGCTCTTACCCCTTAGTATTACCGTTTGTGTCTAATTCATAGTGGAAGTGTGAACTTAGGGTCAAGGGAATATTGTGTGAAAAAAAACAAAATTTCGGATTTGGGTGAATTTATTTAGGAAAACCAGGTTGAATCAATTTTACTAGCTTTTTAAAAAGCAACGTTGTGCTTTGGTGTGGTTCCAAAGGAGGAAAGGTTTTTGGCTTGGCTATTAGATTTTTACTAGTTCCACGGGCATTCTATTGGGAATTTTTGCTTTTAAGTTTCTAAACTCACAGTGTCAATAGAAGGCTGTTATCCTTCGCGTGTGGAGAAGGATGTTTGTTACTTAAATGAACATGTGAAAACAGAGGTTTGTGTTCTGTTGTCGCAAGTACATGTACTGTGACTATTAACTTATTTTTTCTGCAGAAAAATCTATATTTCTGCATATATTCAAGAAGAGGGGAAATGTAGGGGGTCTGTTCATCAGTAGATGTTACAGCAAAATCTTAGGATCCATATTACATCCAAGCATTCTTTTTTCACTTGAATTACTGAAACATTCTCATTTCAAAAGTAGCCAGTCTCCTGTAACACTTAAGACTTATCTCTGAAATCAATTAAAAATGCAATTCATGGTGGTTCTGAGGGACTCGAATGAATCTAATAACCTTTAACATTCCTCATTTATAATATGAAAAAGGTAAAATTGAGTAAATTCAACCCTTAAAATTATAATTAACATGTAATTAGAATGGACATTGTTATGTCCATTTTTAAGGCACTGCAGTTTTCTGCACATCCAGGTAATGACGCAAAATACATCTTGTGATAATTTAGTTCATGTCTGAGTCATTTTATATAATACCTATAAATATGTAATGATTATATAAAATACTGAAAGCTGAACTTCAGTCATTTACTGGTAAGGTTTCAGTGATTATATCTGGAACACTTGAGAAGTGTATACTTGAGCTGGGCTTCCTAATTCAGTGTCGAGCACATGGATTTAGACGTAATAGCCTTTTAAAAAAGGCAGGCTCTTGGCTCTGTAATTTACATCCAGTAAAATCTAGCCTCTTGAGGTGTGTCACTCTAGGAATTCTGACAGTTGCAACATTTGTATAATCGTTTCTACAATCAGGACCTAGAACAGGGCCATCAAAAAGCCCCACCTTGTGCCTTTGTCATCAACCCTCTCCGTCCTTCCCTGATGCCTGCAAATCACTGAGCTGTTCGCTGCTTTGACCATTCTGCTCTTCAGTGTGTTCTAACCTGGAAACCCTGATCTTCCTTCGCTGTTCACAAAAGAGAACCTCTGTCCTCCCACCCCGCCTCCCCCTTTTGGTTGGGATGAGTCAGGTTGTGGGTTGTGTATTTTTCTTTTAATCCTATGTACTTTAGAATAAATTCAGGCAATGAGAAGTGATTTTGCAACGAGGACTACGTGTTAAATTCCCATTGGACTAATAGGTTCCATTCTTAGCACATTTGGATTCCGTTGTTGGATAAGCCTTTGGTAATGTACATCATTAGTTATCCCAAATGAAATACAGGGTTATTTACAAAGCATTGGTTATTGAGGTAGTATTAATAAGGTGGATTGCATTTTTATAATCTGGGCATTTAAAAATACTTTTATTATTCTTGAGATTAAGGAAGTTACCTGGAATTACATATTATTAAATGGTGAGGAACAAAAGAGTGATTGAAAATGGCAATTTAGAGACATTTAAAATCTAAGAGTGATTGTGACTTAAGTTAAAATACTCTCCTTTTTTTTTTTTTTAACTTTATTTATTTATTTTAAGAGAGAGTGCAAGAGGGGGGGTGGGCAGAGAAAGAATTCCAAGCAGGCTCTGCACCACCATTGGAGAGCCCAACACAGGGCCAAATCCACGAACCGAACTGTGAGATCATGACCTGAGCCAAAGTCAGACGTTCAACTGACTGAGCCACCCAGGTGCACCCCCCCCCATACTCTCCTTAATAGGATATGAGGTCTGTCTCCAGTTTATTTGTAGATGTCAGAGTTTTTTCATTTCTGTGGTTGTGCTTTGAAATGTAGATTTTCTTGCAGGACATAGATGCAAAATATTTTGTAAGCTAATATTCTTTACTGTTTAATACATCATTCAGTGAACTGTTAGGAGCTGTTATTGTTAAGCACTCCTAATAAAGCTATATCAGATGATGTCTTTTCCTTTCTCCTTTGTGCTATGAAAACAAGAGCCTGTATTTTATATACACAACTTCCTTTCAGAGAACTACAATGGCAGTAACTAGGATATGCCAAGAGGTGTGTTTCTGAAGCTCCAGGAAACCGGATAGTTGGCATTCCTGGCTGGAACACTTACAGCTCGTCATAATTAAAGCGCTCCTAGCGGGGAATCTGTGTATGTGTGTACTCGACAGAGGGCAGGAGAGTGAGAGTCACCTGCAAAGACAGATTATTGGACTTGTGTATGTTTCCTTAAGCAGACCTACCACCTTTTGTGGGTCAGCATTTGCGTTCATCTGTGAAACCCAGGACTGGAGATGGGAGATGAGTGCATTGTTTTAACTTCCGCATTTGTCATGTCCTCTTGAACCCCTTCACGCACAACTCTCCCCATCCTGTCCCAAATGCGTATTTGAAAAGGTACCATTTCCTAAGAGTGCATCTTCCCTGATGGCTGGAATTGGGGAGGGGCAGAGACTTGCTGAAGAGAATGAGGCTGATGGGCTTTCCCTGCCCTGCCTTAGCACGTGATGACTCGGACTGAGGCTCTGTCTGTCCTTGTCCCCTTTCAAGCCCTCAAAATTCTGTCAGCGGCTCAGTAAGGTCCAGTGGGCTCCTAGAGGCATTAGGTTTTTCTTATTTCAGGAGATATGTGTACACATTGTTAAGAGTTGCATGCGTGGGTGCTTGGTAGTTCGGTTGGTTGAACATCCGACTCTTAATCTCAGCTCAGGTCTTGATCTTGGCTCAGGTCTTGATCTCAGGGTTGTGCGTTCAGGCCCTGCGCTGGGCTCTATGTTGGGCATGGAGCCTACTTAAAAACAGTTGCATGTGAATCAATGATTAATGATCAGTTCTATGGTGATTTTGGAGTGTTTTTTTTCTTTCCAATGAGTACTAAGTTGATCGAGAGCCATGTTTTGCTGTGGAAAATATAAGGCCAAAGATTGGTAGACAGCCATAGACACACATGAAGGATGCTTGATGGTTAAATATTTTTTTAAATATTTTCCACAAAATTCCTTCTAGTGACTGCTTCGTGAATGTGCACTTATGGCACATATGCACTTACGGCATAGAATGCATGCATTTGTGACATGTTGTATGCATTTATGACACCTGTTGCTTGGGGCACACACAGGATGGGTGTTTGAACTGCGTGCTCGGGGCAGTGTGACAGCCCGAGAACACAGCATGAGAGGAACGTGGCACGTGTGCTCCATACCGTGCTAACAGGCTACTGGCAGCCCAGCGGTTTAGACTGGTGTAATGGACTGTTAAGCAGAAGTTAACAAAGCACAGGGGCACCTGAGTGGCTCAGTTGGTAAGGTGTGTTACTTTGCTTCGGGTCATGATCTCGCAGTCCGTGCGTTTGGGCCCCGCATCGGGCTCTGTGCTGTCAGCTCCCAGCCTGGAGCCTGCTTCGGATTCTGTGTCTCCCTCTCTCTCTATGCTCCTCCCCCACTCATGCTCTGTCTCTGTCTCTCAGAAATAAATGTTAAAAAAAAAAAAGTAGTTAGCAAAGTACAACGAGGAGGCTGAAGAAACCGCAGAGGCTCAGGGAGTTGACGTGAGTTGTGTGCGCTCACCTGGCTGTCAGCAGAGCCGGGACTTGGGTCCCACGTGCTGCTGTGTCCACCGGGCCAGAATGTGCGTCACAGCAGGCCCGCTGGTGTCTGCCTCAGCATTGTTGAGCTAGATTTGATAGGTGCTTTGATAAGATTATTCTACTCTGCCAGGAGTGCCTTTCTACCATTCTCTAGGGCTTTTTCTTTTCTTTCTTTTTTTTTTTTTTTTAAATTCCCCCCAAGGAATCACTGTCAATATTTGCAATTCAAAAACTTTCTGTTAAAGTTCCATAATGTGTTCCCCAGCCCCTGTGTTAGAACGCTGTGCGTCCTCACACGTGTGCAGAAGCGCTCTCCTGCCGGACACAGACGTGACCCGACCAGGCTCACCGCTGCCGTGTGCGCTGGGGGCGTGGGGCCGAGAAGCCTCAGCACAGAAGGCCAGGGCTGCGTCGTGAGGGCTGCGGGCCACCTCTTCTGGGCTGTGGTGTGCTGACTGGTTAAGGAAAACCGACATGCAAAGAAATGTTTAATTCTTAGACTCAGGATGTCTGGGTATGTGTTCTTTGGCCAGGTGAAGTGTGCCTGCCACAGCTGACAAGTAAGCCGTTGAGACTGTTTTTCCCCGTGGTACCTGATTATTGTGCTTGCTCAGTCCATGCTTGCTTGTTCCCAGGAAAGTGTCGGCAAACTCCTGTCCTCCAATGAGATTCTTTCCTTCACTCGTTTTGTCCCCCTGTTTCGCTAGGACTGCTCACACAATCAGTACAGGTTCACGTACTTTTCTAGACCTCTGGCGAAGACTTTTGCTACTGGCTTGCTTGTCTACCAGCCCTCTTGCCGTGATTTAACTTCATCACCCTTGTTGCCTCTTTGCTTCAGAGGAGAAGCCCTCTGCTCTGGCTACCATGTGATCCGAGGTCCCACTGACACATTGTTGTCCCGTGAAGCTGGAGGCATCCAAAGGATAGCCAACGAAAAGGCACCGTGGCCTTTTAATCACTGACCAGCAACCAGCTGTCTCACATGAATTAGCGTGCGAGGCGTGTGTGGAAATTCTAGAGAAACGGATTGGTGTAAGTGTGTGAAATCCGTTTTCCCAAGCAAAGCCACCATGGCACCGGATTGATTGCCTGGCTGGATCCTGGCATTTGCCATTTGGAGGCGGGCCTGACAGGTCATTTCAGCATTTCTGGGCTGAGAATGAACATTTCAGCGTTGGGGGAAAATGAGTGATGGGGTTGATTCTGTGCTCCTGAGAGAGCTGTCTTATTCCTTTTAAACTGTGTGTTCACTTTCCACCTGGATAATAGCAAGCGTTAGTTCAAGTTTATGAATTTCCATGCTGCTATTCATGACTTTGTATCAGTAGAAGCTTTCTGTTTGTAAGAGGCCTAATTAAGGTAAAAGATAGCAGGAATTTTCTGATCGGTTTCTGCATTGGCTTTGCTGAATTACTTACTCAGAGATGCTAAATACATTTCTTGGGGGCAATATAAAGTTGAGACAACATGAAATTCAGTAAAACCTTGGCTGACCAAAATGTTGGCAATGGGTTTTTTTTTTGTTTCAACCGTTTAACTAATTTTATTATTAATTCCGTATTAACCTGAAGTTTTGTTCAACTTGTTACTCTAACATTCAGTGCTGTCCTGCATCCTAATTTCCTGAATATAATGTGTATACTCGGCCACATTAACTTTTGGATATACTTTTATTTATTAAATTGGGTAGGCCATCTTGTTTTCACACACACACACACACACACACACACACACACACGGTTCAAGAAATGCAAAATGTATTACCTCCAGGTTACATTTCACGATACATAAATACAGTTTGTTAAGCATGCTAGCTTGAGTATTTTCCTTTCAATTGTTTTAATGTGTACTGTTTAAGTTGTATTGTTAAAGCACTCTGTTTTTTGATTAAATATCTGGCTGCACAAGATGTGCTCAACCATATAGCAAAAACAATGCACTAAAATACAGTCACCAAGGGACAGTGTAAGAAACATAAGCACAGTGAGCATGCGTATGTGTACATGGATTGATACAGCGGTGTTTCAGGACAGATTGAGGGATGGATGGCTCGTCACAATACTGATGGTCATGGAATCGCCATCTAAACTTACCAGTGACCTAATTACCAATGCCTGTGTTTCTTCTGTATTCAACCACTCACTCTAACTTATTTCCATGGATCTGTAAATGTTTTCAGGCATCTCTGTTTAAAATCCTTTCTTGATTGGGGCATCTGGGCAGCTCAGTCGGTTAAATATCCGACTTTGGCTCAGGTCATGATCTCAGGGGTTCATGAGTTTGAGCCCTGTATCGGGCTCTGTGCTGACAGCTCAGAATCTGGAGCCCGCTTCAGATTCTGTCTCCCTCTCTTTGCCCCTCCCCTGCTTGTGCACACACACTTTTTCTCAAATATAAGTAAGTATTAAAAAAAATAAAACCCTTTCTTGATTAACAAAATGTGGTGCAATTCAACCTTAAAAAGAAGGAAATTCTGACACATGAGACAATATGGATGAACCTTGAGGACATTGTGCTAAGTGAAATAAGCCAGACACAGAAGGACAAATACTATATGAGCCACTTATGTGCAGTATGAGTAGTCAAATCCATAAGGGACAGAAAGGAGGATGGTGGTTGCCAGAGGCTGGCAGAAGGGTAGGCTGGGAACTGTTGTTTGATGGTGGGGAGTCCTAGTTGTACCAGATGGAAAGAGTTCTGGAGACGCACGATGCTGTGAATGTACGTAACACTGCTGAACTGTACATTTAAAGCTGGTTAACATTGGGGCGCCTGGGTGACTCAGTTAAGCGTCTGACTTTGGCTTGGGTCGTGATTTCATGGCTCGTGGGTTCAAGCCCCACATCGGGCTCTGTGCTGACAGCTCAGAGCCTGGAGCCTGTTTCATATTCTGTGCCCTCCCTCTCTCTGCCCTCCCCTGCTCACATTCTGTCTCTCTCAAAAATAAATATAAAAAAAAATTAAAAAATAAAAGTGGCTAACATATCAAAAGCTTGATGTGTAATTTACCACAACTTAAAAAAAAAGTTTGGAAACTACTGGTTTTGACAGTTGTTATATGCTTTGTCCTGCATATGTTCTGTTAGGAATCAGGGCTTCTATGTGTTGATTAGAAATCTAAGTAATGGACATATGAAATTCTGTTATTGATAAGTGCACATTGATATATGTGTGAATTGTATATATATGTGTATAAAGTTTATTTACATATATATGTATATATTATAAATAAACTTTACATATATAATATATGCACATATATTATATATGTAAATAAACTTTATTGATGCTATATTCTTCAGTTACTGTTCCCCCTCCTGTCTTTCATGGTCAATCAGTGTCAAGTACAAGTTGTAGTGTGTTTGTATTAGTGCCTTAGCACTTCACCTGGTTCTTCCCGCCTCCTTTACCTGGCACAGGCGTCCTCTGCAGGCAGAGTGCACGTGCCGCAATCCCTTTAGCTCTCTGGTCCCGGCACAGGGCCATGCCCACCGAAGGTGCTCTGTCTCAGGCTAACACCCTTGAGTGGCTGAAATCTTACAAACACATTTCCTCGTATTCTTTCATAATAAATATTTATTGAGTTGAATTGGAAAGGTGAGTAAAAATAGCATGTGCCCTCAAGGAGCTTTAATTCTAATTTATTTTTAATGCTTTATTTACTTTTGAGAGAGAGTGTGAACAGGGCAGGGTCAGAGAGAGAGAGGAAGACACAGAACCTGAAGACAGGCTCCAGGCTCTGAGCTAGCTGTCTGCACAGAGCCCGAGGCAGGGCTGGAACCCACGCATCCTGAGATCATGACCTGAGCTGAAGCCAGATGCTTAACTGACTGAGCCACCCAGGGGCCCCAAGGAGCTTGAATTCTAATCATGCTTCTACTATTTACAAGAATGATTCAATGCTGTTCTAATAAGGAGCGTGTTTGCAAGTACGTCTGGAGGTGCGAGGAGTGAAGGAAGTGCTCAGGCATAAAGGCCAGCGGAGCCGCGCTGTGCTGTATTCTTCACGGACGTGGCAGGGCCTCTCTAGGAGAACGGCACCGTAGGGGTGGGCTGGTGGGTTGGGGCAGCTGAGTGGATGACCTTGGGTGTTGGAAGAGTGTGACTTACTACGCAGGCTGGTGGGAAGCAGAGGGCTGGTCAGAGCTGGGTTTCAAGAATGTTCATCTGGCAGCTGGATGGACCTGGTAAAGGTGCTCAGTGGAGACCAGGAGCCTCTTACAGATGCGCATATTAGGAGTAATGAAAGACAGACCAGGAGGAAGAGGCACTGGGAGAAAAAAAGAGGTGTGTCTTGGTGATTAAAGGTAACGGGATGCAGGGGAGAAGTGAAAGCTAAGTGCCTTGGGCTTGGTCATTAACACAAACAGGAAATTAGGATCTTGTATTAATTAGTGCTCTAGAACTTCGCAGCTTACACAACAAACATAATATGCGACACATTTTCCGAGAGTCAGGAATCCAGCGGCAGCGTAGCTGGATGGTTCTAGCTTAGCTCCGCTCATGAGGTTGCAGTCAGGACGTTGGCCAGGGCTACCGTCGCCTGAAGGCTTGCCTGGGGCTGGAAGGTTAGTTTCCAAACTGTCTCATTCCCAGAGCTGTTGGCTGGAGGTTGTGGTTCCTTGCTGGCCCTTGGCAGGAGGCCTCCATAACGCTGCTTGATTGTCCTCAACTGTGGCATAAGCTACGGATCCTCTCAAAAAGGCAGGGTACAGGCTTAATTTCTTTCCTTTAATGACTACTTTTCAGAGTGAGGAACTGATGTAACAATCTCTTGCATTGGTAGCTGATGAATCTTTTTCTCTTTTTTTGAATTATCACTATGGATTCATAGTCCAAAGGTAAAGCATGTGTTATCTCTATATGATGCCAGATATGAATAGAGGTTGTGCCATTTTGCATTCTCAACCACAACATCAGAGAAAGTCTGTTTTTCCACAGCCTCACCAAGGAAGTGAGGTCAAACATTTGAATTTTTGCCAAACATGATAAGTGAGAAATAGTCTCTTGGTGTAGTTTTAATTTTTATGGATGAAATTGAGCATCTTTCTTTGTATCTTAAGAGGCATTTGTGGGGCACCTGGGTGGCTCAATCAATTAAGTGCCGGACTTCAGCTCAGGTCATGATCTCATGGTTTGTGAGCTCTGTGTCGGGCTCTGTGCTGACCGCTCAGAGCCTGGAGCCTGCTTCAGTTTCTGTGTCTCCTCCTCTCTCTGCCCCTCCCCCACTCATGCTCTGTCTCTCTCTCTCTCTCTCTCTCAAAAATAAACATTAAAAAAATTTAAGAGGCATTTGACTTCCTTTTTCTATGTTCTGTGTCTTTTGCCTGTTGAAATAATTTTTATCTTTTTTCACTTCAAGAGTTCTCTGTATACTAAGGAAATTAGCCCCTTATGTTCTTTTTAAATTTTTAAAAAAATGTTTAATTTTGACAGAGAGAGTGTGACAGAGTGGGGCCAGGGAAGGGGCAAAGAGAGAGGGAGACACAGAATCTGAAGCGGGCTCTAGGCCTGTGTTGTTAGCACAGAGGCCAACGCAGGGCCCCAAACTCCCCAACTGCGAGATCATGCCCTGAGCCAGAGTCAGACGCCTAACCAGCTGAGCTACCCAGGGGCCCTGAGCCCCTTATTTCTGGTAGAAGTTGAGAGTGTTTTCCGCCCAATTTGTCATTAGGCTTTTGGCTTTGCTTATGGTGTTTTTATGATGTACAAAGATTTACTTTTCTTTCCTGAATTTATTGGTCATCTTTTTATTGCCTGTGGATTTTAAAACATAGCCAAGATTTTCCTGTACTTGCTTCTGGTACTTGTGCAGTCCCCTCTGCCTCCACCCGCCCCTGGCGGCCTTTCTCTTTTAACATTTGGATCTCTGGACCCTTCGGAGTTGATTCTGCCATATGTCCTTTTTCCAGTGGCAGTTCTGTCCAGTGTTTCCCCCTGTGATGTAAGCTATCAGAGACCTTTATCATATGCCAAATTTACAAAAACTGTTGAGTTTTTGAATTTTCTACTTTAGGATTTTCTATTCTGTTATGTAGCAGTCTGGGTCCAATCAGGAGATAGAAACTATAGGTTTTAATAGAGTAGGATTAAAAAAAATTTTTTTAACATTTATTTATTTTTGAGAGACAGAGACAGAACATGAGTGGGGTTGGGCAGAGAGTCAGAGCAGGTGGTTCGGTGGCAGGGGTGGGCACAGAATCTGAAGCAGGCTTCAGGCCCTGAACTGTCAGCACTGAGCCAGATGTGTGCTGGAACCCATAAACCATCTGTGAGATTATGACCTGAGCCTAAGTATATGCTTAACCAGCTGAGCCACACAGGTGCCCCAACAGAGGGTTAATATAAAGAATAACTATGATAAGAGATTAAGTATAATATATAAGTAAACTCTATATGGTTCCCTAGGGGCAAGGGAGAGCACCCAAGGGAGGACAAATTTGGAGGGGTTCAGATCTCCTTAGGAATGGTGAGCCGCTAACCGGGGTGCAGCGGGGGCTGGGGGCGATCAGCAGCCCGTTGCGTAGTTGTGCCCTGGGAGCCTGGGTGCCTGCGCGGGACAGAAGGCCTTCACAGCATGCAGGCAGCAAGAGGTGAGGAGGTTTGTACAAGGAACGACTTCTTTGTGACTCCTCAGGCCACAGTCTGGACAGGTGACTGTGAAAAGGACTCACCACAGGCCGGTGTCCACTGGTTGTTCTCACCCTCATACTGCCATCCTCTGCTGGTGTCAGAAGTCACGACCGCCTCTTCCTCCTGCGGTGTCCGCGCAGCGCCCTCTACCGAGAGAGTTTAGCGTTGTGCTCACTTTAAACAGGTAAAGCGACTCGAGCGCTTACCGCGGGCCATAAATTGAACCCGAGAAGCAATCAATTAACCGACACGAGTGCAGTGGCCTGTCGTTCCTTGTGTTTATTACTGGTGATTGATTCATTGTGTATTTGAATATCTGTTAATGCTATCCAGGCCCACTGACCTGCTCTATCGAGGTTTCCTTTAATTCTCATTCTTACCCCGTTCCAGAAGGGAAAAAAAAAAACTTGGCATTTTAATTTAATTCTACATTTTTAAACTTTAAAAAATATTTTATAAAAAATTCTTGTGGTTAAAAAAATTCTTGGAGCTAACGATAACAAAAGTGATTTTTAAAAAAGTGAATAAATTAGCAAATGAGAGTTCCATGCCTCCCATTTCTGCCCCCCAAGGTTCATATATATTTTTTTTGTCTGTCTTTCAGGATGTGTTTCTAAGCTGTGTGTGTATAAGTAATAAATATGTTTGGACGTTTTTAATAGTTAGGCCTACAGCTCTAATTTAGAAATGTCTTTTGTTTTTCTCTGCAGCCCTTGAGTCTTTGAGAACCTTATAATGTCCCTCTGTGCCTCTTCTCACAAAGAGTTTCCCCAGCGGTTACCTATTCAAGACATGGATATCAAAAACTCACCATCCAGCCTTCATTCTCCGGCCTCCTACACCTGCAGTCAGTCCATCCTACCCCTGGAGCGCGGCCCCATATACATACCGCCCTCCTACGTGGAGAGCCGCCCTGAATATTCAGCCATGTCCTTCTATAGCCCTACTCTGCTGAATTATGGTGCTCCCAGCAGCGCCGGGAGCTCAGAAGGCGGGCCTGGTCGACAGACCACAAGCCCAAGTATGCTGTGGCCAACTCCTGGACGCCTCTCTCCCTTAGCGATCCACTGCCAGCCGTCGCTTCTGTATGCAGAACCTCAGAAGAGTCCTTGGTATGAAGCAAGGTCTCTAGAACCCACCTTACCTGTACACAGGTAAGCTCCGTCTTTATTCTGAATTGTACTTGAGGGGCACGATTCAAATCACTTTATGATTTAATGAGAAGAAAAATATGCACTATTCAAGGTCTTTATTCATCACATAGATTACTGAGAGCACCTAACACATATATTCTGAATTCTAGAATATCTGTTCTGATATTCCAGTCCTCATTTAAAAAGTAAGCTTGTAGATCTGGGTTCTGGGGGAAATTCACTATCATGACTACTGTGTTTAGACATTAAAGTTTGAAATAAAAAATCCTGTTTTTCTTGATGAAGTGATTTGGGTTTGAAAAAAATTTTTCAGGGTGCCTGGGTGACTGTAGGTTAAACATCTGACTCTTGATTTTGGCTTAGGTCCCCATCTCACAGTTTGTGGGATCGAACCCCACTTTGGGCTCTGCTCTGATGGTGTGGAGCCTGCTTGGGATTTTCTCTCTCCCTCCCTCTCCCTCTGCCCCTCCCTGTTTGTGCACTCTCTCTCAAAAGAAAGAAATAAACATAAAAAAAAAAAAAGAAATTTTTACTTTACTTTCAAGTTAGATCTTTCTTACCTTGTAGTGAAATCACAACTGAGTGTTCATGACACCCTGTGTTCAGGATAAAAACAACTGACTGTGGCAGTATTACTGTGTCAGTGAAATACGCTAGACACACAAAGCCCTGAAAAGACAGGCAATAATTGGTACAAGTTTTTAGCAGTGAACTAAAATAACATTTTACAAAGATTGACGGGAAACTAAATGTAGACTTCAGTTGAAATTTCTTGAAGTTAAAAAGAGTATTCGTATTCTTCAAATGCAAGGTAACATGGTGGTAATTTCCATTTAATTTGTAATGTGTTTAATGATAATTATAGCTATGGAGGGAAGCGGTGTGAGAAGGAGGAGGGGGGAGATAAATTTCTTTTTATTTTTTTTTATTTTTGAGAGACATAGACAGTGTGAGCAGGGGAGGGTCAGAGAGAGAGGAAGACACAGAATTGGATGCAGGCTCCAGGCTCTGACCTAGCTGTCAGCACAGAGCCCGATGTGGGGCTTGAACCCATGGACCATGAGATCATGACCTGAGTCGAAGCCAAATGCCCAACCGACTGAGCCACCCAGGTGCCCCGAGATAAATTTCTAAAGCAACCAAAGTATTAAGTTCTTGCATATTGGAATAAAAATTTGTTACTGTCAAATGCTGCCGTAACACTTTGAGAAAGCTATGTTACACAGTAATTTTATTTTTCTTCTTTTTAAAAGCTTTGTTGGTAAGAGAAATTATAAACATTTTAGATAACCATTTTAAAGTTCTGTTTTTCACTCTGCCTTTAAGGGAAGAAATATTTCGTTTCTGAGCATGAGATCTAATCAGAGTTCTAATATTAGGGTAGATTAACCCATAGTATAGTGATCTTCATTTATAAATCAATTACATCTCTAACCTTTCCTTTCCAAAAGAGAAACCTGCCTTCGCACACTGAGGAACTAGCCAGGGTTGTGTGCAGCATCTGCCAGTACCCCCTTCACGGGCTGTCCCTTTCTCTGTGGGAGTCACTGCCCCTTCCTTCTAAAGGAAGCAAAACCTTCTCCAAGGACGGGCATGTGCCCACCTTCTCCCCCTCTCTCCTTTCTCTCATTATATTCTCCCTGCCCTTCCCTGCCCTTCCTGGCCCTTCTCCACTCTTCCCTACCCTCTCTATCTCTCTAAACCCAGGATATAGCATTCACTTCAATGTAACTTAAAGTCTACCTGCTACTCCTTTGAAAGATATTTTCATTCTAGACCTTCATCTTGAATTGCAGAATGAAAGTTTTTGTGGCCCACTTAAATGGGAACTCTGAAGGGCTCTTTAGCAATACTTGGGAATGACTCATACTTAAAACCAGTTAGGTGAGATCAGGCCCATCCATACAGTGTTGATGAATTAGCGGTTAGGGAAGGCCACTGCCCACCCTGCTTGTGGTTCAGACCTGTGGGTCACTTATTACACGTCAGAGATGTGCATCCTGATGGCCACTACTGGCCGCCTGTGGTTCCTGGTGATCCCCGACGTTGTGTGGGTGGGCATCCACTCACCTAACTACTTTCAGACATCAGTCATTCCCAACGATGTGACTCTACAGGTCTGATGATATCAGCCACAAAGGTCATGCTTGATCAGATTTCTTGGAGTTTATTTATTATGAGCTCTAGAGAGCAAAGAGATAAATTAGGCAGTGTCTGTGCTATTTTTTTTTCCTAGAAAGTCCATCTTTTCCCCAAATGCTGTCTTACAATGAATGTTTTCTTTGCCCCCAGAGAGACTCTGAAAAGGAAGATTAGTGGGAGCAGCTGTGCCAGCCCCCTTACTAGTCCAAGCTCAAAAAGAGATGCCCACCTCTGTGCTGTGTGCAGCGATTACGCATCTGGATATCACTATGGAGTCTGGTCGTGTGAAGGATGTAAGGCCTTTTTTAAAAGAAGCATTCAAGGTACAAGAGCATTGTTAGCTGCTGCTTTCGTTTTCCACTTTTACTTTCAAGTAATTTTGCAGATGACCTGGCAGAAATCTCACCACTGGCCTGTGTGGTACCCAAAGTACCTGATGAGCCGTTCAGAGGATCGTGTGGGGGGGTGGGGTGGACGGTGGGCCGATGGTGTCAGGTGCAGAGCCCCTTACCTTTAATGACGGATCTGTTCTCCAGAGCCCAGAGCCTGCACGGGTCTCTTCCCACCATCACCCATCACTGTCCTCTTGGGAAAAGACAACTCTTGTCTATCCCTTGCAGGTGTTTTTAAAAATTTTTTTAAAAACTGTTTTATTTATTTTTGAGAGAGAGTCAGCATGAGCAGGGGAGAGTCAGAGAGAAGGAAGGAGACACAGAATCCAAAGCAGGCTCCAGGCTCTGAGCTGTCAATACAGAGCCTTATGCGGGGCCCAAACCCATGAACTGTGAGATCATGACCTGAGCCAAAGTCGGACGCCTAACCGACTGAGCCCCCCCAGCGCCCCTCTTGCTAGTTTTTGGTCTGTGGTTACCATTAGGTTTGTATACAACATCTTATGCATACTGTAGTTTATATTAAGTTGATGGCCCCTTAAGTTTGAACCCATTCTTTAGTCCTCCCTGCCCACTGCCCTCCCCTCCTACATTTTAGATCTATGGTGTCATACTTTTCCATCCTTTTATTTTGTGAATTTCTTGACTGATTTGTATAGATATATTGAATTTTACTGCTTTTGTGCTTCCTACTTTCCTTACTCCCGCTTATGGTCTGTCTTTCCTTCCCACTCAGAGTCCCCT
The DNA here is from genome assembly GCF_006229205.1 of Suricata suricatta. Classification (NCBI taxonomy): domain Eukaryota; kingdom Metazoa; phylum Chordata; class Mammalia; order Carnivora; family Herpestidae; genus Suricata; species Suricata suricatta. The sequence continues at coordinate 35,134,938 of NC_043708.1, forward strand.
TCAACATTCCTTGTAGGGCTGGTTTAGTGGTCATGAAGTGCTTCAACTTTTGTTTGAGAAACTCTCTCTCTCTCTCTTTTAAGTTTATTTATTTGAGAGAGAGAGAGAGAGAGAGAGAGAGAGAGAGAGAGAGAGAGACATATAGAGAGAGTGGGGTAGGGGCAGAGAGGGAGAAAGAGAGTGTCCCAGGAAGGCTCCACACTGTCAGCACAGAGCCTGATGCAGGACTCCAGCTCACAAACCGTGAGATAATGATCTGAGCCAAGATCAAGAGTCAGATGCTTAACCGACTGGGCCACACAGGCGCCCCACTTGATCTCTGTCTATTTTTAATGATCGCCATGTTGGATAGGGTATTCTTGGTTGCAGGGTTTTTTTTTTCCTTTCGGCACTTTGAGTATATCTTGCCACTCCCTTCTGGCCTGCAAAGTTTCTGCTAAAAAATTAGTCAACAGCCTTATAGGGGTTTCTCTTTTATGTAACTGTTTTCTCTTGCTGCTTTTAAAATTCTCTCTTTATCACTACTTTTCCCCATTTTAATTATTATGTGTCTTGGTGTGGAGCACCTTAGGTTGATTTTGTTGGGATTTCTATTTCCTTCTCCAGATACAGGAAGTTTTCAGCTATTATTTCTTTAAACAAGTCTTTTGTCCCCTTTTCTCTCTCCTCCTTCTGGGATCCTTATAATTTAAATGTTGTTATGCTTGATGATGTGGTTCAGTTCCCTAAGTCTAGTTTCATTTTTGTTTTCTTTCTCCTGTTCAGCTTAATTCATCTCCGTTACTCTGTCTTCCAGGTTGCTGATCTATTCTTTTGCTTCCTTTAGTCTGCTATTTATTCTTTCTAGTGTATTTTTAAAAATTTTTTGATGTTTGTTTATTTTTGAGAGAGAGAGAGAAAAAGTGTGAGTGAGTGGGGGGAAAAGCTCAGGCTCTGAGACAGAGCCTGACATGGGGCTTGAACTTACAAACCATGAGAGCATTACCTGAGTCAAAGCTGGATGCCCAACTGACCGAACCATCCAGGTGCCCCAGTCTCTAGTGTATTTCTAATTTCAGCTATTGAGTTTTTTGTTTCTAATTGGAGGAGCTCAGTAAAACTCTTATCAAAGAAATAGAAAACATAATAAATAACCACTCTTTTCTCCAGTCCAGTGAGTATCTTTATGACCATTACTTTAAATTCTCCATCAGACATGCTACTTATCTCTGTTTCACTTAGGTTTCTTGCTATGATTTGTCCTCTTCTTTCATTTGAGACACATTCCGTCTCCTCATTTTGTCTAACTCCCTGTGTCTGTTTCTATGTGTCAGGAAAGTCAGCTATGTCTTCTGCTCTTGAAAGTAGTGGCCTTATGAAGAGGAAGCCCTGTAGTCCCCTCTTCACCATGCCTGGGGCTTCAGGGATGTCACCTGTGTGTGTTGTGTGCACCCACTATAGTGGCCAACCTGCTTTGGCCATCCCATAGTCTGCAATGGCTCTCTGTCTGTTGTGGGCTGGGCTGGGTCCCTTTGTTAGTGAGCCCATCTGGGGCCACCTTGGCTTGACTTGGGTCAGACCAGGCATTTGCCAGAGATGCAGTAGCACTGAACTACAGGGAACTTTCCATGAGTTGTCCTTCATGAAGGTTTTGTTGGAGGGTGGGGCCAACAGTTAGACCAGATGTCTGTCCCCAACCCACTGCTGGGGCCACAGTTGGACTGGTATGTTACCTTTCCCTCTCCTGGGGTCAGAAGTCACTTTGGAGTGTGTTGGCCCCTCTTGGGGTTGCTCGCACACTGTCAGGCTTGTGGCACTACTTGGGATGGGCTCTGGCCAAGGGTGTACTGGACAGGGCAAGTCTGCAGTGAAACATGGGTTAGGGGAGGCCTGCTGTTAGCATGTTATGTGGAGGGTATTGGTACCGTGCGTCTTGTGTCTAGGCTTGGATGTGGGGGAGGGGAATGGACCCACCAGCTCCTTTGTTCCTGGAGAAATCTCCCAATGATTCCTGCCCCTCTAGCACACATTCTGAGATAAGTATTTTTTTTATTTAAAAATTATTTTTCTAATGTTTTATTTATTTTTAAGAGAGAGTGAGTGAGTAGGGGAGGGTCAGAGAGAGAGGGAGACACAGAATCCAAAGCAGGTTTTGAGCGGTCAGCACAGAGCCTGACGCAGGGCTTGAACCCACAAACCGTGAGATCATGACCTGAGCTGAAGCCAGGTGCTCAACCAACTGAGCCACCAAGGTGCCCCTCTTTGAGATTAGTAAACAAATGTCCCTTCCATATACCCCAGGCATTTTTCAAACAGCTGCTTCTGTGCCGTATCTCCATGGGGCTGTTTGTTGTGCTGTCTCTTTAAGGCCAGAGTCTCCATTTCCTCTTGCCTTCCCAGCTCCCCCAGGGCTAAGCCCACTGATTTTTAAAAAAGAAAATATTTTTAATGTTTTATTATTTTTGAGAGAGAAAGAGTGACAGCATGAGTGGGGAAAGGGCAGAGAGAGGGAGACACAGGATCTGATACAGGCTCAAACTCATCAACTATGAGATCATGACATGAGCTGAAGTCAGACACTTTACTGACAGCTACCCAGGCGCCCCTAAGCCCACTGAGTTTTGAGTTCGACCTGTTAAGCCCTCCTGATTGTAAGAACTCATGAAATTACCCCCCTCTGGTTTTCAAAGCCAAATGTTAGTGGAGATTTGTCTTACCTGTGTGCACTGTACTTGGGGTGCCTGGATGATAGTCTGTTCCTCTCTCCTCTCCAAGTCCATGGGTCCTTCCCCTGCTGTGGACACTCCCACAGGTCTGTTGAGCTCCTGACTACCTTTCCACCCTTCCTACCCTCTTCATTGTGGCCTTTTCTCAATGTTTATGTGTGGAGAGTCTGTCCTGACATTCTTTGGGTCGTTATCTGTGTTATTAACACTGATGTGGGTATTATCTAGTTGTATCCATTGGACAAGGTGAGCTGAGAATCCTCCTATTCCACCATCTACCCCAGAAGTCCCTAGCTATAACCCTTGTGAAGTAAAAGCTTGGAAAAAATGTGCTTATTATGAATTACAAAGATTGTTTCTTCTTTGACTTATGTTTAATATTTGGCATGTATAATCACAATGGTGGAGTGGCTCCTGATAGAATCTAGAAGGTGGTGAAGGGTAGAATTTAGTAGTAAAGAGTTACCTTCCTGCTGATCCCCTGAAATTCATCCTACTGTGTAGATGACCACTCCTGACTCCTCCATTTTGTAGCTCTATGACTTTGCCTTCTAGTCTGTTTCCTTCTCTGTGAAATGGAGATACTTACAAAGTTCCTCTGAAAATGAAATGAGCTTGGTTTTGTGAAAATATTTGGTCATTTATAAACATCATGTTTTCATTCCAGTTGTCTAACCCTTCTATAGTGAGATATCAACATCTTTTACTTTTTCTTTGTATTTTTCTTCTAATCCGAATCTCATTTAAACCTACTTCCTTTAACATCTTCATAGTTAGGTGGATGAGGGCCCTCTGCTGTTTCCAAATTTAATTTTCTTCTTACGAGAGGAAAACATCACAGATAAAGTAATCCAATTGAAAAAAGGGCAGAGGACCGAAATAGAGATTTTTCCAAAGAAGACATTCATATGGTCAATAGACACATGAAAATATATTCAGCAGCAATAATCATCAGGGAAATGCAAATTAGAACCACAATCGGATATCACATCACACCAGTCAGAATGGCTAAAATAAACACCAGAAACTACAAGTGTTGGTAAGGATGTGCAGAAAAGGGAACCGTCATGTACTGTTGGTGAGAATATAAATTGGTGCAGCCACTGTGGAGAACAGTTCCTCAAAACATTACCAAAAGGTCTAGTAATTCCATTACTGGATATTTATCCAAAGAAACAAAAATTCTACTTTAAAAAGAGATTTTTTTCCTCTCTATATGTGATCTATTAATCTCTTATCTACTAATGTTTTATTCTGTTCTACTGATCTAGTTCTTCATTTTTATATAAGTGCCACATTATTTTAACTATTACAGTTTTTTTACTATAATTTTATAATGCATTTTAATCCATACCAGTATGAATATCTCCAGTTTTAAAAGTATTCTGGCTATTTTCCTTGGTTTATTCATCCATAGGAATAATAGAATAATTTTATTAAGTGTCCTCCCATCCTTAATATTTAAGAAAAGAGATTTTGTTAAACCTAAGAATTTCGGAAGAAATTCTTTTTAATAGTCTTTGTATCAAGAATCTGTCTCCATTTATTTAGGTCTTTTGTATCTTGTATACGGTTTTGTTACACACACACACACACACACACACACACACACGGTACATTTCTCAGTAGTATTTCTGTCAGTTTCATTCTCTGGGCTACTTATTTTATATTCATATATAATAGTAATACTATTCATTTTTCATTTTGATATTCATATTAACCTTTTATCATTGCCCTTTGAAATCCTTCTGAGTGCTGCTCAAAGATTTTTAATTCTTTGTTTGTTACAACTTTAGAGTCTGAGCTTTAAATGGGACACTCTGACAGCTGGTAGGTTATACAGCAGCCTCCTTATCTTGGAGGCACATATTCTATTACTTGGGATTCATTTGGCCTTGAAGTTACAAACATTGTCCGGAGGTGAGAAAACACAAGGTTGATTCCTGCTGTCGAGGGATAAGCGTGCCAGGGAGGGCGGGGAAGATAAACATGACTCTATCGTTGAGGTGACAAAACCTGGAAACTGAACTGAGCTTAAACTCAGATCTTCTGATCTCAGCCCAGTGCTGTCTCTCCCCTCTGTGCTGTTGGATATGATAACAGGTATTCCAACTCCCTCAATTTTGTAGAGTATACAGATAACCTTTTTTGTTTCAGATTACAAAAAGCATATTTTCATATAAAGCCTTATATCTTAAAGAATTAGCTACCTGTTTTGCTTTGAACTTTTCTGTCCATTCTGTTAGTATGGAATAGCATGCCTCTTGGGCTGATGCATGGAACAAGAAAACCATTTTATTTTTTTGGAGAGGGAGAGCGAACATGATTGGGGAAAAGGGTTAGAAGGAAAGGGAGAGAGAGAATCTTAAGCAGTCTCCACACTTAGCACGGAGCCTGATGCAGGGCTTGATCTCACAATCGTGAGATCATGACCTGAGCTGAAATCAAGAGTTAGGCGCTCAACCAACTGAGCCATCCAGGCCCCCTGAGAAAAACATTTTACTATATGAGCTAGCTTGTGTAGTTTGAGGAGGACTTTTTTCTTTTTTTGCCAGAAGTGAATTCAATTACCCTAGCCTTCTTGTGTAAGACATTTTCTAGGCTATTTTTATTTAGTGTGTTCATATTACTATGCTGTCTCATTGTTTTTAAGTAAAATGATCTTTTAAAATGAAGATAAAAGTGAACCTTTCATTGTCCCTTAAATGCTTATTGTTATAAACCTCTTTATGAAACCAAAAGAATGACATCAGGTATTGTTCTTTGAATTTTTAGAAGGTCCTTAAAAGATTGCTACCTCTATGGAAAGTGCTGCGGGGTTACATTTACCTTCTAGCCATAAAGTATTATGTTTTAGAGGATAATTGAAAATTTCTGATTGGGAATGTATCTTGACTAGTATATAATTTATTTTGGAATGTTTTAAGTGAGGATAAAAGCAATAACAAGATAATTATGTTCCTTTAAGAGGGCTTTATACCATACTATATATTTGCCCCCACTCTTGAGTGTAAATCTGAGAGTTGCCCCCGGGGTTAGGTTACCTGATATGGCAAGTGGTAATGGGGGAGTCTTGTGATTACTCCATAATTATGTAAGACGCCATCTGACTGGAGTGAAGAGAGACCGGAAGTCAGAGATACACCCCTCCTAGCCTGGAAGAGAGCAGACATCGTGATGTGCACTGCTTTTCGGTAAGGAACTGGTTCCTCTATGAGTCGACAGCAGCATCCTGCTGAAAGCCAGCAAGAAAATGGGAACTTCAGTCCGACAGCTGCAAGGAGCTGGTTCTGCAAACATCTTGTAAGAGCTTGGAAGGGGACCCTTAGCTTCAGATGAAACCAAGCCGAGCCAACACCTTGATTGCAGCCTTTTGCAACCCTGACTAGAGTAAGCTGTGCCTGGATTCTTGACTTGAAATAAGATAATGAATTGGTTTGGTTTTAAGTGTATAAATTTGTAGAAATGTATTATACAGCATGGAATACTGAAACCATTACCTTAAGGAGATGATTGAACTGACCTTACATGTTTTCTTTTATAAAATGGGGATGATTGCTTTTTATAGGGAAGTTATAGGATTAAATGAAATGTTGATAAAGTATCCGGAAATCTGTGGGTTGTAAGAATGTTGGTGCGCCAGGCTTCCTGGGTGTGGCCAGGATGAGGGTCCCTTGAGAGTGGGTTTGCGTCTCTGGGGTGAGCTGCCTTCCTACTCCAAGAGCTGTGCAGTCTACACTGTTGCTCTGACCCCAGGCTGGCTCAGGAAATGGTCATAAAACCACAAACAACTGAGTTTCAATTTGTGTTTGGTCGAACAAGTGTTACTGGCATTTACCCTAAAGTGGGAGAGTATTATAAAATTTGATTTTGGTACAATCGTGGGACCATATCTTTCTGGTCTAGGGCTCTGAGCCCTGGGTGGAGTTCAAGTCCATACCGCGTGTTTCTGTATTCTCCTTGGACCAATGAGTACTCAAGGCCTTTTTTTTTTTTTTTCTTCCCTGGAGCTCAAGAGGCCAAGCCAGAGTGCTGGAGTTTCCCATCTACTCAGGAAGCATTGGCTGAAGCAGGTTTCGTGGCCACGCTCCATGTCAGTTGGTGGCCAGGCACAGTCCGGCCACTCTAGTGCACTGCAGAGTCACAGGGCAGAGGGAGGCAGTGGGGAGTAACAACAACCACAGCCAGTCTCCAGTGGCAGTTCTTTTTGGTTCTTCATTTTGCTAATTCCATTATCCTCTTGTTGATTAGTTTTGCTCTCTTATTTGACTATGAATTCGCATAAGAGGCACCTGGGTGGCTCAGTCAGTTGAGCGTCTAACTTCAGCTCAGGTCATGATCTCACAGCTCGTGAGTTTGAGCCCTGTGTTGGACTCTGTGAGAACAACTCAGATCCTGGAGATTGCTTCGGATTCAGGGTCTCCCTCTCTCTCTGCCCCTCCCCCACTCTGTCTCTCAAAAATAAATAAATGTTAAAAAAATATATATATATCATGTTAAATCCCAAAGAGGGATATGTACAAAAGAATACAAGCAGTTGAATTTGGTGACCTGATACACAAGTACCATCCTTGAGGAGTTCTGTGATTTGCAGAACCAATTTCAGATGACTGTCTTACTTTCCGTGTCCAAAGGAGAATATTTCTAATGTATCTCTTGAAAATTCTTAAGAACATGCAGAGAATAGCCTGTTAGTCAAAGAGTAGGATATGGAGATATTTGTAGATTTTCTTTACTCACTAACAAGGCGCTGATGAGCCTGAACTTTGGCCTTTGTGCCTATACCTATCATTAAGAAGATGCCCCCTACCTCTCAGCTGGGTAGTGTTATCGGTGTTGTTGACCTGGAATGTATTTAATCAAAATATCGTAACAATAGTCTGTCTTTTTTGTTTTGTCTCCCCCCGCCGCAGGACACAACGATTATATTTGCCCAGCTACAAATCAGTGCACAATAGATAAGAACAGGCGCAAAAGCTGCCAGGCCTGCCGACTGCGGAAGTGCTATGAGGTCGGGATGGTGAAGTGCGGTGAGTGTTCGCTCCTGTTTCACCCTCTGGGGGGGTGTGTGTGCCCACGGCTCTTTCAAACAGGACAGGTCGGGGAGCTGGGGATGTGTAGCCTGGATGGAGGAGACTTAGGACTTGGTAATTATCTTCCAGTATCTGTCACATTGGAGGGGGCGTTGATTTATTCCCTGTAGCTGGAGAGGACAGGGCTGAGGTGAACAGGAACAAGTCACAGGAGGCACCTCTTGGCCCAGGATGGGGAAGAACTTTCAGCAGCTCAGGTGGTCTGACAACACAACAGGCTGCTGCAGGGATTAGTAGCTCTAGAAACGAAGTGGTCAGATGAGCTGGATGACCATCTGCCTGACGCCTTGCCAAGTCTTAAGGATGAAATTTAGGTAAATGTTCACAGTCAAAGCTGTGACTGAAAAGTAGAATATCTTGGGGGTTACTTGGAGAGCTGTGGGAAAGACTCATGCCTAACCCAATATTAGCTTTCTAGCAAAGGTACATACAGGTGTCAGAAACATGATAGAACCATGGAAAGCACTCAGAATGTGGATTCTGTTGTGTGATGGTATGTATGCATGCATACATGCATATAAATATATGTGTGTGTATACACACTAGATGTATGCATACATGAAGAAGAAAGAAAAATGGGCGCATTAGTATAACGTTGGACAATAATGCCTACCTCCTGCTCTCTCCACCCGGCTAACTTTTGATTCACTGTCTGTACACGCTTGCTTGTGTGCGTACTCACAGCAGCTCTGCCTGAGTTTTCCTGTTATTCTCTAGTCAGTATTTTGCCTGTGGTTAGTTGTAATTTCTCTCTATTTAAAAGATTAAAAGCAAAAGTCTCTTTTTACCCTGACAGTCTCTTAGTAGCTCCACCTTTTGAATATTCTCTCTTTTTTTTGTATTTGCTATGATATAGAATCTTTAATTTCAATATTTATAACTTATCTTTTACATAGACTTTATATTTAAATTTGTTTAATTTACATCCAAGTTATTTAGCATATAGGGCAACAATGGTTTCAGGAGTAGATTCCTTAATCCCCCTTACCCATTTAGCCCCCCCGCCCCCCGCCACAAGCCCTCCAGGAACCCTCTGTTTTCTATGTTTAAGAATTTCTTAGAGGTGCCTGGATGGCTCAGTCAGTTAAGCATCTGGCTTCAGCTCAGGTCATGATCTCACGGTTCATGGGTTCGAGCCCCGCATCGGGCTCTGTGCTGACAGCTAGCTCAGAGCTTGGAGCCTGCTTCAGATTCTGTATCTCCCTCTCTCTCTGACCCTCCCTTGATCGCACTCTCTCTGTCTCTCAAAAATAAATAAAAAACCTAAAAAATTAAAAAAAAGGAGTTTCTTATATTTTTGTCCCCTCACTGTTTTTATATTCTTTTGCTTCCCTTCACTTACGTACATCTGTTTAGTATGTTAAATTTCTCATTAGAGTGAAGTCATATGATATTTCTCTTTCTCTGACTAATTTCACTTAGCGTAATACCCTCCAATTCCATCCACATAGTTGCAAATAGCAAGATTTCATTTTTTTTGATTGCTGAGTAATACTCCATTATATATATATATATATACATTTATCCATTCGTCCACTGGTGAACATTTGGGCTCTTCCCATACTTTGGCTATTGTTGGTAGTGCTACTATAAACATTGGGGTACATGTGCCCCTTCAAAACAGCACACCTGTATCCCTTGGATAAATACCTATAGTGCAGTTGCTGGGTCATAGGGTAGTTCTATTTTTAATTTTTTGAAAAACCTCCATACTGCTTTTCAGAGTGGCTGCACCAGTTTGCGTTCCCACCAGCAGTGCAAAAGAGATCCTCTTTCTCCGCATCCTCGCCAACATCTGTTGTTGCCTGAGTGGTTAGTGTTAGCCATTGACAGGTGTGAGGTGGTATCTCATTGTGGTTTTGATGTGTATTTCCCTGATGGTGAGTGATGTTGAGCATTTCTTCATGTGTTGGCCATCTGGATGTGTTCTTTGGAGAAGTGTCTATTCTTGTCTTTTGCCCATTTTTCACTGAATTGTTCTTTGGGTGTTGAGTTTGATAAGTTCTTTATAGATTTTAGATACTCACTCTTTATCTGATAGGTCATATGCAAATATTTTCTGTCAGTTTAGTATTGCTGGTTGTTTCCTTTGCTGTGCAGAAGTTTTTTATTTTGATGAGGTCCCAATAGTGCATTTTTGCTTTTGTTTCCCTTGCCTCCGGAACGTGTTGAGTAAGAAGTTGCTGTGGACAAGGTCAAAGAGGTTTTTGCCTGTTTTCTCCTCAAGGATTTTGATGGCTTCCTATCTTACATTTGGGTCTTTCATCCATTTTGAGTTTATTTTTGTGTATGGTGTAAGGAAATGGTCCAGGTTCATTTTTTTGCATGTTTCTGTCCAGTTTACCCAGCACCATTTGCTGAAGAGACTGTCTTTATTCCATTGGGTATTCTTTTCTGCTTTGGCAAAGATGAGTTGGCCATATGTTTTTGGGTCCATTTCTGGGTTCTCTATTCTGTTCCATTGATCTGCGTGTCTGTTTTTGGTGCCAGTACCGTACTGTCTGGATGATTATAGTTTTGTAATGCGTCTTGAAGTCTGAGAGTGTGATGCCTCCAGCTTCAGTTTTCTTTTTAAAGATTGCTTTGGCTATTCGGGATCTTTTCTGGTTCCATACAAATTTTAGGATTGTTTGTTTTAGCTCTGTGAAGAATGCTGGTGTTATTTTGATAGGGATTCCTTTTTCTTCTTCCTTATGTATGTAATAGGTAAGACCCCTCATCTGGTTATATTATAGTATAGCAGATGTCTTCTTATTTGATCACACTTCTCTGGCTTCCTAATCACTGTTGTTTCCTGTTTTCTTTGTGAAATACCCTGCCAATGCCCATGACCTCTCAGTGTGTTTTGGTTATTCTTTAAAACATTCGAGCATTTCTGTTCCCACCACTTTAATTATAGCCTTATCAGTAACCAGTGGGCTTCTTCCAAAACCTATTCTACTCACTGTAACTGTCAGATTATATAATTTAACTAGAATTTAGCAAACATGAAGTGTGAGTAGGGAAAGACAATAGTTGCTGTGAAAGCTCTGAATACAACTGAAAAGGAGGGACACCTGGCTGGCTCGGTTGGTGGAACATGTGACTTTTGATCTCAGGGTCATAAGTTCGAGCCCCACATTGGGTGTAGCATTTACATTAAAATAACAACTGTGAAAGACTGGTAGCTATTGAGTTAAGTATGAATGAGGTTGGTGTGTCTTGGGGGGGAGATCATAAACCTAGAAAAATTCTGAATTTGGATTGCTTTATGAGTGCTTAAGTTCTTGCTCTGTTGTAAAGATGTGGAAATTGAAAATTCAGAGGCCATGTATCCTGGATATGGTTTAGGTAGGAAAGTTACTTGTGATTTAATTGGCAGATGTGCTTAAGGAGAAAGCCTTGGCCCTCTGACAGAAGAGTACAAATAAATGTTTCATATTTTAAGTTAATACTTTAAGGTGAGTGTATATATTTTTAAAAGCAATTTACAATGTAGTTTTAGGATAAGAACTCTTTTATTGTACTATGATCTGTTGGACAGGTGTAGCCCTGGTGGTTTGGGACCAAGGCAGGCGCACATGCGTAATCGTCCTGCAGGGGGCGATGTATGTCATGGGAGAACAAGAGGAAGAGTGACTATTTTTTTGTCTTATTATTTCTTGCTATCTGTGACTATCCTCAAACTTAACCTTTCTGGCCCTTGGTTTTCTTATCTCTGAAAAGAAGATATCTGCTTCATTGAGTTTTATGGAATACATGTGAAAAAAATAACGACCTAAAATAGTGTTTGGCACTAAATTTTAGTTTTCCTTCGTTTCCCTTCTTTCTTTGAAAAGCTCATATAAGTTGTGAGGAGTTTTGATGCAATACAGTCTTGCAAGTCAGAATACAGAGATGTAGTTTAAAACATCTTTCTGGTGTGCCTGGGTGGCTCAGTTGGTTAAGCATTCAACTTCAGTTCAGGTCATGATCTCACAGTTTGTGGGTTTAAGCCCCGTGTCAGGCTCTGTGCTGACAATGTGGCATCTGCTTGGAATTCGCTCTCGCTCTCTGCCTCTCCTCCCTTCCCTCCCTCTCCTCTCTCTGCCCCTCCCAAACTTGCACTTTCTCTCTCTCTCAAACTAAATGAATAAACTTAAAAAAATATATCTTTCATGGTAACAACTCAAAAAGATATCTGCACCCCCATGTCATAGCAGCATTATTTAAAATAGCCAAGGTATGGGAATAACTTAAGTGTCTATTGACCAATGAATGGATAAAGAAGTTGTGTGTGTGCATGTGTGTGTATAAAATGGAATATTATACAGCCATTAAAAAGATTAAAAAGCCCACAAAGAAACCCTGCCATTTGTGACAATTTGGATGACCCTTGAGGGCATTATGCTTCAGGGAAGTAAGTTAGAGAAAGACAAATATTGTTTGGTCTCACTTATATATGGAATAAAAAAAAAATACTCCAAAACCCCCAAACTCCTAGAAAAAGAGATCTGGTTTGTGGTTACCACAGGAAGGGTGTAGGGGGAGAGGGAATTAGAGAAAAGTGACCAAGGGTACAAACTTCCACTTAGCAGATAAATAAGTTCTCTGATGTGACATACAGCACACTGTCATGAACGCTGCTGTGTGATAGACATGAAAGTTACTAGTCGAGTAAGTCCTACGAGTTCGAGAGAAAAAAAATTATTTTTTTTTAACTTTGTCTCTTTATTGTATGTATATGAGATGACGGACGGTGACTGAACTTACTGGGGGTGAGTTCACAGTGTACCTAAGCCAAACGATTATGCTGTAATCCTTAAACGTACACTGTGATCTGTGTCAATTATATCACAATAAAATTGGAAAGAAAATCTTTCATGGAAAAGAGAACAAGAGAAAAGGTCACCGAATTTGGCCAAAAAGAAATTAGGTAGGGCTCTCTAAGAAAAAAACATTTTATCATCTTTGGAGGTTGCATGATGAGTTGGGTTGATGTGCAAACAGGTGGATATATAGACCTTGACTGACCACGGAGAAGGAGCGTTCGGAGTGAACTTTCTTAACTCTGCATGCCTCCTTTTCCAGTTTTCAGAATAAAATAATCTATATACATTGTACAGTATCTGACACATAGAAGCTTCCAGTAGATGTGAGCTGTCATTTTGATCATTTACCATTATCATTGTTGTTGTCATTGTCATCACTATTTTCATCAATATCCTTTCACTGGGGCTATTTAACACTTTTTTTTAGTTTATTTATTTATTTTGAGAAAGAGCATGCGTGCATAGGTTGAGGAGGGGCAGAGAGAGAGCGGGAGTCGAGAGAGAATCCCAAGCAGGCTTCCTGCTGTCAGCACAGAGCCTGATGCAGGGCTCAGTCTTATGAACCATGAGATCATGACCTGAACTGAAATCAAGAGTCGGGTGCTTAACTGACTGAGACACCCAGGCGCCCATATTACCACTTTCTAACATGGAGGACTCCTGTGTGGAGAGTTCCTTATCAAGCTTGCTCAGTGGCACATCGAGTGACCGCCAAGATTCCAGTGTAAAAGCCATGACACTAGAAATGTCCTTGGTAGAAAACAGTGAGTTCCTTGTCGAGAACTTTATTTTATTGGTCTAGAATCCCCAGGACTCCAGGCCCAGTATTTAGGGCTTTGTCAGTGAAAGTTGATCAAATAAATTTGAGTGCGTGGATTCAAAACCTTTCACTTTGTATGTAAACCTGTTTTGTAAACTCCTTTTCCTCAAATACTCTACAAAAAGGAGATGTGTGATCAGACAGGTGCTTTCTTAAACATTTTGTCCCTTTTTACCCTGGAGGTATAATTGATCTTAAATAATACCTATTGCTCTATATCTGATTACTAATTCAATGAATTATATTTTAGGCTTTTAATTCTTTCAGTAAACAATTTGATTCAGTTCTCTCTAGATAGAGGCCTTCCTTCTAGTTTGATTAGCCAAGGATAAGAAGAAATTCAGGTACATTTTCTTGAGAGCAAATAATTTAAATGTACTCATACCTCTTAACTAATATTTCTTTTTAAAATGTAGACAACTGAATTTAGTGAACAAACATAATGGTGAGAATATTGAAACTAGGCATTTTGCAGATATTTTAGGTGTTGTGTGTGTGTGTGTGCATGTAAAAGTTGTACCCATGCTCATGACATCCCAACTTATGTTTTCCTAATTTTCACTTTATGTTTTTGTCTTTTGCCAATGGATTTTTAATGTTTATTTTTGAGAGAGAGAGAGAGCGTGCGAGCAAGTGAGCGCGAGCAGGGGAGGGCAGAGAGAGAGAGGGAGACGTAGAATCCGAAGCAGACTCCAAGCTCCAGCCTGTCAGCACAGAGCCCGATGCAGGGCTTGAACCTACAAACTCTGAGATCATGCCCTGAGCTAAGGTCGGATGCTTAACTGACGGAGCCACCCAGATGCTCCTAACCAGTGGATTTTTAGAAGTATTTTTATGCTATACTTTATAGGGGCTTGGGTTATATTTTTGTTATTTTTTGTGATCAGAGAATACGATCTATATGATACCAATTTTAGTTAAAATTTTATTCATCAACTAGTATGTGATAATTTTTTCAAATTCTGTAAGTTTTTATAGCTCAAGTGAATTGTACAATCCAAATGGTCTGTATTCTGTCCCCTCCGCCCCACTGTTTACGCTGTCAGTTGCTGAGAAAGATACATCAGAATACCCATATAGGGGTGCCTGGCTGGCTCAGTCGTGGAGCATGCGACTCTTGGGGTTGTAGGTTTGAGCGCCATATTAGGTGTAGGGATTACTTAAAAAATAAAATATTTAAAATAAAATAAAATATTCATTATAATAATGTATTTGTCAGTTTCTCTTTTTCTTTTACTTTTTGGTGTTCTGTTTATAGGTAGTGTTTTCTTATTGTTTTGATGTTATGAGTTTAGAATTATTTATCATCCTTTATAATCTACTGATGAGACCTTAATGATGATGATGTGTGCCTCAGTTTATATTGTCTGATATTGATAGAGTAACTGATTTATTTCATTAATTTTTGCCTGTTATCTTTTTTTCTATCCCTTTATTTTCAGTTTTCTGTGTGTTAGACATATCTCTAACAGTCTATGTCTAGATAAAAAAAATATGGTCTCAGAGTTCTTAATTGATGAATTTAGTCTATTTATGTTTATTGTGATCATGATATTTGAATTCATTTCTATCTTATGCTTTAAAAAATTAATAATTTCTTTTTTTCCTTTTGGAGTTGATACAATTTTCTTGTTTTATCTTTCCTCTTCTCCTTGTTTGGAAGCCATAAATTCTGTTTCAATTCTTTTAGTGACAATTCTATTTTTAGCATGCATTTGTGAGAATTCAAGCCACTCTCTCTAGTATGTATTTCTCTTCCAAAATAAACAATCTTAGTTCCAGCCAAAATTATTCCTCTTTCATCTTCTTATCCAGTATTTGGTTCTACCTTATTTCTATACCTCCAAAAGTTAATTATTATTATTTTATTCATCCTGTGTTTATTAGGTTTCTTCTCATATTTACTAATTTAGTTTCTTACATTGCATCTTGAATTTCATTGCTTTTCTTGGGTTCATATTTCTCCATCCCAAAGAAACAGTAATTATTTCAAAGGGACTATGAGCAATATATCTTTTTAGCCTTTGATTAACTGAAATGGCTTTAATTTATCCTCATTCTTGAATGATAGTTTAGCTGACAATATAATTCTGAATTGAAGATTTCTCCCTTTCCCCACCATCTTAAACACATTATCCCATTGTGTTTCTGACCCATACACTTACAGTAACTGAAGCATATCAAGACCAGCAGAGGAGTAAAAAAGTATATATATGTTTTTGAAACAGATCTGAAATAGAGGAGGCAACCCAGAAGATATTTTTATACATATTTCTTAAATTACAAGGCATTTTATAAAAATCCACAGGAAAGATTTATCCAATAAATGCTACTGGAAATATTATATATCCATTTGAAGAACATAACATAAAATATCAATATGACATGATACATATATAAAATTCCAAATAGATTTGAACCATAAAGGACTTAAAGAAGATACAGGAAAATATTGATATAATCTTGATGTGAAACAATAGACAGATTTGACTGTGTACTGAAGCTTCTTATGACAAGAGATACCATAAGTGAAAAGATATATAACAAGGCAAATATGGTATATAACAAAATTTGTCTATTTACTAAGTAAATGTTATAGGTTCTTGGGGGAGGGGAAGGGCAAAAGAAATAAATAGGCAGTATACAAGTAAAAAATATAGAGTATGACAAATCTATTAGTCAACCTTGCTAGTAATTAAAAAAAAAACAAAGTGAAATGAGATTGTTTAGTCACTTGTCAGATTAGCAAAGATTAGAAATGATTTTTTTTTAATGTCCACTGGTGTTATGAGAAAATAGGAAGCTCCTTACAGTATCATTTGGATTATAAATTTTAAAATAGTATTAGAGGGGCACCTGGATGGCTCAGTTGGTTAAGTGTCTGACTGTGGCTCAAGTCATGATCTCACAGTTTGTGGATTCGAGCCCCGTGTCAAGCTCTGTACTGACAGCTCAGAGCCTGGAGCCTGCTTTGGATTCTGTGTCTCCCTCTCTCTCTGCTCCTCCCCCACTCACACTCTGTTTCTCTCTCTCTCTCAAAAATATATAAACATTCAAAAAATTAAAAAAATAACGTTTTGGAGGGGGGTGACTCACTGACTTAGTCTATAGAGCCTGTGACTTTTTAAAAAATTTTTTTTAATGTTTTATTTATTTTTGATACAGAGACAGAGCATGAGAGGGGGAGGGGCAGAGAGAGACGGAGACACAGAACCGGAAGTAGGCTCCAGGCTCTGAGCTAGCTGTCAGCACAGAGCCTGATGCGGGGCTCGAACCCACAAACGTGAGATCTGACCTGAGCCAAAGTCAGAGGCTTAACCGACTGAGCCACCCAGGAGCCCTGCGCCTGTGACTCTTAACCTCAGGGTTGTCAGTGTGAGCCCCACGTTGGGTGTAGAGATTATTTAAAAATAAAATCTTAAAATAGTTTTGGAGGGTAATCTATCAGTATATATCAAAATCTTAAACGATCCGGAAGTAGGAGATGGATTTAGGTATCACATTTTCTAATCAGATAATATCTTATAGTGTTGATAGGGATTTTCGGCCTTTGTGCCTTGGTTCAGCAACTTGACTTCTTTGAACTTATTTGAAGGAACTAACTGGATACATGGATGCATTTTCATTGTAATATGAGTACTAGCAAAGAAATTAGAACCGACCTAAATTTGCCTCAAGGGACACTTTAGATGAGTGATGCTATATTCATAAAACACAATGTTATATAGATTTTTAAATTGTACAATGACACCTTTCTCATAAAAAGAAATAGGTTTAGTATATACCTACTGTGATCTGAATTTTGCATATGAAATATAGAAAAGTAAATAACATTAAAAGAAAACTGAAAGAATATACAAAATTTGTGCTTTTCTGTATTTTTCAGATTTTAAAGAATTTATTACTTGAAATATGTTTATTTGTATAAATATATGAAAAGAATTTGTGTAAAAAATATATAAACACACATGCATACATATGAACATTTTAAGAATGTCTTATTAAAGTGTATTATTTGATAACTATTTGGAAACATTAATGTTCATTCAGTTCCTTAGTTTTGCCCATATTTGTCGGAAGAAAACACTCAATTCTGTGGTTTTAAAACTGAGGTATGTCAGCACTCTTTTTAAAAAATTTTTATTTCTTTATTTTGAGAGAGAGAGAGAGATGAGAGCATGGGAACGAGCGGGGAGGGGCAGAGAGAGTGGGGGGAGAGAGAATCCCAAGAAGGCTGGGTGTTGTCATTGTGGGGCCCAATGCAGGATTTGATGCCATGAAACAGGAGGTTATGACCAGAGTTAAAATTAAGTCAGACATCTACCCGACTGGACCACCGAGGCACCGCTGTCAGCACTCTTTAAAAGAGAAATAGATTTAATAGGGCTCCTGGGTGGCTCCATCGTTTAAGGGTCTGACTTTGGCGCAGGTCATGATCTTGTCCGTTGATTTCGAGCCTCATGTCTGGCTTTGTGCTGACAGCTCGGAGCCCAGAGCCTGCTTCAGGTTCTGTGTCTCCCTCTCTCTCTGCCCCTCCCCCACTCATGCTCAGTCTCTCAAAAATAAATATTTAAATAAAAATAAAAGAGAAATAGATTTCATATCCATAGGCGATCTTGAAATGGAGACCTTAAGTCCATTTGGGCTACTGTCCCTAAGAAGTCCTGTTTTGATTTTGCTAATACAGTCACAAGTGTAATGCTCTTCGGTACAGGCCCCACAGGTTCCAGGAAGGAAGTCAGGCTTCCGTCTTAAGGTAAGACCCATTGTAAGGATAGACGCAGGTCTTACGATGACGTCATCGTCTCACTCTTGCCCTGGCACTCAGGCACCTTGAATGCCAGGTTGGGAGAGCCCTGGAAAAGCACTGTGTGATCATCTCTCCGGTTTAGGCTCCCGGAGAGAAAGGTGTGGCTACCGTGTCTCCCGGAGGCAGAAGAGCTTCGAGGAGCAGCTGCAGTGCCCGAGCAAGGCCAAGAAAAACGGGGGCCACGTGACCCGAGTGAAGGAGCTGCTGCTGAGCGCACTGAGCCCGGAGCAGCTGGTGCTCACGCTGCTGGAGGCGGAGCCGCCCCATGTGCTGGTGAGCCGCCCCAGCACGCCCTTCACCGAGGCCTCCATGATGATGTCCCTGACCAAGCTGGCGGACAAGGAGCTGGTGCACATGATCGGGTGGGCCAAGAAAATTCCAGGTAGGGCTTTCTGGATCTTAGCTTTTCATTTATGGGAGAAGGGCCTGCTCCTAACATTTGTA
Organism: Suricata suricatta; assembly: GCF_006229205.1. Lineage (NCBI taxonomy): Eukaryota > Metazoa > Chordata > Mammalia > Carnivora > Herpestidae > Suricata > Suricata suricatta. Next base: position 35,153,600 of record NC_043708.1, read on the forward strand.
AGGCAAGATTCTAAATCGAAGTTTCGCAAATGATGTCTGGGTATTTAACAGTTTGATTTACAGTCTTTAAAATGAAATACTTTTTTTCTATCTTGATATATATGCTTTCAACATGTACTGGAAGGTCAGGCTCCCATAGAGAATTCTTGGATTCCTCTGAGTCCGTACGAGACGGGACAGCAGAGTGGTATGTGGTGAGACTCCTTCCATTGTTGACTCTCTTCTTTTCCTGCCCCAGAACTGTCCCACAGTGCCGTGTCCACACTCCATCCTCCGTGTCCACATCTCCTGCAGATGCTAGCCTGTTGGACACTTCTCAGGCTGAGATGTGATCTGAGGGGGTGGACCCGAGAAGGAACCTGCCTGGGCTCTGGACGTGGGCTTGGGATCATTTGGGCAATAAATTCTAGGGTCCTGGGACATGGACCGTGGTCTAAAAGGATGGAATGTGGGTTCCACATTGGCCTGTCTCTTGGCTGTGGACTTTGTACCTTGAGAGGAGGGAGTGCCCAGGTGAGGTCAGGGTGGTATGTGACAGGACCAGTGTGCAAGCGACAGGTTTGCCAGATGTGAAATAGGAAGGTAAAATATTGTTTCAATAGAGAAAGAACCAGCATTGTGTACCTAAAGGAATATGTATGGACAAAGAGTAAATCAGCAGCTGGGGTAACACGAATCATCAATAAGCCGGGATTGGCATCATGTTAAAAATGGATTGGTTACTCATGAGCTGTCGTTTAGCAGCTGAATTGTCCATTCTATAATGTGGTTCCTTCCCCAGACCAGTTTGCAATATGCACCTGAGATGCTGCATTGTGCTAAAATTACCACCTAGTTATAACTTGAATTGGTGTTTCTCTGATAGTGAATCTGGGATTCTAACACAGAATGACAGCCTTCCCACCACAGGTGAAAGGGCTTCTCCATGCACATATTTACAGTCATTGAAGAAACAGGTTTCGGGTGCCTGAGTGGCTCATTTGGTTCAGCGTCCGGCTTCGGCTTGGGTCATGATCTCACGGTTCATCGAGCCCCGCATCCGGCTCTGTGCTGACAGCTCGGAGCCTGGAGCCTGCTTCAGATTCTGTCTCCCTCTCTCTCTGACCCTTCCCTACTTGCACTGTCTCTCTCTGTCTCTCAGAGGTAAATAAAAAAAAAAAAAGAGAGAAGAAAACAAACAGGTTTCTCTCAAGTCTAAGCCTATGGGACAACTCCCATGGGCTCAGGGGCAACAACCACTTTAGACAAAGTGTAAAGTGGGAGCAGCTGAGAAGCTGGGTAAAGAGCAGTTGGGGGTAAAGAGTTGTGGGGCCCCAGGCCTGGCATAATAGTATCTCTTGGGTCATTTATTGGCTTGGGCTTGTTTCTTCTGAGCTTCCTGAGGATCTTCTAGTTTCTTTCTTTTTTGGGGGGGGGAGCGGGCAGAGAGAGGTGCCTCCCTTTTTTTTTTTTACAACTCTTTTTTTAAAATTTATAATAGTTTATTGTCAAATAGGTTTCCATATAACACCCAGTGCTTTTTAAAAAAAATTTTTTGGTAATGTTTTATCATTTTTGTTTTTTATTTTGTAAACATTTATTTATTTGGGGGTAAGCACAAGTGGGAGAGGAACAGAGAGAGGGGGACAGAGGATCTGAAGCAGGCTGTATGCTGACAGACTGACAGCGGCAAGCCTGATGTGGGGCTTAAACTCACAAACTGTGAGATCATGACCTGAGCTGAAGTCAGATGCTCAACTGACTGAGCCACCCAGGTGCCCCTATCATTTATTTTTGAGAGAGAGAGAGAGAGAGACAGAGTGCAAGCAGGGGAGGGGCAGAGAGAGAGATACACAGAATCCAAAGCAGCTCCAGGCTGTGAGCCATTAGCACAGAGCCTGATGCAGGGCTTGAACTCATAAGCTGTGAGATCATGACCTGAGCCAAAATTGGATGTTTAACTCACCGAGCCATCCAGGTGCCCCAGGATGGTTTCTGGTTTTGTTTTGGTTGTCTAGCCTCTTCACTGTAGATCTCCACCCCCCCACCCCCCCGCCATGGAGAGTGGTAGTGAAATTAATGAGTATTGAAAGCCATGCAGCTTCTTTGTGCTGTTAACAAATCTCAACTCTTGAGCTGCGTTAGTCCTTCTTCAAGCCTGATGTTTTAAAAAAATTTTTCAGAAAATTCAGACATATACCACCTCTCTCAGCTGGTGTAGTCATTTCCCAAAACACACAAACAAGAAATTAAAATATCACCTAGTCTTGATCTTGTTGAATATTATAAACAGAAATATCCTCCTGTCCCGTGGATTGGCTTATGGTCTACAGTCGCAGGCAAGATTGGAATGTGTGCACAGGATAGGATGCAGCTTTGGAAGAGGACAGGGCTGTCTTTCCATCATCACTCCATCCGTTCTCCCCTGTGCAGATTGGCGTTATACTGAGCAAAGATTTGAACTGCATGTGCCTTCTGTGCCGTGGTTTCCTCATCTAAAATGAGGGTGCTGAGAGACACTACCTGTAGTAAATTCTCAGAGGGAGGCATTACTACTCCCATTTTTTCTGTAAGAAAATTAACTTAAAGGGATATTAAGGGAGTCTTGGGTGGCTCAGTCAGTTAAGCCTCCAACTCTTTTTGTTTTAAGTTTTTTAAAATTTACATTTATTTATTTTTGAGAGAGAGAGAGAGAACGAGAGAGCACAAGTGGGGGAGGGGCAGAGAGAGAGGGAGACACAGAATCTGAAGCAGGCTCCAGGCTCTGAGCTGTCAGCACAGAGCCCGATGCGGGGCTTCAACTCACAAACAGTGAGATCATGACTTGAGCCGAAGTTGGACACTCAACCGACTGAGCCACCCAGGTACCCCAAGCATCCAATTCTTGATTTCAGCTCAGGCACGGTCTCGTGGTATGAGTTTGAGTCCCATGTCAGGCTCTGTGCTGACATCACAGAGCCTGCTTGGGAATCTCTCTCTGTCTCTCTCCCTCTCTGCCCCTCCCCCACTTGCTCTTTCTTCAAATAAATAAACTTAAAAAAAAACAAAAAGGAGATTCAGTAACTAGGATGAGGCTAGACTGGTATCCTAACTACAGCCCACTGCACTCCTAGGCTGTGTATTTGGTTAGTTTTTATATTACGCTGTCTTCTCATTTTATCATGGTTTGTGGAGGAAGCACTAGTGATTTTGGCTTTGTTTTTGACATGCTTATCTCCTCAGAGATTACCTGCTTCGTTCTAATTTTTTGATCAATCCATGCTATGGGACTCTGCTTCCGTGGTTGCGTTTGCTTTTCAGCAAACAGTGAATAGCCTAGAAACAGTGCTCCTACTTGGAAGAATGATTCTAACAGAAATTTTAGGTAATTGGAGATCTCTTTTACCTGAAGCCTTGAATTTCCGCAGGGGCTGGTACTGTTTTCTCCACCTATCACCCCATCCCTACCATCCCCCTCCCCAGCTGCTCCCAGCCCCATGCTGGCAGCTGACTGTTTTTCTCAGTAGTACAGAGGACTTTATTTTTATTTTTATTTTTTTCAAAGCAAGCACTTTTTGAGTCCCTGAAAAATGGCTAACTAGTGAGAGGGAACCACCTCTGGGAGGTGGGGCAGCAAAGGTTCAAGGGGCTGGGCCAGAGGACTTTATTTATTTATTTATTTTTTAATGTTTTTATTTATTTTTGATACAGAGACAGAGCATGAGAGGGGGAGGGACAGAGAGAGGAGACACAGAACCGGAAGCAGGCTCCAGGCTCTGAGCTAGCTGTCAGCACAGAGCCTGACGCGGGGCTCGAACCCACGAACGTGAGATCTGACTTGAGCCGAAGTCGGAGGCTTGGCCGACCAAGCCACCCAGGCACCTCTCTTTTTTTTTTTTTAATGGTTTATTTATTTTTGAGAGTGAGTGCGAGCAGGGGAAGAGCAGAGAGAAGGGGAGAGAGGCTCTGAAGCAGGCTCTGGGCTGACAGCAGCAAGCCCATGTGGGGCTTGAACTCCTGAACTGTGACATCATAACCAGAGTGGAAGGTGGACGCTTGACTAAGCCACCCAGGTGCCCCTTAAATATTTAGTAAAGAATATCTCTAGGGGTACTGTTATACCCAAGTTCCCAATATTGTCCTCAAAAACCAGAAACTGCCAGGGAGACCGAGTCATACATGCAAAGGCAAAGGGCTTTACTACAGGTTTAGGCTCGCCGGACCTAAACTGGCTCACAGACTTTACCAGCACAGTGGATCCATGCTGAGAGCCCTCAGGGGACTTTAAAAAATATAACTAACAATGATCTGTCCCAGCTTTCTGTTCTTCCCTTAGTATCTGTCTGGGAAGCTGTAAGCCCTGGTAACTGTCCTTTATAGTCTTAAATGTATTAAGTCTGTAGGAGGAGTCCAAGGCTGGACGTTGGGAGTTGCACACTCTGAGTTCAACATTCCCTTCCTTAGGTCAGCATTTAACCACATCTTTGAAATACTGGTTGTTTTCTCTCTGGTGTTTGTGTTTTCATAGCTTGTTAAAACCTGCTCTTTCGTTTTCACAGATGCTGGGAGCTGAGGAGGAGGGTGGGTGCTTCTCACGGCCTCTTGCTTTCCCCAGGCTTTGTGGAGCTCAGCCTCTATGACCAGGTGCGCCTCCTGGAGAGCTGCTGGTTGGAGGTGCTAATGGTGGGGCTCATGTGGCGCTCCATTGACCACCCTGGCAAGCTCATCTTCGCTCCAGACCTCGTTCTGGACAGGTGAGAAAAAAACGCACCGCCTTTCTCCTCTGACTTGTCTGAGTCCTGGGCACTGCAATTAAAATCTCACACCTAAAAGGCCAATTAAGAGGATGAAAATGTCATGTGCTTCTTCACAAGGTCAAGAACCCAAGAAGGGGAGGATACTAGGGTACATTCCATGTCCTGTGACTCATCCTTACCCGCAGAGGGGTGGCATTTTCAGGTCAGACTATACGGGCCTGCAGAATATGTGGCTCATAAGTGTCCAGGTCAACTTAGCTTTTTCAGTGTTAAAAATCCCATTTTAAGTTGCCCTGTTCTTTCCACTTGTAGGGACCATGTAGATCTCTGTCAAGACAGGTGATAAAATTCTTACAGGTCTGCAAAGTTTGTTTTAATGTGCTTGGACACGAACTGCACATTTTTGACAGTAGCAGTGGAAGGGATGGTTATCAAAGCCAAATGAACGGTCATGGAAATTGGGGAATGGTGGCGCCAATGCTGTCACTCAGCTGCATCTTGTTTTCTTTTAAAGATGGTGCCGAAAAGGAACCAATTTTTAATTGACTCAGGTGAACTGTTCATGAAGAGAAAGCCAGAACACACAACACTCAAAGTTTTAGTAGGAAAAATAGAACACTTTCTTGGAATACATTTGAGCAGGTTGAAAATCTCCATAGAAATGGATTTCTACATTCTTTATTTTGAAAAAGTTCTAATGTAGGATGTTCAGTCACATTTGACTCTGTATCTGCCCCCAACTCTTGGAGCTGCCTGTTTAGATCATCAGAAGACCCCTGTGCACATGTTACACCGATGAAGAGTGATGCCCCCAATGTGGTAGCACCCACTCTCTCTATTGTGCTGCACCACCTTGTTGCCAAAGCACTGTTTTATTCTTATTATTTTTTTAATAGTTTATTGTCAAATTGGTTTCCATATAACACCCAGTGCTTCTCCCCACAAGTGCCCCCCTCCATGACTATTACCCCCTTCCCCCCTCCCCTTTCAGTCCACGGTTCACTTTCAGTATTCAATAGTCTCTCATGGTTTGCATCCCTCTCTCTCCCCAACTCTCTTTCCCTCTTCCCCTCCCCCTGGGCCTCCACTAGGTTTCCCCTGTTCTCCTGTTAGACCTATGAGTGCAAACATATGGGATCTGTCCTTCTCTGCCTGACTTATTTCACCTAGCATGACACCCTCGAGGTCCATCCACTTTGCTACAAATGCCATATATCATTCTTTCTCATTGCCATGTAGTACTCCACTGTGTATATATAAAAGCACTGTTTTAGTGGAGAACAGAGCCTTCGCCAAGAGTGAGAGCTTGGGATGTGGCTCGAGTAGGAGCAAGCCCAGGTGTTAAACCATAGAAGAAGGTTCTGAAAGCCCAGACCCTTCCGTCACAATCAAAACAGCCAACTTATTGGCTTGTATATGTCAGTCACCATCTTAAGCATTTGGTATGTTAACTCATTTCATCTTCACAGCCCTTTTGGGTAAGTGACCTTATTATCCTTGTCCTTAAGATACAGAAATGGGAGGTTAGGTAATTTGCCTGCAGGGACAGAGTAGTAAGTGGTGGAGTTGGGTGTAGGGGCTGCCTGTGAAGTCCATGCTCTTAACCATGACAGTAGTTACCTGTGCAACGGGTCGTGCCCTCAGAAAGATAGAGAACTGGAAACGGAAAGAAAGAGGAGGAGGCTGAAAGGCAAAGTGACTTTCTACTTTATTCTTTTATCTTAGAACAACTCCATTCTACTCTCTGCCCACTCTCCACTTCTCTTCCTGTCATCGAGGGTACCATGTGGCAAGGCAGGATGGAAGCTGAGTGCCCTGCCGAGCTGTCACTCATTCATTTACTCATTATGCTCCTCTTGGTGTTCAAAGGAAGCCACACACACACACACACACACACACACACACACACACACAGTTCTCCTAGAAGTTAGTGTGAGGAAGAAGTTTCATGCCTTGAGTCAGTAAATTTGCAGATACTGGGATTAAGTTATTTGGCCTTTTGCCCTGATTTCTAAATTGATGCCCCATTTAATATTTATATTCAGTGACTATTGCATTCCTGGTTTTTAGTATTACTACTTCTCCTGTTTGTCTGGTTTCTTTAATTCCTGTCGGTGGAAGTTACTGTAAATTGACACAAATCCTGGCCAAATTTTTGGCCTACCTTTCAGTTAAGTAATAGAAGGCAAATAAGTAATTTTTATTACAAGTTATTTTTAATAGACTCATTACTGTTGATAAATATTTGGAAGTATTGTGTTGTACAGCATACAGATCTAGTGTATTTGAGTAGAGGAGAGGAGTCTTTGGAATTGTAAATGCATTCACAATGAGCAAGCATTTTTTTTTAGTGCTTATGGTGGTTATTTTTTGTTGCAACCTCTAACATTGTTCACACATAAACTTTGTGAAGTCTAGAATTTCATGTCCAAGATAGTTCAGTTCTTTCATGCATCTAGTATACAAATAAATACAGTTTTACGTGATGCGTACGTTTCTGGAGGAGTTGTCTCTTCAAATATGCTCGAAATGCTCTTTATTCAAAGAGTCAGAGATGATGCATCACAAAGAATCTGTTTTTTTCCTGCAACATGAATAAATAATTTGCACACCACTTGAAAATCACTCTCTTTTGGCAGACTGTCTTTCAAGAGGTGGTGTGACCATCAAAGCCATGAATACAACGAGATTAGCCTACTTGTTAAGACTGAGGCAATAGTTCCTGTTTCCCCTTATTCTTGTTGAGGCTTCTGCAGTGAGAAAACTTAAACCTACTGAGGCTGAGAGGAAAGCCCGGTATCTCAGCTTATTCCTAACAAGGTGGTTCTCTCAGTAAGCACAAGAGTCACGAGTTTATGTGAGGATCTATCACAGAATCTGAGCTTGAACTTGCTGAAAACCTCATACATGCTATGACATGTTGTGTCCTTGGCATCAACAGGAAACGCTCTAATGTTAAATATTATTTACAAATCAGAGGGAGTTGGGATCTGGGCTTGTACCTCGTTGTGGACGCTTATAGAGTTCCATAGACTCATGTCACTGTGCACGTACTGAGCCTGCATTCACATTAGTTCTTTGTGCGTTGACTTTCTTCAAGATACCCCAAGAACCTTCACTTTAAAATTTTCATCTCCCATGGGGCGCCTGGGTGGCTCAGTCAGTTAGCGTCTGACTTCAGCTCAGGTCATCTCTTGGTTTGTGGGTTCGAGCCCTGCATCGGGTTCTGTGCTGACAGCTCAGAGCCTGGAACCTGTCTTCGGATTCTGTGTCTCCCTCTCTCTCTGCTCCTCCCCATCTCATGCTTTCTGTATGTCTCTCAAAAATAAATGTTAAAAAATAAAATAAATAAAAAGGGGCACCTGGGTGGCTTAGTCGGTTAAGCGGTCAACTTTAGCTCAGGTCATGATCTCATGGTCTGTGGGTTGGAGCCCTGCATTGGGCTCTCTGCTGACATCTCAGAGCCTGGAACCTGCTTCAAGTTCTGTGTTTCCCTCTCTCTCTGCCCCTACCCACTCCTGCTCTGTCTCTATTCCTCTCTCTCAAAAATGAATAAACATTAAAAAAATTTTTTTTTAAATTTTCATCTCCCTTTGGTATGCAGGTAATTTTCACTTCTGTTTAATGTTTAAATCTTTTCCATGTGTTAAGCTTCGAGCCCCCAACCCATTGCCCCCACCCCCACCCCAACATGTAATTAAACTCTGGTCTATAGCCACAAGTGTGCTGCCACCAGATATGTACGTGGGAACAAAATAGAGCACCCAAAGCCAGGTCCACTCATGCAACATCTTGTCCTTGGTATCAAACAGAATCGTTTTCTTTTATAAAGGAGTGAGTGGTTATCACACAATAAGATATTCCCCTTGTAATTACTAATTTTACCTCGCCCTAGTTTATGGACAAATGGTGTGCAAAAGTTTTTATGAATGGGTTGGTTTGACTGTTAGATTGTTTCAGTATTTTAACATTCAAATCATATGGTCATTCTCTCTCTTCCTTTTTTTTTTTTTTTTTTTTTTTGATAAAGATAAAGGGTACGAGTGAGGGGTAGAGAGGGAAGCAGGGCTCAGTCGAATTGGGGCTTATGTTCACCCAAAGCAGGGGTCGTGCTCACCAGAAGTAGGGCTTGTGCTCACCTGATGTTGGACTAGAACTAATGAACCATGAGATCATGACCTGAGCCAAAGTCAGATGCTTAACTGACTGAGCCACTCAGGTGCCCTGTTCTTTCTTTTTAATTCAACTCTTTTAATCCTGTCCTAATTTCTTTAAAAAATTTTTTTTAACATTTATTCATTTTTGAGTGATGGAGAGAGACATAGTATGAGTGGGGGGAGGGGCAGAGAGAGAGGGAGACACAGAATGTGAAGCAGGCTCCAGGTTCTGAGCTGTTTGCACAGAGCCAGATGTAGGGCTTGGATTCATGAACTATGGGATCATGACCTGAGCTGAAGTCAGATGCCCAACACACTGAGCCACCCAGGTGCCCCTGTTCTAATTTCTTACCCCCAATTCAGTTTCGTTCTGTACTTTACAAGTCCTTCCTCTATAAAACTCCTTTCGAGGCAGAGCTTTAATAGGGTGTCATTTATGAGGCTTTGTATCATATTTCTTGTATTTCTCACTTATTGTCTATGAAATGTATTTGGTTTCTCCAGTCTGTGAAGTGAATACAAATATTCTAACTATGCTACCCCTTGATTGAAATGGCTGGCTGTCACACCTACTTGGTAAAAGCAATCAGACCTAATTCTTTAGAATTCATTCAGAGATTCACTTTTTCCATGAGGTATTCATGTTCTGACTACAGTGAGTCATAGCTTTTCTCACTTTAGTATGTTTCCCGTGCTCTAGAATATAAACTCTCCCTTCATTTAAAAATTTTTTATTTTGAGAGAAAGAGAGCATGAGCGGGAGAGGAACAGGGGGAGAGAGAGAGAGAGAGAAAATGAGAATGAGAATGAGAATGAATATCCCAGGTAGGCTTCAGCTGTCAGCATGGAGCCTGATGTGGGGCTCAGTCCCACAAACACTAAGATCATGACCCAAGCCGAAATCAAGAGTAGGATGCTGAACTGACTGAGCCACCTAAGCTCCCCCCTCCATTTTTGAAATATAAATTTGTATTAAAAATGGCAAGCATTTTGGGGTGCCTGAGTGGCTCAGTCAGTTAAGTATCTGAGTTTCAGTTCAGGTCAGGATCTCACAGTTCATGAGTTCAAGCCCTGCATTGGGCTCCACGCTGTCAGCGCGGAGCCTACTTGGGATCCTCTCTCTCTCTCTCCCTCTCTCTCTGCCCCTCCCTGCTCTCTTTTTCTCTCAAAATAAAGAAATAAACTTAAAAAAGTAAAATGACATGCATTTTAATTAGGAAATTATACTAGTTTCAGTACTTAGGGATGGATGTGTTTTTAGGTTCACCTGCCAACCTCTGCACCAAACAGGATTGATTTCAGATGAATCATCTTCTATCTGGGGAGCGGTGCAAGTGTGTGTGTGCAGCATGTGTGTGGACGCACACCTGCAGGTGCATGACCCCACCTCTGAGTCTCACAGAAAAGTGCCAAACTGTTAATCAATGAAGGACTTGGTGGGTTTTTTATTTCTATCCCCAGAGATATTTTGTTCTGTTTATTTAGTTCTTTGGTTTTATTTTATTTTATTAATGTTCATCCATTTTTTGAGAGACAGACAAGAGTGCGAGCAGGGGAGGGGCAGAGAGCTCGAGAGAGACACAGAAGCTGAAGCAGGCTCCAGGCTCTGAGCTAGCTGTCTGCACAGAGCCTGACACGGGGTTCCAACCCATGGACTTGCAATATTATGACCTGAGCCAGAGTTGGCCACTAAACTGACGGAGCCACCCAGGCACCCCTATTTATTTAGTTTTAAAAATATTTTTTAAAAAGTAATCTCTACACCCAGTGTGGGGCATGAACTTACAACCCTGAGATCTGGAGTGTCACGCTCTGGGACACCTAGGTGGCTTAGTCAGTGAGGCATCTTGATTTTGACTCAGGTCATGATCTCGAGGTTCGTGAGCTTGAACCCCTCGTTGGGCTCTGTGCTGATAGTGCAGAGCCTGCTTGGGATTCTCCCTTTCCTTCTCTCTTGCCCTGTCCCCAATAAATAAATAAACTTAAAAAAAAAGGTCACATGCTTAGGGCACTTGCGTAGATGGCTCAGTCGGTTAAGTGTCCAACTCTTGGTATCAGCTCAGGTTGTGATTTCAAGGTTATGAGACTGAGCCGTGCTTCAGGCTTTGTGCTCAAGTGGAGCCTGCTTGGGATTCTCTTTTCCCCTCTCTCTCTGCCCCTCCCCCCTCACGCATGTGTACTCTCCTTGTTCAAAATAAATAATCATTAAGATAGTCATAAAAAATTGTTTAACATGCTGTAAAGACTGAGCCAGCCAGGAGCCCCTGCCCCCCTCCCCAAGACATTTTATTTATTTATTTATTTATTTATTTTAAATAGTTTACTGTCAAATTGGTTTCCATACAACACCCAGTGCTCTTCCCCACAAGTG